>NC_080546.1:51438408-51755408 GCF_028640845.1 Ahaetulla prasina | reverse complement strand
AACTCCCTTCCTGAATGTCTCATCCGAAGATTATTTTGATAGTCAAAACACAAACAGCTTTGGACATGACATGATATAGACGAGAGAGAAAAAAGAAGCCAAAAAAAAAAAGTACTGCCAATAAAACCATTTAACATTTGATGTTTTATTTCCACTGTCTAAAATACCACCAAGCTTCTTTCTGTATCAGGAAGTTTCATCATTTGACAGGCAGAAAAATAGCATGATTCCTGTTTAGCCAAGTGGAGAAAATTTGAAAAAAGTATTGCCATATATTTTAATATTTTGGCCAAACAGATCACTACTACTACCCCCACCCCCCCAAAATCAAACAGGAGTAGGTACATTCTGAAAGCATAAAAGTGTCTTTGTTTTTAATAGGCAGGACAACAAGATGAACATATTCTTTCACACACACAGACACAAACACACAGGTGTGTCTGTGTGTGTGTCTGTGTGTATAAAACTTCAGATTTGTTTTATTTTAAAAATAAAGATATGAAAAACAGCTTTTTGAAGGATGAATTGATTATTTTAATAAGGGGCAGGATTAAAAAAAAGGAACACTTAATGTTTTCCTCACAATTTCTCTGCTTCCCTCTCCTCAATTCCTTTTACTTTATGCCATTCCGGGTGAATTTCCATTTCATTTCATAACTCTGTTTTGACAACATATATCCTAGTTTGTGATATAAAATTATTCAGTAAAATTTACAAATAAGAAAAATAGAATAATGATTATTTATCTGCACGAACATGCATTGGTTCTGTAGACAAGAAAAGAACTTCCTTTACTAATAAGTAAAATCCACTCTTGGTCTTTCATTACATGCACAGCTGCTTCCCAAAATTTCTTTCCTTCCAATGAAGACAACACGTTAAAAGTGTTTCCTCAGTGGAAGCAACTAATGCTCTCCTTTGTTCTCTTCCCTGAACTTCTAACTCATGCTATGTTAAACATATTGAAATCAAATAAAGAGCCCAGTCTAATGCTTATTTTGCAAAATAAGAGGCTGAATATGTTGAATCTAGATTTATATATAGCAAATTGGGTGACAGAAATGAAGTTATGTTCTCTGTGGCACTAATAATATTGTACTAGTACAATATTAGAAAAAGAATTGGGAAGATATTCTGTAAGGTGTAGAATGCTGAGTAAACCAGGGGAAAAAATCAGGCAGAAGCACCATCCATTTATTAAAGTGGGGTGGGAGACAGAAAAAGACTGCAGAAAAAAGAGAACTATAGCAAGTATGAGCTGTATAGATTTAGATTTAATCCAGATCTGAATTTTATACTTCATTTGTTTAGAAGTCACATTCCCTTCTACAGGAGATTTTTTTCTGATCACAAGACCATGACAAATAGCTGTTTGTGGTTTCTCAGAAAAGGAAAGGCACAAATTCAAAATAAATTTATGTAGAATAACAGAGTTCTTTATTAAGATTCTTAAATATACTCTACATATGTTTTCGCTAATGTTAAAGTGTGTTAGAATTCCACTTATTCTTTGACCTTTTTAGGACTAAGTGATCAATCCTCTAGTCTACAAACAGAATTCAATTAATGTAGAGTGGGACCTGGCTGGTATTTGGAAAGGTGACCATGGGAAAACTCAAGGCTGTAAATTTTGTGAAGCAATACAACAAACAACACATGCATCCACAAGAGCTAATCTATAAAATTACAATTCCAGGAGCCAGGAGTGGTTTGAGGGCACCTTTATTTTCTTACTCAAACTCATTGCAAATCAGTGCATAGAAAGTTACAGTCCTAATTGCTTCATAAAAAGTTGTAAATTTATCTATAAAAGTAAATTTATCTCTTTGGGGGCAAAAGTTCTATCTAGGTTGTGGAGAGAAGGAGGAACAGAATGTAAAGTGGGCTGCATTGATCATGGATAATGTAGATTTTCCCAATCTGTTGATGATATATTGGGTAAATATTATGAGAATTGAACTCCAACATTTGTGAAGAAGCTAGGGAAGAGTACTGAGCATTGAGCTAGGATTACAAAATGTTGCTATGGGGCAACATTATGCTCTAAAAACCTAGCAATTAATGCATATACCTTTCCTATTTGGATACTTATACAAACACTGGTGCCGGCTCATATCAACAAATCCTATATATATTTTCTCAGAAATAAAGTTCTCTTATGTTCAACTGCTCTTACTATGTCTGCATAAAATTACTTATTTATTTAGCTAATATCTGCTATGCTAATATTTCTTTAACATTATGGAGTTCCTGAAGACTGAGTCAGGTAAATTTTCAAAAATCCAAATAGTATTTTTTTTTCCCAATAACTTATTTGACACCAGTACTGGAAAGTGAACAAAGAACACACTGTCAAAGAGGAAATCTGCACAGAATGTTACTGTTTGTTCTCTATGAATGCAGAGGTATATTTGCTAAAAGAAAGACATTCCATTCCTCTCCAGAGATTTCCCCTTCATTCAGTAGAACGACAGCTCTGGGTTCACATCCCTTCCATTTAAATTATGTCAGTCTGTTAGTTACAGATCCTTATTTGCTAGGCAGTACTTTGTTACAAAAATTAATTCTCAACTTCAGCTTGGCTTTACTTGTTCCTAATAACGAAAGTAATTATTTGTATGCAATTTGCTCTTGGAAGCCAAATAAGAGCATTTAAATATTGAACTAGGGGAAAATTACTGTGCAGAAAATGTTCTTTGGCACATCATTCTTGCATTTTCACAAAAAGTTAATACTATAATTGAGTATTGATATGTTTGCCAGCCTTTGCCTCCCCCGAATGGACAAATTGAGGTAGGATTACTCTTATTTGGAGAATTGCATTCAGATTAATTCTTATTGTAGTTCTTTTGGGTTTCTTCTGTATTTGCCCCAATTACTCTTACATTTGCTCTGCCACAGTGAAATATAAGGAAGCATATAACTGGTGAGTTTCAGAGAACAGAACATATTGATGGAGCATCGTATTAGTGGCAACCCTTCTTTAAAAAGATTTTACAAGGTCATTCTCTATTTTTACTCTAATTCTGTATCCCTCTTGATTCTAGCAGATAGTCTGTAACTGATTGCTGTTGTTATTCTTGGCTGGTGACTATAAAATACTATCTTCCCCAATCTGCCACCCACTGTATGTTTTGGGAGACCAATCAAAATTCCTATCTAGCTGTCAGACCAACCTTCATCAGTCTGCTAAATGCAATACAGTAGACTGAAGAAAGAGTTGAAAGAAGAGAAAAGGACAATTAAAACAAGTTTAAGGAAGGATAATGACGATATTGATATAAATTGTTATTCAAAGAAAAAATGACACAAAGGAGTTTTAGCCAACGATAGAGGTAAGGATAGAGTTAATAAACAAAAGGAAGCTAAAGGAGACAGCAAGTCAAAACCAGTTCATGTACTCAGGAAGAGATGCAGCTTTTCTTGCATGACAACCCTGATGTACAGGCGGCTGTTGGCAGGCAGTGTGTTACTGAGAAACTTAAATGAATCCTAAAAGGTATTATATCAGGATATGGTGGACTCATAAAAAAAAAACAGCCCAAAGAAATATGTTTTTGCTGATTTAACCAGCACACTGTAAAAATGAGATTTTCTCAAATAGATGTCCAATTCTGAATAGCAAATGATTTGCCTTTCAACTTTAGACTTGTTTAAATCTTTTCAAATGCAATAATCAGAAAATAAAAATTCAAGAGACTAAAATATCGTTCTCTACTTAGAATTAATTATGAACATAGTTGGCATTTGATAACTTTTTTCTGAATAATTAAGAGTTGACCAAAAGTCACCCAGCCTCGCAAAACTTTTGTGTAATATGCGCATATGAAAGATATAGCATGAGAAAGAAAACAAGTATAACTCTTGTGGCAGGTTCTTATAGAATGATAATTTATAATCTAGAAACATTAGCTAAGAATGCAGAACAAAACTGCAAATCCTTTAAGATAGACACACACAAAAAGTAGAGAATTACCAGTCAGACGAGTCTTCCTGTTTTTGAAATGTCGAAGATATTAGTATTCTTGTTCTTGTACATCCAGATCTTGTTAACCCGGTCTTCTCTTAAGGCTTAGTTCCTCTAAAGGTCTAAGTTTAACTGAAGAACAAGAACCTGCAATCAAGAGAAAAAGAGAAGGCGATAAGAGCAGGAAAGAATTTCAGCTGCTGGCTGCTGCTACTGTTCTAGAAGCATTTGAGCTATTTTCAGCACTTGGCGGGTTTGTCCGCAGTAAGAGAAACCAGAAAGTATACATAGGCAGGAAACTTAGGAGAACTTGGTCTGCTGCTCAAATTCCACATCCACTTTTGAAATGTTGAGAAAAATCAATTTTCAGGCTATTCAAAAAATGTTTGCACCAGAACCAGACCACAATCACCTTCATTTTTCTTGGACCCAGCAACCAGTGTGGCAAGCACAGAAAATGTTGTGTTTCTAGTTTCTGACAGATTCATGCCAGTTTCTCTGAACAGAAGTTCATTCTACCCTTACTTTATTTTGCATCCAAATGTTTTGGATCCTTCTGGCATCAGTGTCCAGGAACAAACTCAGCTTCCTAAAAGGGAAGCCACCAGTTTATTTCCAGTTTGCAACTAAATTTTTGGAATCAGTCACTCAGCTATTTCTGAATGTTAGTGACAGAGGCTGTTGACATTGTAGTATTTAACTAACAGGGAATCCGAAACCAATCAGTCTTGCAATTACATTTTCAGTCACTGCCATGAAAGATAAACAATCATGCTCTCTTCAACTTAGAATGGCATAATTATTATGTATTTGAGATACTTTAGGCACCCACCATGTTCAAAACATGTTCAACACATCAATTTTTTTTGTTTTATACTTTTAATCTTTAGATTCAGAATTTTGGTATTTTTATGAGTTTGAACTTTTGATGTTGTAGCTTCATGAAGCTTCAATGATTGGGTATAAATAGATAAATAAACAAAGCACTATTTTAGAAACTTTAAGAAAAATCTATCTTTGTAGATGGAAAGCTGTGACTGAGAGAAAAGTAGAGATCTTGGCAGGACCAAATTTCAGAAAATATCTCCATTTTAAGGGCATCATTACCATCAGGAAGGAAAAAGTAATTATTTGTGAATTAGCCCTTTCCCATATGTCAGTGAACTTTCCAGGATGTCTAGAAGAGTGTGTATTGTTTGATTTCCTAACTGTGTTTTTCAGAAGAAATCCTACATCATCCAGAAACCACCAGATTACTCATATTAATTCTGAAACGTTCTTCAAAGGATGTTCCCTATTAGATTGAAAAATTAGCACACACACAAAACAAAACAATTTTTAAATCTTCCATTCAGGTTTCAGGCCAATCAAATTTTTATAACCTGTTGAAAGGGGTAAATTAATCCTATACCTTGGTGCTTGATACACAGGATATTTTCAGGAGGAGAGGGAAGAAGTAATACAAAACTCAGCAACAGAAACTCACATAGGGAAGGCTTTCTTTTTAAGAAAAGTATTCAACTAACGGATTTCCTAGAATTCATATTTTATTCAAGACAGTAGAATGAACATTCTCTGGAACAATTTCTTTAATTGTTGTCCCTGATTAAATATAAGCAATATTTATAAAATGTTCTACTAATTGGCATACGCTCTGTTTCATGTATACAGGCATAATTTTGTTTGCTTTTGCTAATGTACTATGTGGAAGGAAAATCTTGAACATAGTCAGTGCTGCATTTAGCAAACTGAAAATTGTGATTAAGCAAGTGTGAAGGACTCTTTCATATTAAACTGTAATATTACAAAAGCATCAGAGCTCAACCTTCGGGTTGATTCAACCATCACTGTTGCTGCTCCTTGCATTTCTCTTCTCCAAATGGGAGAATGAAGAACCATTAATAATGTAATAATACAGTGCTAAATAACTAAAATGGGAAGAAGGGAGGGAAGGAGGGAGGAAATTAGCATACTTAGTTTCTTTGACATTCACATTGGACATCAATAGAAACCAGAACAGTTTTTGTATATAAAGGACTCAGCTTCACTCCTAGTAAGTCTGCAGTTACTAGGATTGGGCAACAGGTCATGGAAAGGAGAAAATAGTAATTATGGGCTAGATGGACAGGTAGTTTAAACAAGTATAAGGCAACTTATAGGATTTCAGACAGAATTGACCAGGAAACTACAGTAGTTTTAAAACTTAGATTATAAGGCAATCACAATATTAGTTTTGGTCAGTAGACTATTGCATAACTAAGCTAATCAGTATACCTTCCTAATTTAGATCATTGCTTGTGCTGGTAAAACTAGCAAGGACGGTTTACGTTTATATTCTGATTAACTTATTCTTTTGTTTAACATTAAACAGATCTATTTTTTTAGCAGAAAGCTAAAGCAAAAATGCAACAAATCAAAGTTTTTACAAAACCATCATGGAAAGTTAGAATTAAAAGGATAATTATAGGCAAGGGAGCTGCCTTATTATTTATATCTCCTGTTTGAGTAGCAGCCAACTTAACTTTGAATAATTTGGGGAGGAAGAGGGGCATGACCAATGGATTGCTTTTATACGTGGAGCTGCACAGATTTCTAGTTTGCAACTAGAGATTGCAAACTATACCTGATATTCACTGTATATTCTGTTACAGGGCTGTCAAACTGGCCGCCCATGGGCCAGATGCATCACGTGCTGGCCATGCCCATGCCCAGTTTAGCAAAGGGAGGAAAAGTCCCAATATGTCATGTGACGCCGCCATAATGACATGAATTTGACACTCCTGTTCTATTATATACCGAGGAACAATGAGTTCAAACTGTTTCAACACTGACACATCTGTGGTTTGTTATTTTTGATCCAATGATGAAATGGATTATATAGAGCCCTACCATTCAGGATTCAGGCTGATTCAGGCTTTTTGCAGACACAAGGATTCATTTCTTGAGCAGGGTGGACTAGAAGACCTCCAAAGTCCCTTCCAGCCCTATGATTCTATGAAATCTATGCTGGGATGAATTTATAAGATGGTTTAAATACTTTGAAGATAATGAGTAGTATGTTTATAGGTTTGAAAGTTCAATCTTCTTCTACATTATGGTATCAACTCTCATCCTAGATCAGTGTTTCTCAACCTTGGGAACTTTGGGATGTGTGGCTGACTTGGAAATTCTGGGAGTTCAAGCCTACATGTTTTAAAAGTTGCCAAGATTTACAAACACTGTTCTAGATAGAGCTTTTACAAAGCTAATTGATAATGTATTGATTCTAATCCATTCACTTGACTTTACAAAGTCACAAGAGAATTGGTCTGGGCTGGGTGTTCTACTGTAAGTAATTTGATCCATTTCATGGAGAAGGAACAAGAAATTTTACAAGCATTGTAAATGCAGTCTACTCAAATCTCAACTATATCTTTCCAGACAATAGATAATAACTTAGACAAATAAATGTTTCAAGTGTTAGGGCTCTATCAATGGCATATGAATGTTATTTGACCAGGAAGAAATTGTTTGGGCAGGAGAGAGAGACAGAATGTAAAGAATGTAAGCACATGATATGACTTCCTTCAACGATTAAATCTTTGGATATAAAAAGAGGAAGGCTGAAATTTCTCTTCATAAGGAGAGGTACAAAAAGGTGCATAGAATTTGAAGTAGGACTGGATGTCATAAATTCTGCACCATCTATCCAGTCTTCTCTGGGACTGTCAACTACTTGTCACTGCAGAATTACAGTAAAGATTTAGATTCTAGTCATGTTCATCTAAATCTCCAGGGAGTTATAAACTAATTTATGCCTATATTAAGAAAGCATGCACATAGAAAAGCAGATGACACCCATAAAGACTGTTGTCTACATCTTTCTTTGACACGCCAATTTTGGGGATACTGGGAAATGCTAAGGAAAAGCAGTGAAACCAAACTCCCCTTCTATCTGCAATACTACCTAAATAATAGGCCCATTACCATATTTGCTACGATGTGGGGATATTCAGTTTTCAGAGTCGAACAAGTATTGCTTTGCCTTGAAAACGAAACATCAATGGCAAATCAGTGTGGTGAAGCGATTAAGGTACTGGACTGACACAGGGAGTTCTAATCGTCCACTAAGCTATAGAAACTCGCTGTGTGGCTTTTGACCAGTTATTCTTCTTTATTCCAGCCTACCTGAAGAGGAGGGAGCACTGAATATGCAATCTTGAGCCCTTGTACAAATGGCATGGTATCAATAAATCAATCAACAAGTCAATCAATTAAACAAATAAAAGACCAGTGTCTTCAGAATCTGGGCAAGATATATGGTGATCACAGGAAGCAAAATTGCCAGTAGTCCCATCAATACTGTGTTGTGCCTTTATTTATATATTTGAAACAAAGAACAACTGACTTTGAATCATGAATGAGGCAAAGGCTTAATGATAGTAAAAAATCTGGAGGAAATGTCAGATTTACAATGGCATAAGAGCAATTCAGGAAGATGGATCATAGTAAGATAAGTATCTCCTGCTGTTTGTGACCAGAGTAGCTAAATAAAGAAGAAATTATGGATGCAGAATGACAAGAAATATACGAGGCATTTAGAATCACAAAGTGTACTGTGTCTGCAGAGTGAACTGTGAAAAAAATCACCTGAGGTGTCAAATTCCAGAAGCTGTGAGAGTCGCTTTACTGTGAACTTCAGAAATTAAACAGTTCTAATACTTAGCTACAAAAATGTCCTAAGTTTTCAGTTATTTCTTTGTTTTAAATTGTTGTCACTATTTTGCAGTTCAAAGATGCATTTAAAAAAAATACACTGATGTGCATACTTATTTCTCAATTTTTAGGAGCAAATAAGCTGGTATTTCATGCTTTTAAAACCGACATGTGGACCCGGCAGGATCTAGCTGTTTTAGGGGTAAGAGGATAATTGAGGCCATGATCTACAACAATTGTTTTACTGATGAAACCAGGAATCACATTTTAAGTTTTGTAAAGAGACTGCTTTTATTAAGAAATTGCTACTTCAAGTACAAAGCATAGTCAATTAATTGCCACAGATTTATTTAATGGAAAACTTACAAATGAAATTCTTCCTCTATTGGAGATGAAATGGCACAACCCAAGAATGGATCTTCCAGTTTTACAGCATGTCAGGCATACGTTCTCTTTGTCATAAATGTTAACAGGAAAAAGATTCCAATAATTTAAACAACAAAAGAAAAGAAAGCCTTTTAAATAATCACCTGGGACAATTTCATACTCAGCTACTACAAAACAAAGCTGAAATTTCACTTTAAAAAACTCTGTCATCTGTCTAGGAACTCCAGCTTTAAATTGCAAATGTAAAGCTTGAATGCATTATTGATATCCTTTTTATCTCTGTGCTTTCGTAGTTTTACATTTCTAAATTACAATAAATATACAAAATTGCTGATATTTCATTTTGAGACTATGTCTTCAATCTCAGTAAAGAAGAAATTGTTGTTATTGGGCAGTTTGTCGTACTATTAGAAAGTATCTTATTTAATAAGGTTTTTTTTTAGTTACATGAATATGGAAGATTGAAATTTTGCACATATGAAGTACCAGGAACAAGCTATACAAGAACTCCCTGACTTACAACCAGTCACTTAGGTTAAGTACCAAAGGTACTTATGACTGGTACTGAAGTTCTGTTGGCTGCCATTCCATGGTCATGTGACTGTATATCTTGGCAACTGGCCTTGATTATCACTGTTTGCAGTGTGCCACAATCATGTTGCCATGTTATACAATATTTTTGCTGAAAACCAGCATTTACTTTCAGTTTTCAGCACAATGAACCCATACTAAACAATCCGTTTACTTAATGACTGTGGTGTTCAATTAACAACCATTATAAAAAAGGTCATAAAATAGATCTAGTCATTTGGTGATCCACTTTACAACTACCTTGTGTACTGTAATGAGCAGGCTCCATTATGGTTGTAAGTTGAAGATTACTATAGGATGAAAGAGAGATAAACAAGAAAACTAAGTGGGCAGATCACACACAAAAATGGTAGCTTGCAACCCTGAAACACTATTGTCAGTATCTGTGTAGCTACTTGCATTTTTCAGCTGACAGATAGACACCACAACCAGGATACTTCCGTTGAGAAATGATTAATGCCTGCCTTCAGTCTAGGCGTCAGGAAGTGGGCAATAGTTCACCTATGTTTCTTTGCTAGTCACTTAGACACCTTGTAGATTAGGCAGATTATAAATATTGCCAATCAATCAATCAATCAATCAATCAATCAATGAGAAAATAATCTGCCTACAAAATCAGCAGTTGCAGCACTGCAAAGAGTAAAAGTTGTGATGTAAAGTTTTTAGTAGAATGGCACAAAGCCGGAAGAAATCAACTAAGGTTCTCACACAGGTCAGTGTTCCTAGATAAGCTCAGAACTGCTCCTCAATTGCTTCAAAATCCTAATACCAAGGGGCCCATATTAACTTCTTCAGATGGAAATTTTAAGATAACCGGATTGTAGGATGGTAAACCTGCCAACACGCTTCTAAAGCATGTTTTAGTACCCTTTTGTAATGGTCTGAGAATGTCCGTGAGAGACCGGAGGAGAAAAAGAAGCCACAGTCTAAGGAATGGTCAGCTGAGCCCCAGAAGGAATGAAGGCATGGCAAACTTCTCAGAAGGGACCTTCCATCATGGTTTCTTAGATTGTAAAGGTAAGGGAGCAGAAATGTACTTTCAGACTTGTAAGATTGATATCAGCCTTTTGAGGTAATCCAAACAAGAAGCAGAACTATGAGTCCTAGTGCTATTTTTATTGTACAATTATAATAACAGAATCTTGCAAATGTGACATAATATTCTATTTTCAACCTAGCATGTTCTATTTCTAGCTTAAGGAAAGGCTAATAGACATTGATAGCAATGTATCTCTTTCTTTGTCTTAGGCATTTTGGCACCTACCTTTTCTCTAGCAAGTAAGCTTCAATCCATTTTGCCTCAGCAACAGTTCCTGTATATATCTCCATCAAGACCATCTTCCCTAACCATCTAAGATTCCAAAATTGAGCTAGGACAGGTTAAAAATTGAGCTAGAGGTTTGGCCACTTGTCCAATAATTCATAACTGGTAGACTTCACTTTTTTAAATTGAAGATCCATGATTTATACAATACAATGGCTTGGTTCACAAAACTATCTCTGCAAGAAGCGTTATGTTTAGCCAACAGGTAAATTAAATTACACTTGGTTTAATTTATCTCACAAGTTTGTTGTGAAGATGTAAAGAAATACCACATTAACTTCCTAAAGAAAAGTAGTGTATATAAGTGTTAATGTTGGACAAGATGCCTACAAATATTCCCACCTTGCGTCAGATTTTTTCAAAAATAAGTCAAAGCATATTTTCCCCCAAAGTAAGCAATTTGAGTAATTTCATAGTTCCAAAAAAAGTAGGAAAGTTGTATGCAATTATTAACCCTTAACTCTGAAGAAAAACCCTTACAATTCATCAGTAGGAGATAGGAGTGGCTCACAAGTGTGCAATATAGTTCTGAAAATAATAAAAAAATTGACAAATTGGAATTCTTATTCAGGTTTTATAGTAATCCATTTCAAAGGTTCATAGAGTTTTCTTTTTCTCTCTGATACTGGAGAAATTTGTAGGCCATTATAGCACTTTTAACAAAAGACATTGTTGTTCTCCTTCATCTTAAATATTTAATAGTTTGTTTTCTTTTTTTAAATGTAGAGTGAATCAGCATACTGGCATTTTTCACAGGAAATGCAGAACAGAAACTTATTGTTTAATAAGATAGCTGGAGATTCTGCCAAATGCTTTTTATATTCAACAAGGTCAGTTCTCTTTATATGTTGTTATTCTTTTTCAACAAGGGAGGACTAAGTATTGAATGTCAATAAATGAGAATATTTGTAGCGCAGGATTGGAGTGAGGCTCCAACTTGATGCTCTGAGCTTGGCTGCTTCCTTGCAGACATTTTCATTACCCAAGCTAGGGATTTGCTCTCAGTTTGTATTTTAGTGGCTTGCCCTGTGTGTGTTGGTTGGAGTGGTCTTAGAGGTATTTTGCTTGGGCTGCTTACTGTTGGCTTGTCTGGAGTTCCTTGACTGGGGAACTGTTTACTGTCAATGTCATTTAGATATTGATAATGACATCCATATAAGTCCTGAAAGTAGTGATCCCATAGGTGTACCTTTAATTTATTGATTAAGTTTGTCCAGCAAATTGAAAGTATGTGGTTAGACAGAGGTTTATGAGATTCAAAATCCTGGGTATTTCAATCTTTATGTATTTATTTAAATTAGGTGTGCTGTGGAGAAATGTGATCATAGATTTCATTCTCATATATAGTTATATCTCTGATTATTTGAAGCTACTGTACTGTGGAGTTGATGGAGTTTGCTTCCTTTTGTGAGGTGACAAGCTTTTTTGTTATTTCTTTTGCGATGTTGTAGGTAGGGGTCCATGGAAATGATATGACTAGATGTAATATGTCTGGCTTGTGTATTTTGGGGCATCCATAGAAGCACAGGAAGATGGGTTCACTGCTTCTCATCTGACATTGATCCTCTTTGGTAATTTGATCTTCCTTAGTGAGGTCACTGAGAGTTCTCTTGATCTGGTTGTCTAATTTCTGTATTGTGTTAGTGTTCCCTGGGATGTAAATTTAAGTAGAACGTCAAGTAACCAGCTCACTATCACAAAATAGAAAGGAGAAGGAAAACAACCTGTATTTTCCCAAAATGACTATCTATCCCCATTTGATTAAGCTTACTTTCAGAAAAAGAGCCAGTTACAATGAATAGAAATCCAGCCCTATGAAAAGGTAGACTAAAGGACATACTTAAATTTAATTCATAAATTGAATTTAGAATGTAAGTAAACAGAAAATAAAGAGCAAAATTCTCACTGGCCCCTATAGAGAGACAGTAAAAGCAAAATAGTTGCGATATGAAGATTTGGAGGAGTGGGAGGGAAGAAGCAAAAGTTGCTGTCTCTGAAAGTTGTGTTATCATCATGGGAAGGGTTAACTGCTCCCTAGCAGTAAATCTTTTAGATCCTTCTATGTATTTAAATGAGTGGTCCAAGTTTATTCTTATAGTGAAGAGTTCTGCCTTTGGTGATATTGTAACTTACAATAAACTAGTTCCAGAATCCATATTGCCCAGCTTTCAAAGAGAATGATCTTACTAACATGATATACATCGTTAATAGTTGAACTCTCAATTTGTCTCCTCACTGGTATTGAATATTTTCATTAACGTACAGTTTTCATTACTGAGGGTGGATCTCCCTCAGGACAATCTTAAGAAGCTATCTGGCTGCTGATAGAAACAGAATATTGGCCTTAATGAATCTGTATCCATCCAGTAAGCTTTTTACTTGAATGATAACAAACATAATTTTGTTATTTATTAAATTATGCTGCTATTTTTATTATTCACAACACAATAATTCACTATTCATAAACTAGGTATCTTCCTAGATTACAACATTTGGAATTCTAAGACCACATTCCCATGCTACCTGGGAATTGTGGGATTAGTAGAAAACCTCTAGAAGACACGAACTGTCTCAATATCTACAAATAGCTCCAATGATCATGTTTCAAAAGTACTCACAAATTTCTAATACACTACATAGATTTTTAATTGATGACAATCATCCAACCAAGCTACTTTTACAAGCATTGGAAGCAATTTATGGAGCAAATTTGGAAACCTTAATTTACCTAAGGTAAATTAAGAAAAACTTTGATTCATCAAGAGAATAAATATAAAATGGTTCATTTCTTCCAAATGTCATTTTATGTATTAGAATTTACAGCTAATTCAAACTAGAATGTTTTGGAGGGGAGACAATGATCTCCACACAGTTCACTCAGGGAAAAGACAAACTTAATTTGAAAAGGCGATTCAAAGTGCATTCTTCAGGAATGCTGTGAGCCTCCCTTAGCAACTGGGCATATACACATCAGCCAAAGGAGTTGTCACTTCTCCACCAGTCTGGATGCTCCTCTCTTCTCATGTCATTCTTATTGGAAGTTAAAAGCTGAGAAAAACAACTGTGATGCTGCTTCTCTGCTTTCCCACTCAGTCCATTGGATGCAGGAATGAAAAGAAGGAGATAATCTTATCACTATGGGTGTCATAACAGGAAGGTCAAAATGGTTGATGAAATCATGCAATTGAAGCCCACACCCAGTGGTGGGATTCAGCCAGTTCGCATCACTTTGGGAGAACCGGTTGTTAACTTTCTGAGCAGTTTGGTGAACTACTTGTTGGAAGAAATCATTAGGGCAGAGAACTGTTTGTTAAATTATTTGAATCCCACCACTGCCCACATTCCCTCTTGTAGGTATCTGTGATGACTACAGAAAGGAGCAAGACATTATCATCATCTTGATTTTTGTTTTTTTATTTTTAACTCTTTGATGGAGATTCTGATGGAACCCAAAGATAGGCAGAAAGAAGCTGAAGATCCCCAATCTTCTTCCATCTCTTTTCCAAATCTGAAATGGAAAATTGGTAGAAATTCTTCTGCTTTTTTCTTCTACTGATGTTCAACCAGCTTGATGTAAGAAAATTTTCTTCTCAAATTAATTTTAAAGAAAGAGAGCATTTCAATGGAATTCTAATGAGTGGGATGTTCCTGCATGTACTCTTTGTAAGATAAGCATGACACAAATCTTTTGTCTTTTATTGAGTACTCATATCTTCCTTCCTCCCTCCCCCACCATCTTCCTGTACTTCCTTTAGGAAGCTATTATAAGGAATTTAACCCACTGGGCTTTTTCAGATGAAAAAGTATGTACAGTCAGGGAAACTTCAGATCAATGGAAAACAATCCCAGCAGTAGTACCTTCAATTATATGTGATAATAATGTGAGTTCAAAAATACCACCAGAAAAAAATAAGATAGAAAGGAACAGTTTTCAAAGGGGAAAACACCTGAAAAACTGCAAAGTAGATTGAATGTGAATTGAAAGACCATTTTAAAATGAATGTAATCTGCCAGAAAATGGCAATTTTAATATGGTAGAAGAAAATAACTAAATACAAGGGTCAGGAAAATAATCGGATTACAACATTAAATCTAGAATTACCTATGGAATGTTGTCTTGTTTTCAATGTATAAGCACCATCGTCATAGAACAAAAAACAAATTAACTAAGGTGGGAGATCTTTGAAGGATAAGATTGGTTAATTTGTTATATCACACTAAATGATGGGGAAATTTATTCAGATACAGGGAGTGCGAACTTTGCCCAAGTAAATAACATAGGGGTCTCATCATGTTGTCAATAACTACTTCACATATTAACACTTCAGTGATAATTGAAGGCAGGAAAAGTTGTTGGTTGTAAGAGATGACCAGATTGAGCCTGAGGGAGGGGTCAAAAACATAATCAATCATGAGCCCCTGCACACTCACAAGAGTGTGAGCACAAGCCCATCTTGAATTACTTTCTATTCTTAATTCCCGCTAATTTTCCTTGACTGTTAGTAGTTCAGATTCTTGTAATAAATCTTTATACTTATTTGAATCTCCCGACTTCCCTGACACCAGGGATGACAAGATTCCTATAAATTTAATTTTAAAAAACTATCATTAATTAGTGGGCATGTAAATCAAACTCTTTGAATGTCCGAAGATCAAGGATTAACAACAATCATCCAATTTTTAAAAAGGGGATAAATTATATTCATCAAAAGATAAGTATATTCATTTCCTAAATGTCTTTAATGAGACATATTTATTACAAAAAATCAAATACAGCCTGATTCATTTTAAGTAGCTACGAAAAATTCATCCAAGTTTTCTATATTGGAAGTTGAAAGAATAATGAACACCAGTATTGAACAGGCAGAGTTTAGGCCAGCCATTCTACCCTGGAGTAGGGCTCCTTCAACATATGAATAAATCTAATTAAATATTATTATGTACTCTTTTTTGATTTAATGTTTTTTTAAGCTCAATATTGAGAAATTGATAGTAGAAGAAATTTGAAGGTAATTCCCTGGACAAAAATGTGTTGTTACTTAAAAGGATAATTAATTCACACTTAATATTAATTCACACTAATAAGGTGAAATTTTCTTCTATAAGTGACCACATTAACTTATGTTCATCTGACTACTGTAGTATCAAATGACAAAGGGGTTAGACAGGCCCATGTCCTGGCTCCGTTATTGAAGTATTGTGTCAATTCTACAGTATAATAATGAGCTTAGTAAGTCCTATTTTATACAGAAAGACAAAGACACACACACACACACATAGTTAATTAATAAACAATTTAAGGAAGTCCTATCTATATGCTAATTAATCGTAATGAAAATAACAGGAATAAAAAAGACTTTACATGCATTGGCTAGTAACTTATTATTACTTATTATTGTCATTTGAAAACTATATACACCAAATTGGTGAGATTAATTTTAGTTCTCCAATGTGCTTCTAATTTATTATTTTATTTATCTAGAAAATGTATCTGTCTACCTATTTCACACAAAAATACATGAGAAAATTTATAAAACCCATAGAAGTAAAAGCCACTATTAATAATAATCATAATACAATAACTAAGGCATCTTATAGCCAACATGTATCACCAAAATCACACATTGTTCTCAACTACTTAGTGGCTTAATATCTGAAGGAAAAGCCAAGTCTTTATGGTTTCTGGGTGCAACTAATATTACCTTAAGTTAGAAGGCCACTTAAGGGGGACAATCCAACCTGGCTGCATCTCCCTAATTTGGGGATTGAAAAAAAGCTGTATTTTTCATCAGGATCTCATCCTCTAGTATTTTTTGGATGCTGCAGATTCCAAATGGAATAAAGTTTCTAGTAAGAAATTAGAGCTGTAGTTTATCCACTGAAGTGCTGACATTCATGGGATACCAAAATGCTAAATCTCTGATCAAACATTTCTAAGACAGATTTACAAGAGGAACAGACTTCAGTTTATAAATATCCACCTGAGCTGTCCAGCAGTCAGACTGAAACTATCTAATTATTTAACTAATATAGTGAGAGGAGAACAGTGCAAGGTATTTACTTTGGCTCATTTCAACATACTCCTCTCAGCTGTATCAGAGGATTGCTATAAAAAGATTCCTTTCACCAGACAAGTGTGTCCTTGAAGCAAGCAGGATAGAGACAAGCTGATCACGTACTTCTCTACTGCCACTTTTATCAGGATATATATCAGAAGTTTCCCCTATTTTAAAGAATTGCATAGACAGGTCCACAGAGTTTTATAGCTCCTGGCTGTTCTCAGATCAAGATGCAAATATCTGACGCAGCATTTCTAGGTTTTCTTAGCAGCTGGCAGCATACATAAACAAGTTGTTCATAAGGCTAAATACTTAATTAAAGTAAGCGAGATTTAGGAAACTAGCAATAAAGTAAAAAGAGATGAATGGAACTGAAATGTTTGCAACTAATATAATTACACTATGTATATTAGCAGTGAATTTGATTACTTTTTTCTTTTTTCCTGTGTTTACTGTAACTAAATAGATGCTGACTGTACTTTAAAAACTGATGTTTTAATTTTATTTCTTTTCCTGTTCTGGATTCAGCTAGTCATATAACATAGAAAATACAATGAATTCATCTGATTCTTTAATTTAAAAAGTTTATCTTAGCTCTGTCCATTTCTTTGCCCGAGTATAGCCACTCTATGCCTATTGTATATAATTTAAAAGCCAAAATAAGGCTCGATCCAGAATAAATTGTGTCTTTCCACCTTAAAACATCGTTATGTGTTGAGTTTCTCTATTCTGAAACACAGAGCAAAAGTAACTGGCTTCCAAAAGAGCAAAATGTTCTTTTTTCCTGTTCTCTTAAACTTTTAAGCAGGAAAAGCTTAGAGTTTGCAGTAATTATACGCATTGTGTCTGGATGTTTGTGTGTGGTGCAGTATATATTATATACTACATTCATTCTCTCTTTCTGTGTATATGTGGGTGTGTGGGTGTGAAATAGCTGCATAGGAACATAGCACATGTACAGAATTCAGCAAATTGCCCTCAATCCAAAATATAAAGGCTATTCTTGCACTATGCCCCACTCTGAACTTATTCTTCTGGTCTCAGCAACACTTTACCTCGAATATCACAAACATGGAAAATGTTCACTAAATACAAAAATGTACAAAAACAGAAGATACATAAAGTAAGGTATATTTTTTAAAAAATGCAAATAAACAGATTTTCTGTACAACTTCTCTGAAATTATCTCAATAAAATGTCCCAGGTTTATTTTATGTAATTTTGTCACAAGAGGGGACAAAAAAACACAGCTTTATTTTTCTAGCCAAAGTGGCAACCTCTAGAATTAACATGAAAGCTTTCAGCCAAATGTCTGAATATATTTTTGAAGTAGGTATTAACTTAATTGTTTATTTCTAAATTTTAACAACATTGCTAATATTCCAAATGGTCTGTTCATATATAGTGCAGAATCAGGAATATGTTAACCAGCTAATATGGACAAATAGCTAATTGAGGGACATTTCTTATTGAATGTTGCTATAACTCGTTAATTTTTTTATCATATATAATTTTCTTTCATAGATCAGCAACAGTTTATTGTTGGATTATTAAGGATTGCATGTGTTATTTGAGGCAAGGACCATTTCCAGTGTGATATGACAACTTTTGGTGCAGATCTATGCTATTGTCAAAATAAGAAGCTTAACATAATAAAATGAAAGACGGGAATATTATGAAAGGTTTTTCAGTATTGAATCACTTCAATCTTGCCATCATAAATAGTTCTGAATATAATTTTACTTAATGCTTCTTCACTAGAGAGTATGTTTCAATGCTCACATATAGAACTTTTCAGTCCAAGAGGGAAAATTAACAAAAATACTTATCCGCTAGAATGGCCACTGCAGATGTTACATTTTTGGGCTTCAGGGTAAAAATTTAAATGATGAAGTTACTTTTCATTTTTAAATATTGTAATAATATATAAAATATTTAATAATGTATCAGATGCTACTTTGGCTCTTACAAGCAAAAGCAAAACCAGATGGATTTTGTTTACCATAAGTTTTCTTCTGAGTATAATTAATTGTAATCCAAGGTACATTATCTTGAAACACTTATTGAAAGTATATATGCCTTTTCTTCTTTTGACTGAGAAGAGATTGGCAAATGTTCATACCTCAAGAGGAGCCTTGGGATTGCTAATTAATCATGTCCTTCCCACTGAGTATGAGTATTAAATTTCAGGGAACTAACACTGGATGGAGGAATGTGACTGCTGCTTGAATAGCCATTAAATACGAAATATGAAATGAAATATGAAATGAAAGATACACATGTAATGATACTGGGCAGTACTGAATATCTTCTTCTTGGAGTAGGAATAGCAGTTTCATTTTCCCCTTTTTGCTTTGATTGTCATGGAGGACTACAGTCATTTGGAAGATGAGACCAGATACAACAAAGCGTGAGCAGGTACAACAAAAAGAAGACATAGCAATAGCACTTAGACTTATATTTTAGACTTACGAGTTAGAGAGGGCTTTTACAGCCCCCTCTAAGTGGTTTACAGAGTTAGCATATTGCCTCCAACAATCTGGGTCCTCATTTTACCCACCTCAAAAGGATGGAAGGCTGAATCAACCTTGAGCCGACGAGATTCAATCTGCTGAGCTGCAGCTAGCAGTCAGCTGAAGTAGCCTGCAGAACTGCACTCTAACCACTGTGCCACCTCGGCTCACGTCATAATCCTGAACATAAACAATTTTGAATACAAACTGTTCTGAAATTCTTTAGGAAATTTTTGACTGAATGGCTTAGAAAAAAGAGATCTGTACTGTAGCTGTCCACACAACTGCACATTACCTGTTGAAAATTCAGAAGCAGTTATCACAAGCAAGTGGTTGTATAAACACACATAGGAAAGGTAGTCTTATATTTAGATTAGTTTTTTTCTTTTAATACGGGCTCAGACTACAATCTTCCTGAACAACAAAACCTTTCTTAGTCCAACAAAACTTGAATGCTATAAGGGAGTTTCCCAGCTGATGTTTATTTTTTTCAGAAATGTTAACATCCTACAAGGACAAAGCTGCTCCACCGACTAGCAAACAGGAAATGGCATCGGGTATGTTGACCCAGAGAATCCAATCAACAGGGAGGAAAAAAATCACTCCCAGATTCACAAGCAATTCTTAATTTAAAAACATACCTATCCTACAGCACATGAACATTGAAATTTGGGGAAATCTCTAATCTAGAATGGTTACAGCTGCTTAGGATTTGTGCTTTATATTCTTTGCAATATGATCTCATAGTACCATCAGAATTTTTAAAAAATCAAATATGAAGAAAATAACTTTTATGTTCTCCATATGCCCATTTAAATATTGGAAGGCTGTAATAATTGCATGATTTGAAATACATAAAAACATAATAGTAGATACCTATAGCTACTGACACCCAGCATGAAAGTCATTTTTTAAAATTAAAAAATATTAGTTCAGTTAGGAATATTTTTACTGAGTATATTTTAACATGCAATCCATTTCTCCAGTTGAATTCACTGAACTTTTCAGAAAAATTCTTAACAGTCAGTAACCGGACATCAAAGCATTGTCAGGTGCATACATAGCAGATGTTAAACTTTAAGCTAAACCTTTCCAGGCATTTGAGTTTTACTGTCAGAAAAATGCCATTGTATTTTACAGCAGTTAATTTCTAGGCTTCTTCTCATGATATACCACACAAAGTTACAATATTTCATGCTGCCTTGTGTTGTTCAAGCAGGTGCAGGCTTTGACAGAAATGTCTCTTTGGGCTAATAGCATTGAGAATACCTTATCTGTCTCCGAGTCTGGGAATTGTATTTAAGCCCAATCATAAATCAGCTAATGGCTTTCTTTATGAATCAGATGCTAGTCTCTGCAACTGTAATTGGAATTAAAGCCCTTTTCTTAGCTTGTTTAAAGATTTGGCAGAAATTACCATGACAAATCCAGTTGCAGGACATTTTATTTATAAAATGACTCCAAAAAATAAAATTTTAAAAAGTCTTCTAAATTCTAAAGCATGCCACAAAAAGGTTACATCATCAGGAATAAAAAAAGGACTTATGGGCATCCATCTTTACCTTTATAGCAAGGATCAGAATCTGGCTGCAGATGTTGAAGTGTTCATCACATTTAGCTGTTCTTTTTGAAGAGTGCGCAGGGCTGCTACAGTCATTCTAGAATACCTACTTGAACAAAATAAATGCCTAGTAAGGGCATCAGTAGTGGGACGCGGTGGCTCAGGGGATAGGACGTTGAGCTTGTCAATCGAAAGGTCAGCAGCTCAGCGGTTTGAATCCCTAGTGCTGCCGTGTAATGGGGTGAGCTCCCGTTACTTGTCCCAGCTTCTGCCAACCTAGCAGTTTCGAAAGCATGTAAAAATGCAAGTAGAAAAAATAGGGACCACCTTTGGTGGGAAGGTAACAGCATTCTGTGCGTCTTTGGCGTTGAGTCATGCCGGCCACATGACTACGGAGACGTCTTCGGACAGCGCTGGCTCTTCGGCTTTGAAACGGAGATGAGTACCGCCCCCTAAAATCGGCAACGACTAGCACGTATGTGCGAGGGGAATCTTTACCTTTACCTTTAAGGGCATCAGTAATGGAAAAATGGGCAGAGATGAAGGAATACCTATTCTATTTTGTTAATATTTCAAGAATACTCTCTATGGGCTCCCACTTTATCTTTCTAAATTATATCTGAACTTAATTTTGGAATGATTATAGAGCTACATTTTGTATGTTTTACCCTTTTTCAAGTCTACTGATATGTACAAGTGAAAACACCGATGAGAAAAAAAGACTTATATTTTAATTCATACATAATATCTTTGTGATAAGAAAGATGCAAATGAAAAGCTACTGAGAACAACAAGGATCATGTTTTTTTTGTATTTTTACATCAGAAGTGTTATACATACTGGAACGCAAGTTGCATATGCATCCCAGGCAACAGAGTTAGTCTCACACTGAAGATAAAATAGAGATAAAGGTGACTTAAGCATCACACATGACAACAACAGGAGCTTTTTTTATAGTAGCCATATGTGCATTACAATAGAACTAGGCACATGAAATATACTAACAGCTTTAGCATCTTACCAAATGCATCTAAAAACAGTGGTTCCATTTTCTATTGTCCATGTTCAGCAGCTGTAACTCTTCAAACATGACAAAATTTCTCTAGTGACTAAGGACGTTCCCCACTTGACCGTATTGACTTATCCTGAACAGCATGAAGAGCTACACATGGAAACTCAAACTGCCTAAGTTTTGATTATTAATTCCACAAATCACATTACTGAATGAATAATGTGATAATTTCCAGCATAAATTATACAAGATAATTACACAACTTTTAAGGAGATATTTACAAATGCTATTCATTTGTAGAGATAGAGAGACAGACAGAGATGATTCATCTGCTATTTTTTTCTAGTTAAAGTTGACTTCTGTTTAATCAAAATATTTATTAATTAAAGCAAACAGTCTACCACATATCAATCACATGCTTCTGTAATCTATTGAGAATAAGCATTTTACAGGAATTGTTAACACGACCGTAAAACAATAAATACTAAGCAAGAACAGGGTGCGTGAAATAACTTTACCATTTGTATTATGTGATAACAGTTAGAAGAATATATTTAAAGCCTTTCTATTTATGCAAAAAAATTTCTTGAGATGCCAATGTATGGTTTTCTTCATGATGAGTGCAAGTTTCAGAAGAATATCTGTTTTCAGTCTTACTCTTAGATCTACCCCTTCAATTGTTAATTACATAAAAGTAAGGTGAAGTTTTTCTTGTTCAGGCACTCTCCAAAAATTGGACATAATTGACTGGAAGAGAAAAAATACGGTAAAGTCTGCTCTGATTTGAGCTTGAAGTCTGCTCAACTTCTTGGAAACATCCACATAGTTTTTTTGGCAACAGTATGGGTTTGCTTTGCCATCAACTTTCTCTGCCATGTTTTTTGACCTTTCCAGTCTAGTGTCCCTGCTTTTTTAAAAAAATAGAGCCAAGGTGAGTTAATGTGGCTAATTTATGCATATTATTTACGTACGTACGTATGTATGTATGTATGTATGTATGTATTCAATATGGATCCCAAAGGTAAACTCACAAAATCAGTGTATGCAGAATTCTCGAAATATAGCCACTAAGCTCTATCATCAAATTTCATTGCGATATTTTTCTGAATTGAATGCATCAATTTTTTCTTTTGTTTTCAGCACAGCAGGTTATATATTAAGAAAACAATGATTCTGAACAATAATGTTCAATATTCATCTCAAATATATACAGCATTACCCCAAGATTGAGCACATAAAATTATTAAGGCTTAAAATCTTAATTGCTATAAAATAGGAAGCAATGGGAAAACAATTTTACTTTTTAGTTTTTCCCCAATATTATCTATCACAACAGTTTATAGCACTTAGCTGGCCCAGACTAAGCAGTGCCATTAATATTAAAATACCAAAAGTCAGAAGCAATCTGGTACCACTTTTACATATTAACAAATTAAAGGAATAAACTGTAGCTCTTAACAGTCCAGACTTTTAATATAATTAGTTTGAAAAGTTGCTACCAGTCTTATTTTGGCTTCCATAGACTAACATAGATAATAGGGTTCTCTTCCTATAATTCCAGGATTAAGAGATGTAGAGTGAGACATGGTGGTGGTGGTGATAAGGCAGGGATAGACAAATCCCAAAGAGCAATGGCTTATCATTTCAGTATTTGAAATGTAATATTTATTTATTATTTATTTATTATTTATTTATTATTCAAATTTGTATACCGCCCTATCTCCCACAGGACTCAGGGTGGTTCACAGGCATATAAAACATCTATATACAAATTAAAATAATCATTAAAAAACTTAGTCTAATGCCCAATTATTAAAAATGGAAATATAAATATTAAAACCAATTTAAAACCCCTATAAATTTAAAATCTAAGCCAGTCCTGCACAGGTAAATAAATGTGTCTTGAGCTCGCGACGGAAGGTTCGGAGGTCCGGAAGTTGACGGAGTCCTGGGGGGAATTCGTTCCAGAGGGCGGGAGCCCCCACAGAGAAGGCCCTTCCCCTGGGCGTCGCCAGACGACACTGCCTAGCTGACGGCACCCTGAGGAGTCCCTCTCTGTGAGAGCGGAGGGGTCGGTGAGAGGTATCTGGTAGCAGTAGGCAGTCCCGTAAATAACCCGGCCCTATGCCATGGAGCGCTTTGAAGGTGGTCACCAAAACCTTGAAGCGCACCCGGAAGGCCACAGGTAGCCAGTGCAGTCTGCGCAGGATGGGTGTTATGCGGGAGCCACGAGGGGCTCCATCTATCACCCGCGCAGCCGCATTCTGGACTAACTGTAGCCTCCGGGTGCCCTTCAAGGGAAGCCGCATGTAGAGAGCGTTGCAGTAATCCAGGCGAGACGTCACGAGTGCGTGAGTGACCGTACATAATACGGTAATAACTGTACATGTAGTTACCAAGTATTGATCTTGATTCAAACAAAGTTTCAATAATTCCTAATTCTGATACAATTATTTTGGTATCATTTTTCAGCTAGCTATTATTAACTATTTAAATGATTTTGTGTATTTTTTGCCCATTCTGTTCTTCTTTGTTTTTTAACCTGTTGTCTGTAAAATAATTTATTGGGGCTAAGTGGTACACTTCGGAAAGGGCATTTAATAAGATTGGTTTAATTTAGATTAAACCTTTTACCAAATTTCTGTCAACAGGAGAACAGGATCTCAAATGATTTGCATCTTCTCAAACATTTTCCATAGGTGCTCTTTTCCACTGATACATCAACTATTGGAGCTTTTGTCTATGCGTGAATATATTATCTGACCATTTCCTTTATGGTTCTTATGCTTTAATTTTATACCGTTCTGACATTCTATTATTAATCATAATGCCTAGATTTTCATGCTGAAACCTTGTACAATTTCAGACTCTAGAGCTATGGGAAATTTATACAAATGAATGTGCCTCAATGGAAAGAAATTCCTTCACATAGCCTATCTTTCTCTGGGTCTGCATTTTAATCGTTTGAAGGGAGGCAGCCTACAGAGAGATTTACTAATTCCAGTACAACACAAACCTTACAGTACAAATGAGATTTCAGACAACCTTCTATAAATCAGTATCAATTAATGCTGAAAGTATTGACATTATAGTATCGCTATAAACTACACAATTTCCCTTGTTATAGATTTTTACCAGCTAATATCGGTAATTATTGGCATGTCAGTGTCAGTTAAATGTCACTGTTATGCCTAATCCAATGAAAAAAATGAAAAAACATAAATGACCATTTTAAAAAAGTAACTTATCAAGGTGTACATATAAGTAACCTGATAATCTACTTTGGTGCTGTCAGGCCATGTGGAAGATCGTTATTAAGCCTGGCTCAGAAAAATGATTTCCTACAAGTTACTTTTGGTGGATTGTGCATTTGATCACAACTACAACTAAGTACTGCACGGATGGTCAAGAGTCTCCCAGTTGTGAATATTGCGGAACTTATGGATGTAGTAAATTATATTCCTTGAGGTTCTAAGATATAATGTAGAATGTAAGTGCTATGTAGACTTAATGTGAGACTTAATTCCAACCTACTAGTTCTTGGCCCTACAATGACAGATATACTGAAGATAGCCATCACGCTCGCACTCATTTTGGAAGCACCAAGGCACTCATTTTGGAAGCACCAAGGTTGAAAGGATTGGCTGGTGACATTACCTCTTCCTGGGAGATGCCCAGTTGGGGGCCGTTTTCATGTCCTCAGCAGAAGCTGGAGTGAATGATGGGAGCTCACTCCATCCTACGGCTGCACTTGGGTCTCAAACACAGGCTTGCTGTTTGACAACCCAGCATTTTAACCACATGAGCCACCGTACTCTGGAGGTAGGCCTCATTAAATGTGATGCGACAGTATTAATATGGAAGTTTGTACTTATTTATTTATTTATACAGAAACTTCACACATAATATATAACACTAGGGAAATAGGATACTTTTGGTTTCTAACTGCTGATTCCAGTCTAAAATGCAGGAGTTGTTTTGATTGTTTGCTGACAAATTCCATTTTCCTCTCCTTGTAACTCTTCCCTTGTGTTGGAGCCAAGATGAAACAAACATGGCCAAAATTTACCAAAGTGAAAGAACAATAAACCAACTGGAATTATTTTCTTCCAAGTGAGCTACGATTAAAAAAAGAGGATGAACTCACATATAAAAGCCAGCTACTTGTTTTCTTTTTATTGATTGTCCTTTTCAGAGAACAATTGCCTTGAAATAGAAGTTAGCTGTCCATGGAAACAATATACAGTTTGTCCTTGACTTATGACCACAATTGAGCCCAAAATTTCTGTTGCTAAGTAAGACTGTTGCTGCATTTTATGACCTATCTTGAAACAGTTGTTAAGTGAATCACTGCAGTCGTTAAATTAGTAATATAGTTGTTCAGTGAATATGGCTTCCCCATTGTCTTTGATTGTCAGAAGGTCATTAAAGATCACATGACCCAGGACACTGCAAACGTCACAAATATGAGTCAGTTGCCAAGAGTTTGCATTTTGATCACGACTAGGGGGATGCTGCAACAGTTGTAAATGTGGAAAATGATCATGGGGCACTTTTTTCGATGGGGTTATAACTTTGAATGGTTACTAAATGAACCATTGTAAATCAAGGACTACCTGCATAGCAATATTGCATGCAACTAGAAGTATCTAGTCATAAGATAATTTGATCACTAGGCAGGTCATTGCGTGAAGAAGTCAGGACTGCATCTTCACTTTTTTTTTCTTACACATAAAACAAAATATAAAGTAAGGATAGCAGAATCATTCCTTCTCTCTTTACTCCCTAGCCACATTTCACTGCACCGTGTTGCATCCAAGAAGACTATACGTTAATCTATAGTGGCAAAAAAGTCTGGTACTGCCTTTCAATTAATCAAATTATCAGACTCCTGATCTATTGCATCCAACAATTTGTTCCCATTCCTTTTGTTTTGAAGGCAGCTTAGGTCAAAAGCAGTGATTGGTATCTGTATTTTAAATTTTTCTGTAAGAACAGAGAATGATCCTCCTCAACTCTTGGCAATGGCATGATAATTTGGAGAAGAAGAATTGTATCATGTATCTGCCCCTAAGTTATTTGACATACCAAAGAGATCTCCCACAATGATGGCAAGTGGACCCCAGAAAGTAACAGAAATGTAAATGAATGCATAAATTAATCTCTGGAGAAAATATGGTCTTCCAAGAATCCAGAAATGTAGAATAGGACTAAGCAATCTTATACCTTTGAGAGTTAGTTCTTGCATGGAAGAAATCCTTATAACAGATGTGGACATTACTTGGCCTCCCATGCAAAGGAAGGTGTCATCAAATCTTTTCTACAGCTTGGGTAGGAGAATATGTTGCAAAAATTGAGTCCTGGATTTTTTTATATAAGATTTGAATTTTATATACTGCAGTTATTGGAGTATTTTTCTATATATTTTTTTTATCATAAGTTGTGGATTCTTGTGTACCCATTAAATACCTCCAGTCCAATTTATCAGGAAGACACCTGATGTTGCCCTCATATGTCAAGACAATAGTGCACACAGTCCTGGGTAATTGGCAAAGATGATTGGAATAGGTATCTGGGGAGCCCAAGGCTTCCTATTCCTTGTGTGCATAAAATCTTAACACTCAAACATGTTAGTTCTGTCTGTGGCCATTGCGTAGCTTAAGAAATCATCGAAGTATCTCCATGCAAACACTGTTCTCATCTTTAGTATTAATGGACAGAGTGCTCCATGTTTCACTTATTCGTAAAAAATAAATCTACCACTTCTTAACATGTTTACAATTACACACAGAAAAATATTGATGTGTACAAATGGCACATATTCTGACTGATAGAGATTTTGCATTTATAGGCAGCAGTGTGTGAAATAGTACTTGTTTTAATAGAGCTCTCAAGATTGCATTAAATTATCAGAATAGGTGTGCTACGAAAAAGAATTTCACATCATGGAACATAAGGCAAAATCTTCAAGTCTCATACTAAGACCCCTTAAAGCAAATAAAAGCAACAAGAGAACGATTCAATTCAGAACTTGGGAAAAAATTAATAGAACTAGAGGCAGAGGATGCATTTGCTAAGAACTTGGAAAGCAAGAGTTCCTAAAGCAAATATCCAATTTTGTGTATAACAATCTCTCAGCACACATATTCATAAGAAGTGATTCAATATACTATAAAATTTGAAAATCATTTGGACTTTGACACCCTTACAGCTTGCTTCATTCATAAGCACATCAGGCCCCTTCGTTACTAATTTACCAACTGACACAGGCTTAGCTGCTTTTAATGTTTAATCTATTATTAAAGGTTAAAATTACCCATGGTTTTTAAGGCAAATGATATGAGACTTGAGAATAAAAGAGAGGATGTATTCCAACTTTTCTTTCCAAGCAGCCCAACATGATGACATTTTGCCAAATAAATGAAAACTGTTGTACATTTTTATCCTGTGCTTTAAAGTACACATTGCCTGATCTCTGCTTTGATAAGCGATTATTATTATTAGGAGTCTGCTTTATGAATGATTTCAGGGAACAATTTATCCAGGAACTAGATGCCTACAGAATTACTGTAACACTAGATATATGTCAGAATCCTTTCCTTTGGACTGCTCTGTAGACATTTCATGCTTATGTTTCATTTCCTTTGTCCCTCACTGCTCTTGATAGACACTCTGCCATCCGAGATAGGTTTCAAAGGAGTTTACATGTGGCTGAATTTATTATGTGACACCGTGGCTTCCTTTCTTTCAATCCAACTCCAAACTGAGAGACATAAGTGCTGCATTATGCATCTGGAGATGATTTTGGTACCTGGCTGCTCTCTGGAAAGGTGTGAAGACTTCTCCCACTTACACACCTCTTAACAGCAGGAGCATCAGAAACTAATCAAACAAAGCAATGGGGCACCTTGTCCAGAAAACTACTACAAACACAGCTTTCCCTTATGACCTACTTATGGTAACAATACAATACCGGAGCAATAGTGAAGGAAGGTTGTGGTGTGCCTTCCATCCACTTATTACAACCACCTCAAAGCTGGGCAAAATGTCAATAAGGAAGGAAGGAGGCAAAGACTCGGTGACAGATTTTGAGCGTTCTCTCTAATCCTCGAAATATTGATCTACACACCCCTCCCCCCCTAAGTACAGAGAACGGTTAGAAGAAGAAGAAGCCGACTACACGAACGGGCGACAGCCGATCCAGAAAGCAAATCCTAGTTTACAATACAATAGCAGGCATTCCTATGCTGAGCGTCCGGGAAGAAAATTGCCGTGCAACTGAATGGAAAATCGATACGAGAAGGTTAAAAAAAAAACTTCCCCCAAGCACCACCTAGGAGCTCTTTCGCTGCAAGCAGTCTTTGCACCCAAACAAAAGCTTACCTTGCTCCCAGAGAGGTTCAGATGCGCATGAACAGCAGCGGGCTTTCTTTTGACTAAATCCTCAGCCAGATGCTCCCAACCCAGCAATCTGTTAAATAGGAAGTGCACAGTGCACGCCAACCTGAGTGGCTCCCCGCCCCCCAAGCCTGCAAGGCAGAGCCCGCCGCGAATTGCACACCTGCTCGCTCGCCCTCCGCCGCTGGTGTGGCTGTTCCTCGTCTAGCAGTCGCCCTGGGCAAGATCAATATGTGGGGGGAGGGAAGGAGGGGGAGGGCAACACCCTTCTTTGGGGGGTCACCACTTCACGCTTGCAGGGCAGCGGGCGGTCGTTCGGGAGAACATTGCGGGGAAGAGCCTCGCCGTCTCCCCTTTTTGCCCTCAAGATGCGCCTCCAAGCGCGCGCGCCCCAGCCTGCAAAACGCAAAGTGCCCGAGAGACATAGAGCGGATCACGCTGCATTCCACCCTTTCTCCCGGTGAGCGAGAGCCCGCTTGTCAAAATGGCAGCTTGGAGACATTCCGCGCTCTACTAAGGAGACGCGGATAGGCTTCTTTCTTCAGCTTCCTCGCAATAAGTCACACACACGCGCACGCACACCCCTTTTTTGTGTGGTTGTTTACTCCGCGGTAAACATAGCATAATATGCTACACTCTCTTAACCCTCCCCTCCCCACAGCCCCCAGCAAAATGGCTGGTCCTTTCAGCCCTCCTGTAGACAGCTCATTGGGTTCCATGAGCTTTCTGTAGTCATGGCAACAACCAACGGACAGATCTCCCAAGCATGGTTGATCATGTGCAGCTTGTCCCCCTCTGCTCCAGTCAACGTCGAAGGTAAAATGCGGCTGGGCTTCATTGTTACGCGGAGAGGACGCGCACAGACCTTTCTTCGGCGCGCGCTTGGTCTCGCTGGCTCTAAAGCGGGGCAGAGTCGGGAAATAGTCTTGCTTGTACAACACCGTTAGGGAAAGTCAGTGTAAGCCGATGGAATGATCTCTTTTCCTTTTCTTTTCTCCTCTAAAACTGGTCTGTGGCTTGAAAAATATTTAGAAAGCCATTTTGATTATTTATATCGAAGTGCACCTGTATGTATTAGTAGGGAATCTGAGCCGGTGCAGCAGTACTACAACTCCCATCCCTGAATCTAATCATGCTGGCAGAGGAAGAAGGTAAAAGGAAGAGTGTCCAGCCCTAACCTATAGGTTACTTGCTGTATTTGAAATATCAGTATCTGTAGTAACAAGGCTTTGTTAATTCAGGAGATTAATACTAAGTTTTCTAGCCTAAAAGGAATAGAGCAAGAAAAGTCGTATTTTCTTTCTGCAATAGCTAGATCTATATATCAGAATATATTATATTTTAAATGCCACCATTGTTTCCTAGCAAGGTTTTAATAGGTCATCACAGATAATAGACATAGACCAAAATGGTAATAATTTCCAAATGAGATTGGACCAGCAACATAGACAAAGCCAACATCAAGTGGCATCACAGTTAGTATAGAATACACCATTGTACAGGTAGGCCTCGATTTACGACCTCAATTGAGCCCAAAAATTTTGTCGCTAAGTGAGACGTTAAGTGAGTTTTGCCCCATTTTGCGACCTTTTTACAGTTGTAAAGTGAATTATTACAGTTGTTAAGTTTCTAACATGTTTCTTAAGTGAATGTGGCTTCCCCATTGGCTTTGCTTGTCAAAAGGTCACAAAAGGTGATCACGTGACCCCAAGATACTGCAACCAGAATAAATATGAGTCAGTTGTCAAGCATCTGGATTTTGATCACATGACCATAGGGATGCTGCAATGGTTGTAAATGTGAAAAATTATCATAAAACACTTTTCTCAATGATGTCATAACTTTGAACTAAATGAACTGTTGTAAGTAAAGAACTATCTGTAATTCGTAAAATGTAGTTTATGGCTTAGTAGTACATGAGAACACAACCACTGCGTACAATTCCAGAAACCTTGGTAGGAAAAAATAATTCTGTATTATGTAGGAAACCAGGTTCTTCCACAAAAATATGTAACAATCTCTAACATTGCCAAAGTGTTGAGGCAAAGTGGAAATATTTGTAGGAAATCTGAGAAATGAGGACATTTGTAGACCATATTTTTATTTATTTATTTATTTATTTTTCATATTTATATACCCCCCTATCTCCCTAGGGACTCAGGGCGGTTCACAGGCAATTAAAAATACATATAAATACAAACTAAAATGACAATTAAAAAACTTATTCTATAGCCGAATTATTAAAAAACAGTATAAATAATAAAAACCCATTTAAAACCAGTAAATTTAAAATCTAATCCAGTCCCGCGCAAATGAATAAGTGTGTTTTAAGCTCGCGACGAAAGGTTCGGAGGTCCGGAAGTTGACGAAGTCCTGGAGGGAGTTCATTCCAGAGGGTGGGAGCCCCCACAGAGAAGGCCCTTCCCCTGGGTGTCGCCAGACGACACTGCCTAGCTGACGGCACCCTGAGGAGTCCCTCTCTGTGAGAGCGCACAGGTCGGTGAGAGGTATTCGGTAGCAGTAGGCAGTCCCGTAAATAGCCCGGCCCTATGCCATGGAGCGCTTTAAAGATTGTCACCAACACCTTGAAGCGCACCCGGAAGGCCACAGGTAGCCAGTGCAGTCTGCGCAGGATAGGTGTCACGCGGGAGCCACGAGGGGCTCCCTCTATCACCCATGCAGCCGCATTCTGGACTAACTGGAGCCTCTGGATGCCCCTCAAGGGGAGCCCCATGTAGAGAGCATTGCAGTAATCCAGACGAGACGTCACGAGGGCGTGAGTGACCGTGCATAAGGCATCCCGGTCTAGAAAGGGGCGCAACTGGCGCACCAGGCGAACCTGGTGGAAAGCTCTCCTGGAGACGGCCGTCAAATGGTCTTCAAAAGACAGCCGTTCATCCAGGAGGACGCCCAGGTTGCGCACCCTCTCCATCGGGGCCAATGACTCGCCCCCAACAGTCAGCCGAGGACTCAGCTGACTGTACCGGGATGCTGGCATCCACAGCCACTCTGTCTTGGAGGGATTGAGCTTGAGCCTGTTTCTCCCCATCCAGACCCGTACGGCTTCCAAACACGGGACAGCACTTGATAGCTTCATTGGGGTGGCCGGTGTGAAAAGTACAGCTGGGTGTCATCAGCGTACAGCTGGTACCTCACACGAAGCCACTGATGATCTCACCCAGCGGCTTCATATAGATGTTGAACAGAAGGCGAGAGAATCGACCCCGCGGCACCCACAAGTGAGGCGCCTCGGGGCCGACCTCTGCCCCTGTCAACACCGTCTGCGACGGTCGGAGAGATAGGAGGAGAACCACCGATAAACGGTGCCTCCACTCCCAATCCTCCAACCGGCGCAGCAGGATACCATGGTCGATGGTATCGAAAGCCGCTGAGAGGTCTAATAGGACCAGGGCAGAGGAACAACCCCTATCCCTGGCCCTCCAGAGATCATCCACCAACGCGACCAAAGCCGTCTCCGTGCTGTAGCCGGCCGGAAACCGGACTGGAACGGGTCTAGATAGACAGTTTCATCCAGGTGCAGGGGAAACTGATATGCCACCATACTCTCTACAACCTTCGCCGCAAAGCGAAGGTTGGAGACCAGACGATAATTACCTAAAACAGCGGGTCAGGAGGCTTCTTGAGGAGGGGCCTCACCACCGCCTCTTTCAAGGCGGCCGGAAAGACTCCCTCCAACAAGGAAGCACTCGTAATCGCCTGGAGCCAGCCTCGTGTCACCTCCTGAGTGGCCAGCACCAACCAGGAGGGGCACGGGTCCAGTAAACACGTGGTGGCATTCAGCCTACCCAACAACCTGTCCATGTCCTCGGGAGCCACAGAGTCAAACTCATCCCAAACAATATCACCAAGACCACCCTCAGACGCCTCATCTGAATCGCCGCAATTTTGGTCCAGACCGTCTCGAAGCTGAACGATTTTATCGTATAGATAACCGTTAAACTCCTCAGCACGTCCCTGCAACGGGTCATCCCGCTCCCCCTGGTGAAGGAGGGAGCGGGTCACCCGAAACAGGGCGGCTGGGCGGTTATCTGCCGACGCAATGAGGGAGGAGGCGTAGCAACGCCTCGCTTCCCTCAGTGCCACTAGGTAGGTCCTAGTATAGGACCTAACTAGTGTCCGATCAGCCTCTAAACGGCTAGACCTCCAGGAGCTCTCTAGGCGTCTTCTCCGGCGTTTCATCCCCCTCAGCTCCTCAGAGAACCAAGGAGCCGGTTGGGATCATATTGGAGCAGTGTTTCTCCACTGACCCAACTTAAAGATGTATGGACTTCCAACTCCCAGAATTCTCCAGCCAGCATCTGAAAGTTGCTGAGGTTGTATTAGAGCAGGGGTCTCCAACCTTGGCAACTTTAAGACTTGTGGACTTCAACTCCCAGAATTGCTTTGCTGGCGGAGGAACTCTGGGAATTGAAGTCCACAAGTCTTAAATTTGCCAAGGTTGGAGACCCTGTATTAGAGTACTGAAGGTCTGCATCCAGTTATGCAGAGGAACATTGTGCAGCTCTTGCAGCTAACCCTTTAATTTAGATCACAAAACAGTGGTCCTGCTATCTTATGTAACTTGAAAAGTGAAATGGAGAAGGTCTTGGTGTTTTGCAAGTTTTAAGTTAGATTTGTTGCTGATTAGACAAAAATGTTCTCTATTTGTAATGTCAGACATTTTTATAATGCAGATACTGACTGCAAACAGCAAAATCCCATTGTGCTAAATAAAAACAAGCAGGGTCAAAGTTGAGGTTGACTGCAGGTGAATTCATCATTTTTAATTTCTGGGTAAAAATAAGCTATTGTGAGCTTTAAATGAACAGCAAAAAATAGATGCTTTTATTTTTTGTTAAAAATATTTATTAAAATATTTTATAAAGTTTAAAAGAACCATAGGAAGAAGTAAAAAAAAGAAATTGTAAAACAATAAAAGAGAAAAATGAAGGATTAAAAAAAAGAAAAAGACATCTAAAGAAGCAACTTTCAATCTTCTGTGCAGTAATTACACACATAGCAATTACAATCTCCTCCCTCCCATGCATATCAAGGTTCCTTTCTTCCCATAGACAAATCTTTTAAATTCACAAATTCAGAAATCATCAGTTCATTTTATCCATTTTTAGCAAAGAGTTCATTAAGGGTTTCCAGTCTTTGTAAAAGTAGTTGTAATTCCCGTCTTAATCAAACTCAGTTTAGCCATTTCTGAAAACTCAGCCATCTTCACAATCAGTTCCTCCATCACTGATGTTTCTGTAGCCTTCCATCTTTAGGAAATAGATGCTATTAAATAAAATAAATATTACAGTCTTATCAAACTGAAAGAGATATATATTTTCTTCTGTTAATACTTTGTTTAAAGGACAAAAGACAGGCAGGACTTGAATGCTTTGTTTTATGTTTATTCATTTTTTTATGATGTCTTAAGTGAACAAATATATCACACGGTTAGAGCTATGGTAGATAACAAGAACATGATAATGATGTGGTGATATATCGTTTAATCCTTTGTCTCTTTTTGAATGAGGGCTAACCTAGACATGGCTACTTAAGATGAAAAAATTAGGCAAAGTTTGCAATAAATCTGTCAGAGAGATGATTGGAGAAACACTTTATGCTACTTATATTCAGAAATTATATAGAAAAATAGAAACTTTGCATTGTTTAAGAGACAATTTTGGACTGGAACTTTAGGCATGAAAGTTTAGTGTGCTGTCCTATAATTTATACATAAGTGGAATCTACTTCATGTAACAGTAGTAAAGATAAAATGGAAAAAACTCTAATTGCAAATACTCCCCAATTCCATGAAGGAAATATTTATTTCTGTATTTATATCAGTGGTGAAATTTTCACTACCGGTTCTGTAGGTGTGGCTTAGTGGGTGTGGCTTGGCTGTCATGTGACTGGGTAGGTGTGGCTTGGCTCTCATGTGACTGGGTGGGCATAGCTTGGTAGTCGTGTGACCGGGTGGGCGTGGCCAACTTGACGTCCGTCATATCACTCGCTGTTAGAGCCAGAGATGTCATGGATTGAGTAAAATGTGGTGAAATTCATTTAACAACCCTCTTGCTTAGCAACCAAAATTTTGGGCTTGCTTGCTTGCTTGCTTTTCTCTTTCCCTCCCCCCCCACACTTACTCTCTCTCTCTCTCTCACACACACACACACACACACACACAAACATCTGGTCTGAGCAGTGGCGGTTGCGGGAGAAGGAAGAAAGTGCTTTGGAAGAGCGGGTGGGGCGGCCCAGAAGTGGCATGTCCCCTGTCATGGGCTGGATGCAGGCAGCTGGACCCACGGCAGAGGGGAAGGCAAGCGGGCGGCAGTTGCCCAAAGGCCCTGCGGAAACTGAGCATGCCAGGCCCAAAAGGCGAGCAAGCCTCACCATGTTTCCCCAAGGCGGCTCTTTGCACGAGCGCAGCGGGTCTCCCTTCCCCACTGCCAGTGTTGGCCTTACATCAGCCCGCCCTCCCAGCACTGCCTATGCACACCCCAGCAGAGCAGCAGTCTTGGCCCCAGCAGTGAGAGAAAGAAGAAAGTGAGCGGCCCCTCTCAGCCCCATCGCAAAGGTTGTGACTCCACCAAGGGCCAGCGGGAAGCATCTCTCTCGCACGCAAAGGCTGGATTCCCACCACAAGCAACAAGAAAATCTAATTGGTCCTCGGGTGGGATGGGGAGGGTTTCTCTTCCTTCCTCATGAATTAAAAACCCACATTAGAGCTGTAGAGGAGGAGGAAGAGGGGGACTTGCAGCACAAAAGCGCCAAAGATTGTGCAAAGTTGCAAACCTCAGGCGAGCTTGCAAAATGAACTCAATGAACCCCGCAAGGAGGAGGAAGAGAAAGTTGCAGTCACCTTGCCTTCCCTCTTGCCACTGGGAGCCCTGCCCAGCCTCGAAGCTGGCAGAGGAGAAGAGGAGGGCTGGTTGGTGTGATGGCTGCATTCTCCCCCACTGCACAGGCAGCATCTCGGCCTTGCAGCCACTGTGGTCTACCCCGCGCAAGCTGCAGGCATTGGATCAAGGTGCTGGAGGAGAGCGGAGCCACAGAGCAGTTTTGCAGAGGAGGTAAAATAGCGCAATGGCAGCTGTCCATGCCCTGTTTCTTGCCAGCCAGCAGGAGAAAGGGGAAGAGGAGGGAGGGAGGTGGAGGCTGGGTCTTCCTGGCCTTTGCTGAGCACACTCCCCCCCTTCTGCTCCCCCAATCACTTCAAAAAGATGCAAGAAGTGTTTCAGGCAAAGGTATTGTGGGGAGTTTTTGCAGCAGGAGAATAAAAAGGCTCTAACAAACCCGGATTATCACAGGGCTTCCCTCCCCTTCTTTATTTGTCTGCCTCTGCCATGTCTGGTCCCTTTTTGTTAAGATTACTCCTCTCCGGCGCTGGTGCCCCTCTCAACCCCAGCATAGATGCTGCATCTCTCCCAAGGGCATGGGGGTTAGGGTTAGCTGGACACCGACTTAGGAAGGCAAGCGGGCTTGGGGGACCACCGGGAAGGCTGTGTGGAAGGCAGGCAAGCAGGGCTGCGGGGAAGGGAGTAGGCTGCTAGCTCCCTTCCCCGTGGCCAGGCAGCCCCAACATGTTTGCCTGCCTTCCACACGACCTTCCTTTTTGCCTGCCTTTGCAAGCTGGCCATGGGGACGCCAAAAAGGCCATGTGGAAGGCAGGCAAGCAGGTCGGGGTCATCATCCATGGGGAATGGACGCAAGCGGGCAAGTGGTGACCAGTTTGGGGGCATGGCCAGCCAGAGGCCACTACCAGTTCGCTGACCCAAGCCAAATGTCTGCTGCCGGTTCCTGTGAACCGGTCCAAACTGGTAGGACTTCACCCCTGATTTATATCACACATTTCTCTGGCTTCTTAAGGTAATGTGTGTAGAAGCTCTCCCAGTTTAATTTTCACAACAACCCTGTGAGAGATAAATTGAACTGAGAGAGTGCTCAAACCAAAATTTTCCCAATGGGGTTTTGAATTTTCATGACCAGTCCACGTTGAAGTTCTTAATTCCTATAAATTTATTTATTTATTTTTTATTTGTCATAACACCATACATAAGTATAAACATGAAGCAACAGTAGGACAGGAACGGTAGGCACATTTGTGCTCTTATGCACGCCCCTTATAGACATCTTAGGAAAGGGGTGAGGTCAATAGTAGACAGTTTTTGGTTGAAGCTTTGGGGACTTTGAGAAGAGACCACAGAGTCAGGTAGTGTATTCCAAGCATTAACAACTCTGTTACTGAAGTCATATTTTCTGCAATCAAGATTGGAGCGGTTAACATTAAGTTTAAATCTATTGTTTGCTCTTGTATTGTTGTGATTGAAGCTGAAGTAGTCTTCAACAGGAAGGACATTGCAATAGATGATTCTATGAGTTAAACACAGGTCCTGTCGGAGGTGGCAGAGTTCTAAGTTTTCTAAACCCAAGATTTCAAGACTGGTGGCATAAGGTATTTTGTTGTATTCAGAGGAGTGGAGAACTCTTCTTGTAAAATATTTCTGGACACGTTCAATTGTATTGATGTCTGAAATGTGGTATGGGTTCCAGACAGGTAAGCTGTATTCAAGAATTGGTCTAGCAAATGTTTTGTAAGCTCTGGTTAGTAGTATAGTGTTTCTGGAGAAGAAGCTACATAAGATTAGGTTTACAACTCTTAATGCCTTTTTTGCGATGTAGTTGCAGTGGGCTTTGGCACTTAGGTCATTGGATATGAAGACTCCAAGGTCTTTGACAGGGTGGGGGTCATCTGTAAGATAGTGTCCGTCGAGTTTGTATTTAGTGTTTAGATTCTTTTTTCCAATATGTAAGACAGAGCATTTGCTGGTTGAGATTTGGAGTTGCCAGGTTTTAGACCATTCTGACAAAAAGTCAAGGTCTTTTTGAAGGGTAGCTGTATTGTTGATAGTGTTAAATAGTTTGACATCGTCAGCAAAGAGAACACAATTACTTTTAATATGGTCACAGAGATCATTAATGTATAATATGAAGAGTGTTGGTCCAAGAACACTGCCTTGGGGAACGCCACTATTGACAGGAACAGGGCACTGCCTATTTTGACCATTTGTTGTCTGTTTGACAGAAACACTGTTATCCAATTGTGGAGGGGACCGGAGATGCCGTAGGATTTTAGTTTGAGGAGAATAGTGCTTAGTATACATAGAACATCGAATAATAGATTTGGAAGGGACCTTGGAGGCCTTCTAGTTCAACCACCTACCCATGGCAGGAGATCCAGTACTATTTCAGATAAATGGCTCTTCTTATAAACCTCCAGTAATGGAGCACCCATAGCTTCTGGAAGAAAGCTATTCTGCTGATTAATCATTGTCACTGTCTGGCAATTTGTCCTTAATTCTAAGAAGAATTCTTAATTCTCATTAATTTTATCATTAATGATCTTCCACCAATTACTTAGATCCTCAGGTGCTTTGGAGAATAATTGACCCCTTTTTCTCCATGACAGCTTCTCAAACACTGGAAGATTGCCGTCATATCACCCATCCTCCTTCTCTTTGTTAGACTAGTCATACCCTTAATCGTTCATTAATCGTATGATTTAGCCTCTAGACCCCTTATTTATTTATTTATTTATTTATTATTTACATTTGTATACCGCCCTTCTCCCGAAGGACTCAGGGCGGTTCACAGCCAAATAAAAATACAATACTATAAATACAGATTAAAAATACAATTAAAAAACTTATTAAAATTGGCCAGAATTAAAATTTGGAACTAAAAACCCATTAAAACCCATTAAAACACTAACCCAGTCCAGCGCAGATGAATAAATAGGTTTTAAGCTCGCGGCGAAAGGTTCGGAGGTCCGGAAGTTGACGAAGTCCTGGGGGGAGTTCGTTCCAGAGGGCGGGAGCCCCCACAGAGAAGGCCCTTCCCCTGGGTGTCGCCAGACGACACTGTCGCGCCGATGGCACCCTGAGGAGCCCCTCTCTGTGAGAGCGCACGGGTCGGTGAGAGGTATTCGGTAGCAGCAGGCGGTCCCGTAAGTATCCCGGCCCTATGCCATGGAGCGCTTTAAAGACATTCACCAACACCTTGAAGCGCACCCGGAAGGCCACAGGTAGCCAGTGCAGCAGGATAGGTGTCACTCGGGAGCCACGAGGGGCCCCCCCAATCACCCGCGCCGCTGCATTCTGGACTAACTGTAGCCTCCGGATGCCCCTCAAGGGGAGCCCCATGTAGAGAGCATTGCAGTAGTCCAGACGAGACGTCACAAGGGCGTGAGTGACTGTGCACAAGGCATCCCGGTCTAGAAAGGGGCGCAATTGGCGCACCAGGCGAACCTGGTGGAAAGCTCTCCTGGAGACGGCCGTCAAATGGTCTTCAAAAGACAGCCGCTCATCCAGGAGGACGCCCAAATTGCGCACCCTCTCCATCGGGGCCAATGACTCGCTCCCGACAGTCAGCCGCGGACTCAGCTGGCTGTACCGGGATGCCGGCATCCACAGCCACTCCGTCTTGGAGGATTGAGCTTGAGCCTGTTCCTCCCCATCCAGACCCGACGGCCTCCAGACACCGGGACAGCACTTGACGGCTTCATTGGGGTGGCCCGGTGTGAAAAGTACAGCTGGGTGTCATCAGCGTACAGCTGGTACCTCACACCGAAGCCACTGATGATCTCACCCAGCGGCTTCATATAGATGTTGAACAGAAGGGGCGAGAGAATCGACCCCTGCGGCACCCCACAAGTGAGGCGCCGCGGGGTCGACCTCTGCCCCCCCGTCAACACCGTCTGCGGCCGGTCGGAGAGATAGGAGGGGGACCACCGATAAACGGTGCCTCCCACTCCCAATCCCCCCAACCGGCGCAGCAGGATACCATGGTCGATGGTATCAAAAGCCGCTGAGAGGTCTAATAGGACCAGGGCAGAGGAATAACCCCTATCCCTGGCCCTCCAGAGATCATCCACCAACGCGACCAAAGCCGTCTCAGTGCTGTAACCGGGCCGGAAGCCGGACTGGAACGGGTCCAGATAGACAGTTTCCTCCAGGTGAAGGGGGAACTGATATGCCACCATACTCTCTACAACCTTCGCCGCGAAGCGAAGGTTGGAGACTGGACGATAATTACCTAAAACAGCCGGGTCCAGGGAAGGCTTCTTGAGGAGGGGCCTCACCACCGCCTCTTTCAAGGCGGCCGGAAAGACTCCCTCCAACAAGGAAGCACTCGTAATCCCCTGGAGCCAGCCTCGTGTCACCTCCTGAGTGGCCAGCACCAGCCAGGAGGGGCACGGGTCCAGTAAACATGTGGTGGCATTCAATCTACCCAGCAACCTGTCCATGTCCTCGGGAGTCACAGGGTCAAACTCATCCCATACAACATCACCAAGACCGCCCTCAGACGTCTCGTCCGAATCGCTGCAATCTTGGTCCAGACCGTCCTTCAGCTGAACGATTTTATCGTATAGATAACCGTTAAACTCCTCAGCACGTCCCTGTAACGGGTCATCCCGCTCCCCCTGGTGAAGGAGGGAGCGGGTCACTCGGAACAGGGCAGCTGGGCGGTTATCTGCCGACGCAATGAGGGAGGAGGCGTAGCAACGCCTCGCGTCCCTCAGTGCCACTAGGTAGGTCCTAGTATAGGATCTAACTAGTGTCCGATCAGCCTCTGAACGGCTGGACCTCCAGGAACTCTCTAGGCGTCTTCTCCGGCGTTTCATCCCCCTCAGCTCCTCGGAGAACCAAGGAGCCGGTTGGGATCTACGCCGGGTCAGAGGCCGCAAAGGCACGACACGGTCTAAAGCCCCGGCCGCAGCCCGTTCCCAGGCTGCAGCCAGTTCCTCTGCCGTGCCGTGAGCCAGATCCTCAGGAAGTGGCCCAAGCTCCGTCCAGAACCTCTCTGGGTCCATCAGGCGCCTGGGACGGTACCAACGTAATGGTTCCGTCTCCCTGCGGTGTTGGGTAGCGGTCAGAAAGTCCAGGCGAAGGAGAGAGTGATCTGACCATGACAAAGGTTCAATGACTATTTCCTTTAAGTCCAGATCTCTCGACCACTGACCAGAGACAAAAATCAGGTCCAGTGTGCCACCCCCGATGTGAGTGGGGCCATCCACTACTTGAGTCAGGTCCAAGGCTGTCATGGAGGCCAAGAACTCCCGAGCTACCGTCGATGACGAGCCGGCAGATGGCAGGTTAAAGTCCCCCATGACTAAAAGTCTGGGGGTCTCCACCGCCACCCCGGCAAGCACCTCTAGGAGCTCGGGCAGGGCCGCTGTCACGCAGCAAGGAGCCAGGTACGCGACCAGCAAGCCCATCTGACATCTATGACCCCACCTCACAAAGAGGGATTCACACCCGGATATCTGAGGTACAGTGGTCTCCCTCGGCTCTAAACTCTCTTTAATCACAACCGCCACCCCTCCACCCCTACCCTGGGCCCTCGGCTGATGGAATGCACGGAAACCCGGTGGGCACATCTCAACCAGGGGCACCCCTTATCATCTTTGCTACTCTTTTCTGCACTCCTTCAATAATAAATAGTAATAATTTATCCTTTATCATACATGCACCCCAATATGAAGGGGAGGGTGTTGTCCAGTGGTTCCATAATTTCATACAATCAGTCTCATGAACAGGAGTAGAAAATACTGAGATGGAAATAAGGATCTGAAGTATACTTTCTGCATAGGATTAGTTAGAACTATCCTTCTACCACCTCCACCATCCAGTCAGAACTGATGAAGTTTCTTGAATGAGAGGGAAAATGTCTTCGAGGAAAAAGAAAGTCCAATTGCCTTTTGAAAAAGCACTTTTGAGATAAGCATGACCTGGATGACTGAAAATATCCATAGACACTTTCTGCATACTGTACAGTTTCTAAATTAATTGCAGTGAGTGGTATTTGTAAGTGATGCAAAGTAATTACATGTCAGTAATAAATTGTAGAAATTGCTACATGAATATTTTCCAGGCAACTTTTGAGTCAGCTACAAAATCACCACATTCTCCTAAGAAAGGATTCAAACTGGTCAGAGCTTGTTTGCCATAATTCAGAAGAGAATTTCATTCATAATATTTGACATGTTTTCTGTCTAAAGCTGTGGGCCCCCCCTTTTCTTTCTTTTTAAAGAATATTTTGATTTTTGCAAACAGAATGTTAATATCCAGTTTTAGATAATGAAAATATTCATTTGAATGGTTGGTGTGCCATCCAAAACACAAAGGTTAGATTAAGACGCATAGCAATTATATTGATGTTTACTCAGAAGCAAGTTAAATTATGTTCAACAGATTTTACCCCAAAGACAACATGCAAAGGATTATCGCTTCCAAGAAGTATATGGAAGGAAAACACCTAATACTGACATCACTGCAGTTCTTGCAGAGTCTTTTTAGAAGTTTGTATATGGGAGGAAAGTACCGTATATACTCGAATATAAGCCGATCCGAGTATAAGCCGAGGTCCCCAATTTTACCCCAAAAACTGGGGTAAACTGGGGACTCGAGTATAAGCCGAGGGTGGGAAATGAGGCACCTACCGGTCGGCGGAGCCCTCCCTCCTCGGCCGAGAAGGCTGGCGGCTCCCGCCCGCCCTCTCACTGCACCGCAGGGCTTCCCAGCTAAAGCAAAGCCCGCCAAGTTCGCTACCGGCCGGTATAATGTGAAAAACGAAAAAAAAACCCGAGTATAAGCCGTATATACTCGAGTATAAGCCGAGGGGACGTTTTTCAGCACAAAAAACGTGCTGAAAAACTCGGCTTATACTCGAGTATATACGGTACTTGAATATTGGGAAATTAGAGACTACTTTTGATGGTAGAAAAACTTTGTTCTATAAACTTCGTAGAAATATTATTTTATTTTTAAATGTATCTAACGTATTTACTGAGCATTTACTAAAGCAGTCTGACAGTGAACTGATAAAAGTAACAGTCTTATTACCGGGAGTATTGGGGCCACTCATCTCAGTAGGAGGCTATTCCAGAAAGGCCATACCATACAAAGCATGATTCTGAGGACCCACTAAGCAAATGTATGGCCCAATTTAATTGAAGACTTGAGTGCAGATAAAAGTGACAGTCTTGTAGAAGGCCAGGAGTATTGGGGCCACTCATCTCTCAGTGGGAGGCTATTCCAGAAAGAAGACAGAGGCCATACCATACAAAGCATGCTTCTGAGGACTCACCAAGCAAATGAATGGCCCTGTTTAATTGAAGACTTGAGTGCATTTGCCATCTTTGAGTGGATTGCCTGTTGAAGTATATTTTGTGTGGACAAGTATCCAAAGTACAGCATGTTTTTTTTTAAAAAATATGGTAATAGTTATATAAGTGTATTAGAAATATAATGTGCTTTAATATTTGCATCAAATAAGAATTCAAATAATTCTTAAAATGATTCAAAATGATTTATCATACTAGATTTTTTACTCTGTCATATTTAATTTTTTTATAAAGGACTTTTTTTGGGGTATTAATTTACCATAAGCAATAGTAACAATTTTGGACATATGGCAAACCTTATCAGTTATCAGTTTTATTTGCCCCCCGCTTATTTTTTTAAAAATAATGTTTTATTAAAGATTTTTAAAAGGAAAATAAAAATAATTTGAAATAAGAAAAAGAAAAAAGAAAGAAATTAAAAGTCTAGGAGCTCGGGCAGGGCAGCTGTCACGCAGCAAGGAGCCAGGTACGCAACCAGCAAGCCCATCTGACATCTATGACCCCACCTCACAAAGAGGGATTCACACCCGGATATCTGAGGTACAGTGGTCTCCCTCGGCTCTAAACTCTCTTTAATCACAACCGCCACCCCTCCACCCCTACCCTGGGCCCTCGGCTGATGGAATGCACGGAAACCCGGTGGGCACATCTCAACCAGGGGCACCCCTTATCATCTTTGCTACTCTTTTCTGCACTCCTTCAATAATAAATAGTAATAATTTATCCTTTATCATACATGCACCCCAATATGAAGGGGAGGGTGTTGTCCAGTGGTTCCATAATTTCATACAATCAGTCTCATGAACAGGAGTAGAAAATACTGAGATGGAAATAAGGATCTGAAGTATACTTTCTGCATAGGATTAGTTAGAACTATCCTTCTACCACCTCCACCATCCAGTCAGAACTGATGAAGTTTCTTGAATGAGAGGGAAAATGTCTTCGAGGAAAAAGAAAGTCCAATTGCCTTTTGAAAAAGCACTTTTGAGATAAGCATGACCTGGATGACTGAAAATATCCATAGACACTTTCTGCATACTGTACAGTTTCTAAATTAATTGCAGTGAGTGGTATTTGTAAGTGATGCAAAGTAATTACATGTCAGTAATAAATTGTAGAAATTGCTACATGAATATTTTCCAGGCAACTTTTGAGTCAGCTACAAAATCACCACATTCTCCTAAGAAAGGATTCAAACTGGTCAGAGCTTGTTTGCCATAATTCAGAAGAGAATTTCATTCATAATATTTGACATGTTTTCTGTCTAAAGCTGTGGGCCCCCCCTTTTCTTTCTTTTTAAAGAATATTTTGATTTTTGCAAACAGAATGTTAATATCCAGTTTTAGATAATGAAAATATTCATTTGAATGGTTGGTGTGCCATCCAAAACACAAAGGTTAGATTAAGACGCATAGCAATTATATTGATGTTTACTCAGAAGCAAGTTAAATTATGTTCAACAGATTTTACCCCAAAGACAACATGCAAAGGATTATCGCTTCCAAGAAGTATATGGAAGGAAAACACCTAATACTGACATCACTGCAGTTCTTGCAGAGTCTTTTTAGAAGTTTGTATATGGGAGGAAAGTACCGTATATACTCGAATATAAGCCGATCCGAGTATAAGCCGAGGTCCCCAATTTTACCCCAAAAACTGGGGTAAACTGGGGACTCGAGTATAAGCCGAGGGTGGGAAATGAGGCACCTACCGGTCGGCGAAACCCTCCCTCCCTCGGCCGAGAAGGCTGGCGGCTCCCCCGCCCCGCCCTCTCACTGCACCGGCAGGGCTTCCCCGCGCTAAAGCAAAAGCCCGCCAAGTTCGCGCCGGCCGGTATAATGTGAAAAAAACGAAAAAAAAAAAAACTCGAGTATAAGCCGTATATACTCGAGTATAAGCCGAGGGGACGTTTTTCAGCACAAAAAACGTGCTGAAAAACTCGGCTTATACTCGAGTATATACGGTACTTGAATATTGGGAAATTAGAGACTACTTTTGATGGTAGAAAAACTTTGTTCTATAAACTTCGTAGAAATATTATTTTATTTTTAAATGTATCTAACGTATTTACTGAGCATTTACTAAAGCAGTCTGACAGTGAACTGATAAAAGTAACAGTCTTATTACCGGGAGTATTGGGGCCACTCATCTCAGTAGGAGGCTATTCCAGAAAGGCCATACCATACAAAGCATGATTCTGAGGACCCACTAAGCAAATGTATGGCCCAATTTAATTGAAGACTTGAGTGCAGATAAAAGTGACAGTCTTGTAGAAGGCCAGGAGTATTGGGGCCACTCATCTCTCAGTGGGAGGCTATTCCAGAAAGAAGACAGAGGCCATACCATACAAAGCATGCTTCTGAGGACTCACCAAGCAAATGAATGGCCCTGTTTAATTGAAGACTTGAGTGCATTTGCCATCTTTGAGTGGATTGCCTGTTGAAGTATATTTTGTGTGGACAAGTATCCAAAGTACAGCATGTTTTTTTTTAAAAAATATGGTAATAGTTATATAAGTGTATTAGAAATATAATGTGCTTTAATATTTGCATCAAATAAGAATTCAAATAATTCTTAAAATGATTCAAAATGATTTATCATACTAGATTTTTTACTCTGTCATATTTAATTTTTTTATAAAGGACTTTTTTTGGGGTATTAATTTACCATAAGCAATAGTAACAATTTTGGACATATGGCAAACCTTATCAGTTATCAGTTTTATTTGCCCCCCGCTTATTTTTTTAAAAATAATGTTTTATTAAAGATTTTTAAAAGGAAAATAAAAATAATTTGAAATAAGAAAAAGAAAAAAGAAAGAAATTAAAAGTGGGCGGGGGAGGGAAAAAGGAAAGGAAAAAGGATACAAAGAAGCATCTTGCTGTACCTTTTTTCATCAGTTATAAGCACAATTATAAATTTATCCTTACTCTACAGCTTTACTCTTTTTGTTATCTATCCTGTTTATTCATACATTCATTTTTTCCATTTCACACAAAAAGCCTATAAGAGATTTCCAATTAGCAATAAAACTTTGTTCTCCCGTTTCATAGAAAAGAAGGAAAGAAATCTGCACTGTATAAGGATGGATTCCAGCCAGGTTGTCTCAAATATCTAATGTCTGTATGAGCTTGAGCTATTGTGTGTTTCATATTTCTTTTTCTCTTTGACTGTCACATATTTACATACTTTAATCCTTAAATCAACCAGAAGATAAACAAATGAAAATACTTTCATAGACTTCCATGGCTCCCCAATATAACTGAAACAACCACACATTTATTTATTTCACAGAATATTAACATGAAAACTAGTAGTGTCGTAAACAACAATATACTAAGGCCATAGTTGCTTAACCAAAGGTTATTGAATAAACTACATTAGGGGTTCAAACACTGCAATAAGAACATGATCTACAACAGGGGTCTCCAACCTTGGTCCTTTTAAGACTTGTGGACTTCAACTCCCAGAGTTCCTCAGCCAGTTTTGCTGGCTGAGGGACTCTAGGAGTTGAAGTCCACAAGTCTTAAAGGGACCAAGATTGGAGACCCCTGATCCAGTGGTGGGATTCAGCCAGTTCGCACCACTTTGGGAGAAACGGTTGTTAACTTTCTGAGCAGTTGGTAAACTGGTTGTTGGAAGAAATCATTAGGGCAGAGAACCGGTTGTTAAATTACTTGAATCCCACCACTGCCCTGATCTACAAAATATAGTGGCTATGCAATGCTCTAAGGCTAAGCCCAAACCAAAGAAAGTATACTATGACTTATGTGATCTATGAACTTACAATCTTTTTTGGGTTGTGGGGAACAGAAGAGTGGGATTCCTTGCAATTGTTCTACTGCAACCGCATCTGATTATCTCAACCTCTTTTTTTCTCTATGTAAGTTTCCTATTCCCTGAGAATTTATGTTCTATGTTTTCTAAAGCAGAACTGTTAATGATGAGTCCTACCTCCCCAAATCAAGTTAAAAAATAGTATCCAAGGACAGCCAGCATGTTTGACATTTCAGGCAAAATCCCAGACACAATAATTTTTGTACCTTTTCTTGATGTCCCAAATTAGCTAACTGAGGTGATTGCTGGAAGCCATGGGGTTTTTTCCTCTAAGGGTCATTTAAGAGTTGCAGTGTTTATTTTTAGTGAAGCTTGAGCTGCCTGCTAATTGCTCTTGGTTAGTCCACAAATAGCCAAACCAACCTTCTGCATCTGGCAGAAATTCACAATCCAGTACTGTTCAGCTCAGTTCAAATTTGTTTGCTGGGACCGCTAGGCTACTTTTTAATGATTGCACAAGCGCAGATGCAAGCTAATTTCTTGGTCTAATGTTGTCAGCAATGATATCACTCTTCCTTTGAGGACAAAAAGGGCAGACATTCTTCACAGCTTGTCTCCAGACAGTTACATTTTCCCACTCATTATGTGCTATTCCAGATGATGGCTTCCAGTTGCTACGTTCTTATGTCAGCAGAACCATCCAATTCTACTCAAACGAAATCTGCAGTATTTTTCGGCACCAACATAAGGGGCATGCATCCCTGTGTTTTCGTCCACTTTAAAAATGAGGTTTTTGAGATTAATATAAAAATAATTTTAGCTTCATTTTTAATAAAAGAAAAAATAAAGCCGTGTGTGTGTGTGTGTGTGACAGAGAGAGAGAAGAGAGATTTTTCAAGTGACCATCAATTCTTACATTGATTTCGCTGCAAATGCCAGAAGATTGAATCTTACTGAACTGTAGCAATTACAAGAAATAAAACTACCCTTTCTAGATATAGAGTTGCTATAATTATTCTTGAGAGAAACGAAATATCTAAAGTGTTGGAAACATTAGCGCTGATCCAGTTGGTTTATTTCATATGCCGTTTAGTAAGAACAGCTAATCCAGGGGTGTCAAACTCACAGTCTCAGGTTTTCGTCACATGACATATCACAATTTTTCCCCCTTCGCTAAACTGGGGGTGGGCGTGGCCAGCGAATGATGCATCTGGCCAGCGGGCTGCCAGTTTGACACCCCTGAGCTAATCCATTCATGGAAGAGCTACCAACAGGAAGGAATTCTTTTCCCATTTAAAAAGGCTGAAAAAATGCTACAGACAACTTCATTTATATAGTCATACACAATAGTTGCAAACAAAAATGGAATCTTGGATTCATTTCTCCATCTGAGATATGCACACCCTTTGCAATGGCCAGGTCATTTGCCAAATAACACTTTTAAGAATGCAAAAATACTTTCTCCAACCAATTGGGAGAGACTATGTAGGTAAAAGATTTATTGCAGAATCCAGCATAGGTATATTTTCATCAATAAATTTTAGAAAAATAGATACAGTAAGTGGGACAGTAAATGAATTTTATTCAAATTCAATAAGGGGAAAAATCCTAATCCTTTGTTTCAATCATGCTGTGACATACATCAATTTCCATTAGGTTACTGTCTCCTTAAGGTGTTGAGTGACATCTGCTATCATCCAATGAGCATGGCAATTTACCTTCATGGTGCAGAGCCTGGATATCTGCAGGACCATCTTTCTCCAATTGTGTCTCCTGTCCTCTCAGATCTAGTAAAGTTGACATGCTCCAACTCCCACTGATAAAATGTCATTTTATGGAATCTTGAAGACATGTCTTCTCTTCAACCACCTTTTTTTCCTATATATAGTAGTTTGATATTCTTATTTGTTCTCTTGTTCTCTTTATTTTTTTGCTTTGTTTTAATGTTATCATGTATGACACATTATCTAGAGTTTCTTTAGTAAGTGAGGTGGCTTATAAACTCCTTAAGAGTAAAGAAAAGTATGTTTGGAGTACATCATTTGGAAACAGATGGCATAAATCAAAGTTCCTGAAGAAGAGTCTGAATTATAATCTTGCACCTCACTAGATGTAGTTAGTAGCACCAAAGTTAAATGGTGTTGAAAAAAACAATTGAGTTGGCTTCTGTATTTAATAGACTACAAGCTTGGGAATATGTTTACTGATTATGACAAACAGAATAGTGATTTGTTTGACTTGCAAGGTTTTCTTTCATTCATAAAATGTATGGAGATATGGAAAAGGGCCTTACATGTTTTTAAGTCACATGGCATTATATATACAGTATGTATATATGAAAGTGCCCTTAAATGCAACTAAGTTCTTGAAGTTAACACATGCATTACTAAATCATGGTTTTTAGCTTTATGGATGAATGCTCCCATTGACTTAGAATTGGATAACAGAAAATCAAAAGCTGCTTTGGGTTAACATGGTTGGGCCTTTTCGCTTATTTGCAAATCAATTACAAGATAGTTTGAATTACATTTTAAGCACCAAAGAATTGGTTCACTTCAGATTTGTAAGACCTCTAGGAAGTATTTTTTTAAAAAAACATTAACCAACATTTTAAATCGAAGTACAAAGGCTTAATAGAAATGGGATCAGTTTGGAAGTATCACATGATTAATAAGTAGCTTATCCAGACTTTGCAGGAATGGGGAGATGGGTGGATAAAAGGAAATAAACATTCAAGTTTAATTATTAAATGTCTTCAAACAGCATAAAGGATGATTATTATTAAAGAACCTTCATTCTAATCTTGATATTAAAGAAATTTTAAAAATTTCTAACAATAATGGCATTAGACTATATAATCAGTTTCAAAAATAGGCAGGAAATGACTTCAGTCATTCTTGTTAAAGTATAAATACCAGTGAACATCATACTTGGATAATGTTAATGTCTGGTTGACAACATGACTATAATTGTCAACTTGATAAGGAGCTGATCAGCTTATCTTTAACATTCTTTTCATTAAGAGGTCATTGTTCCTTTGATTCTCTGAAGTGCAACTATTCCTGATCTTTCAAAAAATGTTTTCATCAAGCTATATTAATAACTTCAACCTCACTCTTTGTTTTAAGCTAGTAGCATTGTGGCATTTGTGTTCTTTGAAAAAGCAATTCCAAACATTGGTATTTTGTTCTCTCTCCCTGTATTTTGTCATTTGCAATCTCAGATTCATAATAGAACACTTCTTTCTCCAATGTCGTTTCTTCCTGATTCTAACTTAGCATAGAATACCACTTCATTAATAAAACTATTGTTTTAATAGTTTTCATGCCATAAATAGACACAAAATAACAGGAAGCCGTACCTATTCTCACAATGAATTCTGATGCACCTCTATTTTTAATGGCCACAAACAGAAACAGTATGTTGAAAATTTAGTTATAAAATGTGAGCTGATTAGAAGCCAATATGAAAGATGCAGCAAGAGAAATCAGGACACCACTGGTTTCTATCTTATACCTGTTGGCACAAAAATTATGAGGATTACTGCTTTTTTTTAACCCACTGTGTTCTTGTGTAGCAGTATATATTCAGCATTCTAAATACTGTATTTGTCCTTGAGTCTTTACTACAACACAAAACATCAGAATTCCTAAATCAAATGACAAAAATATTTTAAAATTGCAATAGGCATATCAATTTATGATACTATATAAACAATAATTTTCATAGTAGTAGCAAAAGTCAGATTTGGTCTGTTTTAGACTCTGCAAACTTTGTATTCTTTAATATTTTCTAGATAATGCTTAATTGAAAAGCACCTTGTCTCCACTTCACAAGGAGTGGGCATTCAAATCAGCTACTATGAAATGAATTGGTAATATCTACAATTAAAAATTAATATAAGAAGATAATGGCTAAATCACTTATAGATTTGAATACTGCATCCAATTTTGGTCTCCACAATGTAAAATAGATGTTGAAACTCTAAAAATAGTACAGAGAAGAACAACAAAGATGATTAGGGGGCTGGAGGCTAAAACATACCAAGAACGGTTGCTAAAATTGATATGTCCAGTTTAATTCATTTCATTTCATTTCATTTATTTGATTTTTATACCGCCCTTCTCCCGAAGGACTCAGGGCGGTGTACAGGCAAATAAAAACAGACAAGACAGTATTATATAAAATGCAAGATTAAAAAACTTATTATAATTTGCCTAAAAATTTAAAAAATATAGAAACTAAAACCCCATTTAAAATTAATAATAAAAACTATAAAATCCATAAAATTTAAGCCAGCCCCGCGCGAATAAAAAGGTGTGTCTTCAGTTCGCGGCGAAAGGTCCGAAGGTCAGGTATTTGGCGCAGACCCGGGGGAAGTTCGTTCCAGAGTGTGGGAGCCCCCACAGAGAAGGACCTTCCCCTGGGGGCCGCCAGTCGACACTGCTTGGCGGACGGCACCCTGAGAAGTCCCTCTCTGTGAGAGCGTACGGGTTGGTGGGAGGCATATGGTAACAGCAGACGGTCCCGTAAGTACCCAGGCCCTAAGCCATGGAGCGCTTTAAAGGTCATAACCAAAACCTTAAAGTGCACCCGAAAAGCCACAGGTAGCCAGTGCAGTCTGCGCAGGAGAGGTGTTACATGGGAGGTACGCGACACTCCCTCTATCACCCGCGCAGCTGCATTCTGGACTAACTGAAGCCTTCGAGTGCACTTCAAGGGGAGCCCCATGTAGAGAGCATTACAATAATCCAAGCGAGAGGTAACGAGTGCGTGAGTGACTGTGCACAAGGCATCCCGATCAAGGAAGGGGCGCAACTGCCAACCAGGCGGACCTGGTGGAAGGCCCCCCTGGAGACGGCCGTCAAATGATCTTCAAAAGACAGCCGCTCATCCAGGAGGACACCTAAGTTGCGCACCCTATCCTTTGGGGCCAATAACTCGCCTAATGAAAAGAAGGACTGGGGAAGACATGATAGCAGTGTTCTAATAGCTCAAGGGTTGCCACAAAGAAGAGGGAGTCAAGCTATTCTCCAAAGCACCTGAAGGCAAGATAAGAAGCAATGGATGGAAACTAATCAAGGAGGGAAGCAACCTAGAGTTAAAGAAAAATTTCCTGACAGAACAATTGATCAGTGAAACAGCTTACCTCCAGAAGTTGTGAATGCTCCAACACTGGAAATTTTTAAGAAGAGATTGGACAACCATTTGTCTGAAATGGTGTAGGGTTTCCTGTCTGAGCAGGGGTTGCACTAGAAAACCTCCAACATCCTTTCCAACTCTGTTATTCTGTTCTGTTAACATTTATTTTCCAGATTGAGAAAAGATTGATTAGTAATCAAGGTGTGAGCTATTTCTGTTTTCTCTTATATATTCTAATACCGGAAACATAATTTTTATACACGCTCAACAGTAAAAACAGATTAAAAGTCTAAAGACCAGCAGACCATGCTGGTGAATAACAATTTGAAATAAGCCAAATATTAGATATTACTCTCTGAAGGGTTACTACAAATATTTAGAGTCAGAATAAAACATTAGCACTATACAGATTTCAAGTGCAACTCATTTCCTCTCACATAAAAAGAAGCAGTAATCAGCAGAGAAGTCATTTCTGTTTAATTAGCATTATTAACACTCAATCTCTGTAGTGTCAGATATGGAACTAACTTCTATTTTCTAAGAGCATATTTAACTCCGTTAATTCTTAACTAATTAATCCTTAATTAACTCAGTTAATTCTTTTTTTCTAGTGATGGATGGAGAATAAAACTGTACCTCCTTTCCATTGATTTGAAAGCTATTCTGGAACAGCCTGTCATCTTCTACTTTAGGATATTGCACTATGGGTAACTTCCAAGATCTACACACCGTCTTCAAGACTTTCTGTTTTGTATTTTGTTTATACCATGTTTTTACAATAAATATACACATAATAAGTAAAAATGCCTTGTTAAAGGTGAGCTAACAATACATTATTTAGTCCTCTGTCCATACAGTAAATACAACATTTACAAATGTATAATGTATTAATTTAGGCTTGTAGCATTTTCATAAGTACAGTAAACTTTGTCCTGTACTACATAGAGACAAATATGAATTCCTGGGGTTTTGATTTGCATTGAATCAAAGCCTTTTCAAAGGCAGATGAATGGCAGTTTATTGATTTGTAAAAGTTCCAAAAACAGCTGGATGCTGAACTCATCCACTGACATCTGTAATGGGAATCAGTTTTGGTATAAAATTGCAGAAAAGTGTTTCCTGACCATTAGAAATCAGGTTAATGAAAAATGCAAGTATTATATTTCAAGAATGTCAGTCAAGGAATCTGATATTATGCCAGAGACTATATTTAGCATTGCTGATTTGTTTTTGTTTTTTAAAAAACATCTTTTTTAAAAAGCCTGCAAGAGTCATCTTAGTGATAAGATCAGTGGTGGAATTCAAGTAATTTAACAACCGGTTCTCTGCCCTAATGATTTCTTCCAACAACCAGTTTGCCAAACTGCTCAGAAAGTTAACAACCGGTTCTCCCGAAGTGGTGCGAACTGCCTGAATCCCACCACTGGATAAGATGCAGTAATATTGCCAAAGAGGAGGGGCCAATTTTTTTCCTCTAATTTTTTAAGGGGACGAGTTTTAAAAATTAACTTGAAATACAGACTAAGAGATCTTAGTGAAAATGCATAGGTGAACATAATATAAAAAGCAGTTCACTACCAAATTATGCTTTCTGCGGCAACAAAACTGGACACTTCAAATAATCTGCAAGCTATTTTGCACTGAACGTGGTATACTGTACTTTGCTTCTGAATGTCAGTCATGCAAACGTTTAAGCACCCTTGGTCTAGCTGCATATTTTAATGAATCCCTAAATAACAAAAGCTGATATATGACATGGAATTAGGGTTAAGATTTTTTTCACTCTCACTAGTTGCAGAACTCTTCTTGTCCAGAAACATTCTTTTTGTGTTATTAAAATTAAAAGTTTAAATTTTATTCTATCAACCCAAAGCACTTTGTTACAAAACATTTCAGGTTTATCATGGTTTATTTTTGCATATTTTGTAGTTCCTTTTGTGATGGGTTCAGAGCAGTGGTGAAATCCAAATTTTTTTACTTCCGGTTCTGTGGGTGTGGCCTGGTGGCCGTGGTTTGGTGGTATGGCAGGGGAAGGATACTGCAAAATCTTCATTCCCACCCCACTCTGAGGCCAGCCAGAGATGGTATTTGCTGGTTTTCTGAAATACTCAAAATTTCCGCTACCAGTTCGCTGAACTGCTCAAAATTTCCACTACTGGTTCTCCAGAACCTGTCAGAATCTTCTGGATTTTAATGAATGCTGTAATATGATTAATATAAAATTCAGAATACTTTACATGAAATGAGAGAATGAAATATTTATAGTTAATTAAATGATTAATTGACTAATATTTGGATAGATATTAGATCAATAAAACGTAAAATTAGATAAATCACATGTTATGTATATGTTGAAACTGCACAAAGGATCTGTAATCAACCAACCGACACACTGTATTTGTATTGAAGATGTTTTTATGTTTGTTTGTCTAAAAATTTTTTTAAAAAATTCAAAAAAAAAAAAGAACCTGTTGGATTTCACCTCTGATTCAGAGAAAAAATTTTCATCTGAAAATTTTCCTGTGTAGATTGTTATATAAGCAAAAATGTTCTGGGCACTCTAACATCGATATTAATTAAACTTTTTAGCAGGTGATTTATAGTGATTGTGGGTTCTGTTTTGCAGATTTAGTCAGTTTTCAGGTGAGTCTACTAGAGATGTTACTTTGTCTTCCAGGTTTTCAATTGATTTCAACAGTTCCATGTAACTTCTATTTTTTAAACAAAGTTTCTCAAGTTTAAACTAGTTTTGGGCAGCTGGAAGCATTTAGATATTTTCATAGCCATTCTCTGCTTTGTAAGAATGAATGATCTTCATTTTTAAATGTTCAGCTACTTAGAGAAGCTTATGGGTGTTAAAAGTAGGCAAAACAACAATCACAGCCTGAAAGATTACAAGGGTCAAGATGTTTATTCCCAAGTAGAATTGTCTTTACCTATGTAATTAGCTTAACTAGTCTATAATCTTTTGGGACCTTATTAATAGCTTTAGAGTATTAAAAAGGACTGAATCAATTGGAAAGATGTCCATTTTTCCACATTTGTTATATGCTTAAAGCTTAAAGAAATAGGCCGAAAGTAACAGCATGAAATTTGACAAAATTAACAAAGGCAAAATTAACAAATTCATCACCCATAAAATAAACAAATTGCATGTACAGCTATGGGATCAAGAATATCTGGTTTGGTATTATAAAAAAGATCTTGCAATAGTGGTTTATTTACAACATGAATATCACCCAACAATCTAATGTAGCTAGAAAGGCAAGTGCAGTTAGGATGTTTCACAAGTATAATTTGGAAATCATATGTGGTACATGTGTCCATTTTATTCCATTTTCAGCATTTCTTGTAAATCATTAGGTCTAGTCTGGGTTCATATTTTCAGAGAAATTGGATCAGGTTCAGAAGAGGCCTACAAGGATGATAATGGACATAGACACAAAAGCTATGAAGATGGGTTGAAAGAACTAAAAGTTTGAGAAAAATCTACTAACAGGTGATATTATAGAGGACTCTCTATATCATTGACAGTATAAAGATAATCTAGATCTGTTTCTCTTGTTCGCTTGTTCCAGAGTAAATGAAACAATGGGTTTAAATTATGGGGAAGTAGATCCTAAGTGAATTTCATAAAAGAAAAAGTTCCTAAGATTAAGTGTAGACAAGTACAACATTCGTCATCAACCATTATGTAAACATAATAAATGCATAAATAAAACAGTGCTAATTGTTGCTTTCCTTATAAAAGACACTGAATGAAATTTGTCAAAGGTGGTTAGTTTCAATATCTGCCATGAGTAGGAATCATTTTTTGGGTCTATGACACCAAAAGCAACAGGGAGAATATAAGTAGGTAATACCATAGCCAAATTCTTTTCTCTCCTTTTACAGTCTTATTCATCTTGAAGTTTTCAAGCAGTTCTTCCGCAAATCATTCACACTTTAGTGAGCACCTGAGGAGCTTACTGCAGTGCGCTCTACGTAACATGGCCCCAGATTATTTGTGGAACCCCTACTCCCAGGTTTTTCAGCCATTCCCCTATATCCAACAGGAGAGGCTCTCTCCATGTCCCTTTAGTTAAAGAATGCCATCTTATTGAAACCTACAAAGCACTTGAACTCTGAAGTACCATGCTTCCTGAGATTAGATTATCCCCAAGCCTGCCAGTCTTTTACAAAGCATTGAAAACCTGGATGTGGTTTACCTTTGGCATCTATTGTAGATTTTTATTTTGTTGATTTTTAAAAAATTGTTTTTAATTTGCTGTGAACCACCCACAGTCTCATCTGCTAGATGGGTGTCCATATAAATTGATATAATAAAATAAATAAGCATCTCACAAATGCAGAATTGATTTGAAGCATAAACTATAGACCCAATTGGGCAGAAATATCTATCTATTAAACCTCCTCCCACATTCCAGATGCTTTATGCTATTTCATAAATATTTGGGACAATTGGCAAAAGCATGGTAGTTTTGTGTTGGCACATATGCCAGTCACCATGTTGCTCATCTGATATATAACATGAAAGTGTTCAAAAATAAATGGTATGACAAAGGCAAAAATGTAAATACATGTTTATAGATTGCATACGCCTATAGATTCATAAATACTCGTAAAAGCATATTAAGTGTATAAAAACACATATGATGTACCAAAATAAAAATAGCCACATAGAATGCTGGGATTTTTTTTATACCTTTCTTTAGTAAAGGTAATATGTTTGAAAATACTTGGGTCTCGAGTGTTGCCAAAACTGGGTTCCTCTGAATATACAAAAGACTGCAGCTTTGACGTGCATTGCAAACCAATTGGAAGGGATCATATTGGGAAGGTTAGATTATGCTGCATGTAGCTATAGCTATAGTGATTTACAGAAGTGATCTACTCTTTTGGCTTCTGGGGAAGGAAATGTAAATGTTACTCCAAAATTTCTGAAAATATTTTTAAAAGCAGCTAAATAATCTTGCCTTCCAATGATAGCCAAAGACATGGTATCTAAGGCATCCGGTCAACTTTACTAATGTTTCATTTCCCATTTGGTTATATGAATACTGGTGGTAAGTACATATTCTCACTCTATGGAAGAAATAAGAAAACTACTTTGCGGAATTAAATTACAATATTAAAAGTGTTAGTTAAAGGTCAGTATTAATTATTGGTTCCCATATTGTAGAGTTTTCAATATAATTATATAACATAAAATAATAAATATTGAATGATAATTGCATAAGATGGAATGATATCGCTAACATAGACTGTGAGTTCAAGTTCTGCCTTAGCCATGAAAGCTAGCTGAGCAAGGGTAGGGTCTACTTACCTTTACTACTGGTTCGCAATGGGAGTGCACATGCTCAGATCACCCATGATGACATCATGGTGGGTGGGTGGAGACTCCCGCCAGTTTTACTACCCGTTCTATAGAAACAGACCGAATCGGGAGCAACCAACTATTGTAGCCGAGTGATTTTGTGTCAGTCATTGTCTCAGCCAAATTCACCTCACAGGGTTGTTGTTGTGATAAAAATATTAGGAAGGAAGTGTGTTGGATATGTTTGCCAACTTGAGTTATTTGTAAAGATAATAAAGGTAGGATAAAAATAAGTAAATAAATAAATAAATACATAAATAAAAATTATCTTTCCTCTCCTAACCCCTTTTGCACTGTTCTTCTCTTATTGTCTCTTTGCTTATGAAACTTTTTTTTCTTCAAATTAGAATTATTCTATCCCTTCAGGATACAAATGTTCCAGCTTTGGTAAATCTATTTCCTTTTGCAATGATTTCTGATTCAATTTAGTTCACTTCCTGTGGTGAAGTTTGTGGGACAACCGAGGTTTTTTAAAAAATCATTATCCAAGCTTGGAAAAGCTTGCTTGCTTCAACTTTAGAAGATGTATGGATCATAATAAAAGTGATCCTAAAAGAAATGCAGAGTAATGCTGAAGAGTTATTATAAAGAAAAGTCACTTAAATTTACAATTACAGCTCTAGGGCACTGTAAAACAGCAAGTGGATTGTATATCATTTTCCTTCCTAGGAAACTCTCAGCATGAAATGTTCTTGCTAGAACATGACTGGCAGACTGAAAGTTTATAAGTTTTTTAAATAACTAACTGGTCATACTTTGACTCTATACTATGGGTCTGAGGAGCAGTCAACTTTCATCTTTTTGTTTCTCTTTCTCTCATCAAACTGATCTGATTGTCTACTTCATCAACTAAGCCCACCCCATTTTATTAGGCTGCAAATAAAATTATAGATAAAATGTTCTCATATGAATGTACTTCTGTTAATATTTTTAGGCAGTAGGTTTGCCTAAGACAGGGGTGTCAAACTCGATTTCATTGTGGGCTTTATCAGGGTTGTGTTTGACTTTGGGGGGGGGGCGGGTTGGACATGGCCAGCTTGATGTCACTCATGTTGGGGATATCTGTGGTGGCCCGAATGCTCTGCCAGCAAAAGTAGGTTCCTGAGCTCCATTTTCGGCTACAACAGTCTCCTGAAACCCTCTGCCAGTGCTTAGGAGAGCTTGGGAGCCCATTTTCGTTGGCAGAAGCACTGCGGCCCAGCCCATCACTATTTCCAGGGCAGCCCCACAAGCCAGATCTAAGCACCCCGTGGGCCAGATCCGGGCCCTGGGCCTTGAGTTTGACACCTCTGGCCTAAGATAACAGCATGTTCCTTTTTGAGGTAACAACTCTTACATTTATAAGAATTTTGGAGTACTAATTCCAATTATACCCATTCAAATATGCAGCTTGCAGCTGTGTCTTCATGTATGTTCATGGATCCTAATAATTGATCTTGTGAGTAGTATCCTCAATACATACAGACATAAAATAAAATATGGTAAAATAAAATTCTATTGAAAAAGTAACATTGGAATCATACATCAAAAGAGATGACACATCAGGAGATATACTGTATGGGTTCATTTATGGATTCTTGTATTGACAAGCATGCAAAGGTTTAATCATAATAGAGCCACCTTTGCAAAGTTCTCTTGACAAACTATGAAGCAATGTTTTGTTTACCTTTCGTAACATCAATACACTATTGTACCCAAGTTCTTTTGTAGTTCTACAACTAGATGAATAATATTAAAATTTTCAAATATTACATCATCCTGAAATCAAAGAAATAAAGCAGTGATATAATAACTACTTTTACATATTTCTCACACTTATGCATTACCAGAAACCAGTACTGAATATTAGTGTCTACCCATTTCCTAAATGTAGATTGCATTGCACAATACTCATTCTTAGTAACTCAAAAGTATTTCACCCGTACAAAGCTGGTATACATTAACAATATTTGGCATTACAGAAAGTGATGTGGGAGCATAAGAATGTGGGAAAACGCTCTCTGAATACCAGAGCATAGACCGTTAAGACTAATTTTTGTTATTAAGTCACTTATCAATACTCACTTTATAAAACTTCAGTAGCTCATGGGAATTTGAGGAATGGTAGTATTCCTTTTGCTGATATAATTCATTAAAAAATGCAGACTGTTCATTCTTCCTAATGAAGATCATGAAAATTCAAACAAAGCATTTATTTAACAGAATCACCTATTAGTGATTCAGAGACTCAGCGCATATGAAATATTACCATGCCATAAAGATCATTTATGCTAGGCCAAATAACATAAACTCAAATAAACCTATATTTACATCTTTGAAAGATTTATGTAGTCAGAGGCCACAGAAAAAATAAATCCCCAATACATCCTTGTGGAAGAAGCTTTTGGGCCTCAATTTGCAATGTCATTGACTGTTTCATTCTCTTCTTTCCTAGTCTCACAACTCAGGGAACATTGTATGCGGCCTGACCTGTGCCTCCCAGTGAATCCACATATTACTAATACACACACACAACTAGCATAATCACAATTCCAAGTTGCATACATCAAGTACACAAAAACAATATTACATAAATATCTTCTGAATGAATTTTACAAATCAAGAGTCATCAGATCACGTAGACATCATATAGACAAAGGTTCATCTTTTTTTCTGGCCCAATACCCAAAGGCAGAAGCAATTTTTTAAAGCTTTCTTGAAGACTAATGAGGTCCAGGCCATTCAAATCTCTACCTTGATGAAGGTATCTTTTATGTACACTGAGAGCATATGCCCCAAGACAAATTCCTTGTGTGTCCAATCACAGTTGGCCAATAAAAACTTCTATTCTATTCTATTCTATTCTGTTCTGTTCTGTTCTGTTCTGCTCTGCTCTGCTCTGCTCTGCTCTGCTCTGCTCTGCTCTGCTCTATTCTATTCTATCTAAAGAACAGATTTCAGAAAGAAAAAGTACAGCCCCTTGTGTAATATAGCATGTGGGAAATATTTTGGAAGATGGGGTGAAGAGATGCTGTTTACAAAACAGTCAGATAAGAGAGGGTGTATTCCACAGCTGGTTATCAGATGAAGGAAGAGGCTCAAAAGGAACTCTTTCTAGCTTCTCAGTCAGTAAATAAGATGGCAGGAGATTTGTATTTTCAGACTTGCAGGATTCTGCTAATGAAGCCTCACAATAAAGTAAAATTAACTCGACCTGGTTACATGTTTTGTCTGGTTTGTCTGGGAAAACTGATACCTAGGTACCATCAGGTGATAGCTCCTCAAAGAGCACATCCATCAAGTGACAGCATGTGGTATAAGCAGAAATCACCGAAATAAAACTATTATGTGTCCTGTAGGGCTTTTTAGGTGATAGCCAGAAACATACTAGGAGTTGGTATAGCATGTGAAGTAGTTGTAGTTCTGTGGTGTGCCCATAACTATCTGTGCAATTGTATTCTGGATCAATTCAACTTCTGGATGATTTTCACAGAGCACTACATATGGTGAGTTTCAGTAGTCCAACTGGGAGAAGACTAAGTTATGAATGATGGTGGAGCATAGCATATTGGTCTGTGGGAATGGTCTAGGAATACAGGAAGAAAAACCATAGCCCAGACAGCTGCCATGTAAATGCTATCTCAGCCTACAGAAGGAAAAGTAGCATGGGAAGCATCTCAGAAAAATCCCTCCATAGTTTTGGGAAAGTAAAAGAAAAAACAGGGAGATGTGTTTTCTGACCGGCAAAATTAATTTACTGTAACATCCTCACAATAAAGATGGTGTTAATACTCATGGTTGGTGATTCTTGTGTTTCTGAATGTTGTTGTTCTATTTTCTTATGCTGCCTTAATATAAAGCCATAGGTGGAATGGTCATTGTTTCCAAATTGAAAAGTGCATGTAGCACAGCTGGGCAGAGGGACAGAGCAGTGCAATGATTTTCAACAATGTACATATCAGATTGCAGACATAAGTCATTTCTACCCAATTACTTATTACATCTTCACCGACTCATACAACCATGACTGAAGTACTATAAAGTCTGATTTCATCGCTATGATGTCAGTGCAACACTGGATGGCTGATTCTAGATTTTTTTTTTTTTTTTTTTTGTTTACATTTATACCCCGCCCTTCTCCGAAGACTCAGGGCGGCTTACAATGTATAGGGCAATAGTCTCATTCTATTTGTATATATTTACAAAGTCAACTTATTGCCCCCCCAACAATCTGGGTCCTCATTTTACCTACCTTATAAAGGATGGAAGGCTGAGTCAACCTTGGGCCGGGCTCGAACCTGCAGTAATTGCAGGCTTTGTGTTCTTAATAACAGGCCTTACCAGGCAGAGCTAAACCGGCCCTATAGATGGCACTATAAGTCACTAGTACAGATATGATCTTAGAATAAATAAAAAGTTTATATTATTCTCACAATCAGTGGTTAAAATTTGCTTTAAATCCAACAATGGTCAATATGGTTTCCCAGCTCTTTACTGGCAAAATACTGAATTACAGCAATGCAATTTTCTGCTTTGATGTCCAATTTTTATGAAGCTAAAGATACCGCAATCAAAGAACTACCAACTCAGACACACAAGCTTATAGCAAACAATATTCTAATCAAAGAACCACCAAGACCACTCCAACCAACACTGAAAGAGCAAGCCACTAGTATTAAAAAGAGAGCAAACGTAGCACTGAAAATGTTACCTAGTTTGCTAATGAAACATCTGCAAGAAAACAATCAAGCTTAGAGAGCACCAAGAATCCCACAATTGGTGAGGAGCCATTAATTTTATGAATCAGCTCTCCCATCAGTAGGTAAAAATATTAACGAACAATCTAACTTTACTTTTTTCCTTTAAATTCTCTAATTAAATTTAATAATTAACTTTATTCTCTTAGCAAGGCTGAAATTTTTATTGCATTGTTTCAAACATTTATTGTCACTTTTGAATGGTGTGTAAGTGTTGTGTAAATCTTGTGTAAATCATGTATATATAGTGTGTTAATGTATATGTCTCAAGAGAGACATTTAAAAAGGTAAAAAAGAAACAAAAAGACCAGAACACATCTTTTCCAGCAACCAATGCCCAGATAAGCAGCGATTGACAGCACACAAACACTCAAGCAGAGAACAAAACCCTAATCAAGGAGCTATCAAGGAAAAAACCACAGCTCTACCAACTACAATGAAAACATATGTAGCACTGTAATCAAATTTCAGGGCATAGTCCAATGTAGCAAAATATGACAGAGCCCTGCATAACAATTCATAACATTATATGTTATAATATATATTATATAACCTTTTGTACGAAGCTTATATATATTGTTGTGACAAAATAAATAAAATAAATAAAAATAAAAATAAAATTCAATAATTTAATGTTTAGTGGAGACAAAATAAAAATAAGCTGAAGTCTAATGGATCAGCAATTAGACTTGTGCTTACATTCACATATCACACTAACAATAGTAAGTTATTTAGCCCACAATATGCTAAGTTAACGTAAGCCATTTCTTCTTGGTTTACTGTATTGTAGCAATCCAGCCTATATTGGCTGATTAAAATTTTTCTATAATTACTCCAGCAGGAATTGATTGTTTAAAATTTTATTGAAACATACTCACTAAAGAATCATTAGCAAACATATTTAAAACTGCAGATAGTATAGCATTCAAGGCTCAGAACTAATAAATGTAGGATCTTGATTAAGTTGGAAATATAGCATTTATGGCCAAAATCTTGTATGTTTTTTATAAGTTTCAGTCTTTTTAATTTAAAACACACATATGTACTTTCTCTCTCTCACACACACACACACATGAGTCTTCATGTCCACAGGATCATGTGAAATTTTGTAGGGTACCTGCTGCCTGAAGTTTGCTGACCCCTAACAGTTTCAAGCTATAAGAAGAGTCAACTCTAAGGGATACTCAACCTAAAGTAGTCATGTTTTAAATGCATCATACTTTCAGGTCCTCCTTTTAAGAAATACTTAAAAAGTGTTGACAGAACAGAGATCTCCATAAGGTAAATATGGTGATTACAGCAAGTATCACTAAAGATGCTCCTCGAATTTCAGATAATAATTTAAAGAGGAAGATTCCTTTGAATTCAAATGAGGAGAAAGGGTAGCATGCTCTTGTGCATTGTAATCTCAATAATTAATACTCCCTTCAAGCAGAAGCTGTCTGAACTTTAAAGTTATTGTGTGCACGACATGCAAATTTTAATTAAATGTTTTATCCAGTATAAGTCTTAGGTCCTGGTCTGGTAAAAAAATAGGGTGTTGTAGTTATCTCAGGTGTTAAACAACAAGGGATGGGTGAAGCTGCAAAGGATTTGAAGGTGGAGCTGTGGGTGTCTTGTCTCTGGACTCTGTCTCCTAAAGCTTGCTGTACCCAAAATGCAATGAAAGAGGTTCATTCAACACCAGGGCTGAACTTTATTTCTAAAAGAATAAGAATCCATTTTTTTGCTCTGAGAAGCAAAAAAATAAAATAAAATCAGAATTGAATAGCAAAATGCCAAGGAACACAGGTAGAGGTCAGAGAATTATTTCTTGACCATCACTGAAAGAAAGGGGTTTTTTTTGGAGATGTCTCAGAACACCTCTTCTATGGATTTGTTGTAGGTGTCACTCCTCAGACCTGAAACTAAAGTATGGGCAAAATCTGCATTATTAGAAATTACCTGCTTATAGCAATGCAAGAAATATAGGACATTTATTAACTTAATCTGTAATGGCAGGACAGGTACATGACCTTATTCAACATTAAAACCTTGTGCGATTTCCATTCAGTATCATTTACTTGGTTCTGTAAGATACACTGCATGATAGCTTCAAGTGTGACGGTTAATTTTAACCTCCCTATCAATCTACAGCTGCCTTTTAAAATTCCCCCACCTAAAGTTTTCCACTGTTATCGTCAAACAGGGCAGCATGCTATCATTTGTATTAGTGCAGCTATAAAACTGACACAGGATTAAATCGAAGGAAAGAGATTTATCACTGCTCATGCAGCCAGATCAGAAGTAGAGGCTCTTCAGATATTAAGAATCCAGTTGAAATAATCCAGTGCTGTGCTAAGAAATGCATAACAAAGGCATCACATTGACTATCAATGTAAAAAGAAATCTCTGGAAGTCAGGTTGATGACCAAAAAGAGAGTCCAAAGGAAAGTGGATTCTTGTAGTACTTGTCAACATACTTCCCCCCCACTTCAAATTATAGTGGTACCTTAGTACTCAATTACACTGAAACTCATTGAATTTGATACTCAACACATTTTGACATGAAAATGTTGTCCTGGTAAATCATCATTTATTTGGTATTCAGTGCACAAGCTAGAACTTGTTGGTGTTGACTGCCTTGTGACTCACTACATTATTCCTCATGGGAAAAATTTGTTTGGTACTCATTGTTTTTGGTACTCGTTGTGCCTCCTGGAACCACTGTATATGTGAAGCAGTCTTAATTTTTTTAAGTTGTATTCATTATTAAATATCATCTTTTGGGAGGGCTTCAGTTTTTGATTGCTGGTGCCTGCCTTGATTAGATCCTGCAGTTTTGGGGAAACGTTTTTCAGACATTGTCATTACCTGCTTCCTAGAACTGGGAAAGAGTGACTAACCAATGTCACCCAGCTATCTTTGTGCCTAAAGTAGAACTAGAACAGATAGTCTCCTGGCTATTACCCTTCACTAAACTGGATTGTTTGCTAAGATACACTTGTCCAATGCCCAGAGGCTGTCTGGAGAACTCCCTGCATTTTCTTGTCAAGGTTTTTCGGAAGTAGTTTGCCACTGTTTCCTTCCTAGGGCTGAAAGAAAATTACTAGCATATGGTTACCTAGCTGACTTTATGGCTAAAGCAGCACTAAAACTCACAATCTTCTGGCTTTTAGCTTGAAGCCTTAATCACTCCAGACCTGTGGTTATCACTTCCCTCCTATATGGATGTGAGTTGTGGTATCAGCTGCCTCCTCACATTTGCGCTTCACAACCATTTAGTATCAGCTGCCATGAACTCTAGGAGGGCTGGATGACAGGGGGGATGTTTTGAGGGAAATAAAAGTTCACTGTATCTTTCTGAGATGAATTTCAAGGACAATCGGCTGGGAACGGAATGCTGTTGCATACCAAACCTATGCCTGAAGTGGCCATTCTAAAAATACTTTGATTGGACATGGGAACCTAATGATGGGAGACAAATAATGGAGGGAAAAGTTAGTCTAGCATGGTTTTCAGTAGTGGGTATGCATCACTGTAATTCACTTGACTTCTAGTAAACTATAGCTTTTTCAATAAATGGAGTTAAGGATTGTTCTTACTAAGAAGTTCAAGCTGAGGCAGATCCGACACCTGGACTCTATATTAAAGGCACAACAATTAGAGAAATTAACGTGCATGTTCTCTACTCCATCCTTAGCATTCATTGGATTGTGTCTCCAACCTGGAGGTCTTGGATTGTGTGGAATCCACCAGGATTGAGCCTCTGATAACCAGAGCCCAGGTGAGGTGGATAGAAAACATCATCATATAGAGCAACTGGCAAGTCATCTGGATGACTGCAGATGACTTGCCAGTTCCTCTATAGTGTGTCGGAGTCTGAGAAAAGACCTTGAAGTCATCCACACAAATGCTACAAAGACACTGAAAGAAACCTTATTCCATTGTGGCATTCAGCAAAGGGCATTAGGGCAACTGCTGACAGAACCTGCTGGTGAGCCCTGTGCTGTGAAGCTACCACCGGCTTTGAAGACAAGCACCACCAAAACCTGATAGAAAATGATAAGTGCATCAAAGACAGTTACTACAGCAATGGACTTCCAGTGCCTCTATTGTACTAGATTCTGTGCTTCCACAGTGGAACTGCAGAGCAAGCTCTCTGCCAACAGATGAACTGCACAACACCATGTTTTCTTTGAACCCAAAGGATATGGACATATCATTTCTCATATTTAAAGATCCCCCATCTCATAGAGGGATTTACCCCAAACTGGTTTATTGTTATCCTACTCTCTACTAAATATGTATTAAAAGAACTGTCAGCATAGGATATATAAATGATATTTATTTCCTAAAAATATTTTTTATTCTTCCTCTTACATAGGTATACTTTCATATAATAAAATAAGCAGGATTAGGCTCACAGTACAAGCAAGCTGCTATTAAAACAGACCGTGTAACTGAGTTCCAGGATAGAATAAGTCACTTTGCGAGGTCCTTGGTGCTCTGATCATTGCACTGATGATGTTACCTAGTTCAGTAATGAAATGTCTGCAAGAAAACAGCAAAGGTCAGAGAGCACCACGGACCCCATAGTTCAGCGTTGAACTATAAGTATTCTCATTTTTATAAGTCACTTTCAATTCTTATTCATTAATACTTTTTAATTAAAGTTAATAAACATTGTAAGAAGATAGAGCCTGAATCTATAAAACCAATATTGGGTGTTTAACCTTTAAGAATACACACACACACACACACACAAAATATTTCAGAATTACCTGATGCCCAGGTTTGCCTCTATCATTATAAAAGGTGCCCAATTCCATTTAATTTATCACCTTACCTTGTCCAAATTAGTGAATTTTATTTTTTGAACAGTCTATATCACTGACTATTGTATATTATACTAATTATATTATATTAGAAATATTTTGATGAATAAATGCATAGAATCCTGCGAGGTTTATGAAAAGTTTTTGCTATCCTATTTTTTGCCTATATTCTTGGCAATATGATTACATAGAAGCAGTTTATTCATGTTTGACATAACCATGCAGTTTTTTGGGCAACATTTTAAGTGGTTTGCACTGCCTTCTTTCTAGGGCTGACAAGAATGAGAAACTGGCCCAAAGTCACCCAACTGGCTTCTGTGCCTAAGGGAGGACTAGAGCTTATGGTCTCTCCTGGTTTCTAGTTGATGCTTCTATCTAACCAATAGTTGGTAGATAGAAGTTGTTCTGAACAGATTTTATTTCCCAATAACTATTAGCAGATATTTGTTCTCATGGGTGGACACTCTTCGTTTCTTCTGGGGCTCTTCTAGTAATTGGCTAACTGCAATTAGCAATTGCCTCAGCAATTTTATTTAGAGGAAGCAGCAGGTGAAGCTATGCAGAATCACATCAGATACCTGTACAATTAGCACAGGGGCTCCCCAAGGCTGTGTGCTTTTCCCACTTCTATTCTCTCTGTATATCAATGACTGCATCTCTAATGATCCATCTGTTAAACTACTGAAGTTCTCAGATGACACAACAGTGATTGGTCTCATTCGAGACAATGATGAATCTGCATACAGACAGGAGGTTGAACAACTAGTCTCATGGTGCAACCGGAACAATCTGGAACTGAACAAATTCAAAACCATAGAAATGATGGTAGACTTTAGGAGAAACCCTTCCATATTTCCACCTCTCACAATACTAGACAACACAGTATCAACAGTAGAAACCTTTAAATTTCTAGGTTCTACCATATCGCAAGATCTAAAATGGATGAAAGATCTAAAAAGCTAACATCAAAAACTTCATCAAAAAAGCACAACAAAGAACGTTTTTTCTGTGCCAACTCAGAAAGCTCAAACTGCCCAAGGAGCTGCTGATACAGTTCTACAGAGGAATTATTGAGTCTGTCATTTGCACCTCTATAACTGTCTGGTTTGGTTCTGCAACCCAACAAGACAAACACAGACTTCAGAGGATAATTAGAACTGCAGAAAAAACAATTGCTAACAACCTGCCTTCCATTGAGGACCTGAATAATGCATGAATCAAGAAGAGGGCTGTGAAAATATTTACAGATCCCTCACATCCTGGACATAAACTGTTTCAACTCCTACCCTCAAAACGACGCTACACAATATTGCACACCAGAACAACTAGACACAAGGACAGTTTTTTCCCGAACGCCATCACTCTGCTAAACAAACAATTCCCTCAACACTGTCAAACTATTTACTAAATCTGCACTACTATTAATCTTCTCATCGTTCCCATCACCCATCTCCTTCCACGTATGACTGTATGACTGTAACTTTGTTGCCTGTATCCTTATGATGTATAGATATTGATTGTTTCCTGATTGCTTATTTGTACCCTATGACTATCATTAAGTGTTGTACCTTGATGAAGATATCTTTTCTTTTATGTACACTGAGGGCATATGCACCAAGACAAATTCCTTGTGTGTCTAATCACACTTGGCCAATAAAAAAATTCTATTCTATTCTATTCTATTCTAGGACATAATCAGATGACTGTCAACTCATCTCTGACCAGCCAAGAAGCAGTGTTTCTTTTCCTGTTCAATTTTTAAAGTGGCAGTTTCCAATTTCTTCTATTGTAGTTTATAACACTGCAATACCCAGTCTGTAAGCTTGTCAATATTTATGCTGTAAATTTGATGAAATAAATTAAATTTGCCTGCAAAATTAATAGTGGCAGCAAGAAAGTACTGCTGTCAGATTACACACCAGGCATAGCAATTACTGACTCTCCAGAAACTCAATCCAACATTGTCATTATATGGTAGACTCCCTTCTTCCTCTCTGTGAAATCAAATAATTCTCGCTGTACTTTGCTGGATTTTGAAAGTCAGCAAAGAATCTGTATTTAAATAATGATTTTGTTTAGTCTGAGCATCCTTGCTTCCCACCTAAGCAGCTCCATCCCTCACACTGTTTCACTAGCATTTCTCCATATCTATTGAAATTAACACATTCACATTGATATTAACAAGCATATAAAAAACAAGGATGGAAACAAATCCACAGATATGGATAATAGATAACAGAATAGATGAAACATATTTTGTAGTATAAGAGCCTAGTTCTTGCTGGTGGGAAAATGGGACTACTTATCTGCTGCTAAATATTCATCCTCACCTTTATTTGTGGTCAGCAGCTTCCAATATGAGGATCATATGGAGCTCCCAACTTTACTCTCTAGCACTTGAATGCTGCTTCCTATCCATCCATTCCAGCATCTGCTGTTTTAAAAAAATTCTCACCTGCCTATTTGCATAGCTGAACAAGTGCCTGAAGATAATTTCACTTTGACCTTTGCACCCTTTCTTAAAAGGATTTCAATAAGAGCTTGGCTAACCACTGCAAATCAGAGTCTGATTCAATAGAAAGCATTATACTAATCTATCAGTGATGCACTCCAGACAAAAGTTATGCTAAGCATCACCAAAACATTTTAAGAGAAGATCAGACATCAGTAGTACAAACACTGTACTACATTTGTTAGAAAAGGCAAAAGCATGCCCTACTAAAACAGCACAATTACATTTGTCAGTCTACATGGCAGAAAAGTGGGAATGTTGAACTGATTTAACTTTATTCTCAATATAATTTGTATGACTCTTTAAAAATGTGGCCAGTTGACTAATATAGCCTATCCCATTTTTATTCCTTCTCCCTTCTTGCACTTGGTATGCTTACATGCAACCAACAGCTGCTGAGATGTCAGCAACTGCTCACAAGGGATTACAATTAATAGTAAATCTGCTTTATAGCTGATTCTCAGAAAGACCTCCTCTCTTCTCTGGCATGCATGAAGGTGGCAGCTGAGCCTGACCGGTAACTTAGGGGCTCAAGAGATTCAGTCTCATTACCTTAATCTAACCTAATCTACCGTCCTTTTTACCTAAAGATGCCCTTGAGAACTGTCTAAAGTAACTTTTCCTTAATTTGATTTTCAGCTGATTTGTAGCATGTAGCATAGAATTACTTTCTCGTTTTGATTTTTCTTGTGCTGAAAAAAAAAGCATGGAAGCTTTGCTACTGATTTGTGTTTTACTTAAATTTATTGCAAAGAAACTAAGAAATGTTTGTACATTATTTTAGGTCACAGAATAATTTTGGAACTGAGTTGAGAGAGTTTTATAATGAAATGAGGTAGACTAAGCTTTCATAAACTTTGCACAATAAGTCAAGGCATAATCATATTCATTACTTTAAAAATGCTAGAGCGCTTACTTTTTACTTAATATTTCTATTAGTTTCTATAAACTGTTGCCGTATTTATGTTTCTCTGGAGCAAGCTTGTTAAACTTAAATAAAACACTTAAGCAGTGTTCTCAGATTATTTTCCCTTGGCCATGTACTGCTTTGTTTTAAAGAAGATTGCTGCTAAACTGAACAAAACCGTAAGCCTGGAAGCTGAAATACATGGGCAGCCGGTAGTAAAAAAATAAAGCTCTTTAATCCTTCAGGTGAGGTTCCCCAATGTCAAAAGTGTAAATGGCAATTCCCACAATCTATGCAACTGAGGACATGCAGAAGAAGGAGGTTCACCGAGTCTTTTTTTTTTTACCCCTGTTATTGCCACAGGGGTGAGCATTCGCCTCACAAAGTGTTCCTTCAACTCCTCAGTCCCTGCAGGGAAGGACAGACAGAGGATGACAATGGTAGTGGTGCTGCCGCTGCCAACCAACATAATAGCTGACTTGGCAGCAACAGTAGAAAAACAGGTGGGCCAGGAATTGCAATGGCTTTTCCTTCCCTCTCTCTCTTTCATTCATGCTGCTCCTGTTATGGTTCCTATGGTCCGTAGGAGAACCAAAGTGATTGTCTCTTCTGCGTGCTATCTCATTACATGCAGTCCAAGTTCTCATACTAATCTATTCTTTTTACTAACTGCATCCAGACAGATATAACTGCTGCACACTTTTTCTCCCTTATTATTTTTGAAATGGCAGCTGCACTGCTAATGAGTTAAAGACATTTGTTACTGGAGTAGGAAACTAATTTTCATCACAATATGATAGCTGCAAACTTTCCATTATCAGTGAGCTCAGAGGCCTAAAAAAGCTGGCTATGCACAGTTTGAACTTGATTTAGAAGTCCTTTGGACCTCATGCAAGGTACTATTTGTTATTCATTAAAAATCATTAGGTTTTTTTTCAGACTTTCTTTTCAGACTGAAAAAAGATGTAGGTACTTTCAAGCTCACATTAACTCAAGGGATACAGGAAAATGGGAAAAAGTCAGAGGACAAGATAGTCTGGTCAGACCTAACATATAAGTGGCCAATTCTCTGAAAGTTGCAGAACAAAAGAAACTCTTTTTTCTAGTTTCTTTGTTGGCTTTTTTCTGACTTGATATTGTGGTAGTCTTACTGTATTTTAGAGTGTTGTAAGACTTAGAATAACTTTGTCACTTTGAATGTACACTAATCAGCATACATTAAAATGAAATTTCATTGCATACAGCTCTCAAAAGGTCACCTCCAATATACACTACATAAACATGAGAAAATACATACATACATACAAAATTTTGCATGTACCCACATATATTATATGACACAGAGAAACAACACAATCTAGTTCAGATGTATACATGTACACAGCGAGAAAAATGAATCTTGCAAGTTTAGCGGATTGATGGCATAGAACAGGGGTGTCAAATTGCTACACGTTGATTGCAGTTCTGCAACAAAAAAATAAACAGCAAATAATGCCATATTTTTAAATAATAATTTATGTTATATTATAGCAGTGATGGCTAACCTTTTCCGGACCGAATGCCCAAAGCACAAACGTGTGCCCGAACCCCCAAACTGCAATGTGCGCATGCCTCTGCGCATTAACCCCACCCCCCATGCATGCACGCACAGCCCCCACACATGCGTGGCAGAGACCCGACAACCAGGTGGCCGGCGGGAGGTGTACGCGCAGGCATGGCAGAACTGAACTGGGGCGATGGCTTGTGTGCCCACAGAGAGGGCGCTGCATGCCAACTGTGACACATGTGCCATAGGTTCTCCATCATGGTATTATAGAATGTAATTTTAAAAATAACTTTTTGCATACCTTCAATTTATTGTGCAACATTTAAAATTTACCTATTTAAATCCACAGTCATTTTAAAATGTGAAGTTCTGTAATTTGTTTTGATTAAAATGCATATCACATGAACAGACGTTGATAAAACTCTGATTCTACAGCGTGTAACAATTGATATCTATTATGTAACAAAATGTTACTGGATATTGGCAACCCATTAACACAGCATTTGAAGTTGGTTCAGATCTATCTATCTATCTATCTATCTATCTATCTATCTATCTATCTATCTATCTATCTATCTATCTATATCTAATATACAATGTATATATACACACACATAGACACATGCATATACTGTATGTATACATGTCTCCCTTGCATCCCGGCTGGTGACATGTGTGATAATATAATCTTACTCTAGGGCATGTCTTTAGGATGTACCTATATGAATGCATCTCACATAGAGGATGTACCTATGTAAAGTGAACTTTAATGTTTTTATCTATTATTTTAAATCCCCACATAGAAACATTGTTTTTATAGAAGACAAAAATAAATAAATAAAGTTACTACAGGCACTGATAATAGTAATCCTAAATTACTGAAGATCTTAAATAAACAAACTTTTCACAAATGGCCAATGAAGGCTCAAAGCAGGAATTAGATTAGGCAGAAATGTTCTGCTATGCCAGGGATGTCAAACTGGCAGCCCATTGGCTGGATGTGTCACGTGCCGGCCACGCCCACCCCAAACTCCACAAAGGGGGAAAACATCATAATATGTCACACGACAGTAACGTAACACTGTGAGTTTGACAAGCAGTGTGCTATACTTTTATTTATATTAAATATTGGGAGGAAAAAGAGAAATGTTTGGACTACTACAGTTGTATCATCATGTAACATATGCATTATTTTATGTATTTCTCCATTAATAATTATTTGTTTACATTGTAGCAGCTATTCTTAGCATGATTCCTCCCTTGCAACATATGTTTTTTATAATATTTCAATTACTTCAATGCCACGTCCCTCCTTTTATAATATTTTTTTATTACCAGATTACTAAATATGTATCTTGTGTGTTTGCTTTTTTGTAGTTTTCCAGACTTGAATGTTTATTTTTCCATTAGGGTTAGCCATGGTTCTATCACAAAAAAAGGAACTTAAGGGCCTCTGGTGGCTCAGACTGCTAAGACAGTCTGTTATTAACACAGCTGCTTGAAGTTACTGCAGGTTCAAGTCCCACCAGGCCCAAGGTTGACTCAGCCTTCCATCCTTTACAAGGTAGGTAAAATGAGGACCCAGATTGTTGGGGGCAATGTTGACTTTGTATATAATATACAAATGAATGAAGACTATTGCTAACATAGTGTAAGCTGCCCTGAGTCTTCGGAGAAGGGCTGGATATAAATGCCAAAAAAAAAGGAAAAAAAAGATGCTGATTTAAAATACTCTATGCAGCTGCTACACATAACTAGAATTCTGGATTTTAAAAAAATCTGCATTTACTATATCTTATGCTGAGCTTTCTATTTCTGGGAAATCAGTAAAAACAGCACTAAATATTTCTGTATTGTGCACATACTTTTCATTTTTCCTAGGAACATGTTCCTATTGAGGTATGCAATGTATAAAGTAGCTGTCATAAATACAGTATGGTAGGCAACAATTAATACAGAATAACATTTCTTCAGCCACTGCAGTCTTGTTATTTCCATTATCTGCTTTTTTGCATGACTGTTTGTACAGATGTTTCTGGACCTCAAGATTGTTCCTATGTGATGATATATTATTTGAACCTGCTCTTGGTCTTCAGGACTAGGGTTTTAACAGCTGGTTTCATTATTATTCCCAGGCTTTGGGAGATATAATGGTGACCTATTCTGTTACAGAAGACCCATCACCCTGGGACTTGAATCTATTCATTCCTGTGGTTCCTTGAATCAGTATTGGAATTCTTCTTTTATCTTTTAGTTAAACAATTCGCCACCATTATCATTAGTACAATAATGTTATACAAAGCCACTGAATAGTAGAATGAATAGCAAGGAGAAGAAGTAAAGCAAGGATAGAATGGAGTTGTGCTGAACCTTGAATCATCCTTAAAGACAGTTGCATGATGATGGTGGTGATTTTTCATTTTCCGTCGTTTTTGCGTTTTCCCGTCGTTTTACTTTTTCGGCGGTAGCGGAGGCCGTAGGCAGGAACACCCGAAGAGGATTTTTCCCCTCCCAACTGGACGGAACACTGTGTCCAGTTGTGTGGAACATTGTGGGACATCGTGCCAAGCCAAAGAGGGGTTTTCGGCCCCCGAGAGGAGTTTTCGGCTGGCCGGTGGGACGAGGGCGTGGCCGCTGGCTTGTCTTGCATGTTTGGGGCGACGGGCGGCGTTTTCATCGTTTTTCCCTGTGGTGATGGCAGAGGCGGCAACGTTCGATGCCTGGGGCACCAGAGGCGTTTTTTTCCCCCTGGGGAGCATTTGACGAGACAGAGATCCGAGGAGACTGTGCTCTGGAGAGGGAGTGGAGGTGTGGAGGCATTCTCGGCCGGTTGGGGGATGCGGATGTAGGCCCCGCTAACTGGACTGGGGGCGGTGGCCAATGGCTGGCCGTTTTTCGGCGGTTGGCAGTGGCAGCGCCTAAAGAGGGGTTTATCCCCCGAAAAAGATCACAGTTAGTTGGGGCGAGGCGTGGGTTTGGACTCCGGCCTCCAAGGACTTGACGGGGGTGTTGGTCGCCATGTCTGCCACTTTCCGCCGGCGGCGCCGACTGTGAATGGCGGCGGCGGTGGTGGAGGGGCAGAGGCACCTCCCCCCCCATGGAGTCTTTGAAATCGGCTGATGCATGGGGAGGTGCCCCCCACCACCACTTTGGTGTCGAAGGTGGTGTGGTGTTGACGGCGGTGATAGTAACGCCGTCTCCCCCCCCCCCCGGCCTTTTTAAGGCCTATTTTACTGTCATATATGTCATCTTTGTCATCATGCACTTTGTCATCATGCACTTTTACTCTCCACCTTTTGGATTATTTCATCTTTTGAACATCTTTGGACCATCTCTTCTCACCCTCGGACTATTACACTCTTGTCTCCCGGTTTGAGACCTACCATGTAGTATTACATCTGCATTACCATCGTATTTAAAGACTGGTCTGGGACTGGATTCGGCCATCTCCATATATTTCCGAAATGTATCTAATGACACAACTTCTCAGTCTGCGAGATTCCCCCCTCTCGCGGACATGGCCCTCTACGTTATCGAAGGCCTACCTTGATGACGGATTTTGGAATCCCGAGAGGTGGCAGAGGCTTAGGGGTTTTTTAAATTCGTGTTTTACTAAACTTTTAAATAAATCATCTACAGGGAGGGAAGGATTTTTAAAGGGTGGGTTGGGTGGGGGGGGACTCCCATGGAGGGTTAGGCTGGTCCCTGCTAGGGTTCCTGATTTGGAGGTTCTTGATACGGAGATAGTTATGGAGGTTAAAACTCAATCATTTATGGGTATGTCCATTGGCACGGTAAGAGGGAGGGGCAGATATGGCGGAAGCAGAGGCTCATATCATGTTCAAGGAGTATGCTCTTGCTGTTTGCGAGCGATTGCGTGCTCCGGGCCCCCAAGCTTGCCTCGTTCCCCGAGTGGCTATGCCTCCAGGAACCTGGACCCTCGGTTGATGCTATGCAATGCCAGGTCCGTCATGAATAAAGCCCCCCTCATAGCCGATCTTATTCAAGAGAGGGGGTGGACCTGATGGGCATTTCGGAGACCTGGTTGGGCACTGAAGGGAGGGTTCCCCTTATTGAGATGTGCCCACCAGGTTTCCAGGCATTCCATCAACCGAGGGCCCAGGCTAGTGGTGGGGGGGTAGCGGTTGTTATTCACGAGGGTCTAGAACCGAGGGAGGTCACTGTCCCGCAGCTAGCCGGTTGTGAAACCCTTTTGGTAAAGTGGGGCCATGGGGTACAGGTGGGCATGCTGGTTATGTACCTGGCTCCTTGCTGCATGGCAGCAGCCCTGCCCGAGTTGTCGGAGATGATAGCCGGGATGGCGGTTGAGACCCCCAGACTTATGGTTATGGGGGATTTCAACTTGCCATTGGTGGGCGAATCGTCGACGGCAGCTCGGGAGTTCATGGCTTCCATGGCGGCCTTGGACCTGACCCAGGTAGTTAATGGTCCCACCCATACTGGGGGTAACACTCTGGACCTGATTTTTGTCTCGGGACAGTGGCTAAATGATCTGGATTTAGAGGAATTAATTGTTAAGCCCTTGTCATGGTCAGATCATTTACTCCTTCAGCTAGACTTTTGAACCGCTGCACCCCGTCGCAGGGAGACGGAGCCGGTTCGATGGTTCCGTCCCAGGCTCCTGATGGACCCGGAGAGGTTCCTGACGGAGCTTGGGCCGTTTCCTGGGGAATTAGCCCATGACTCGGTCGAAGAACTGGTGACTGCCTGGGAAGGGGCAGCTGCCGGGGCTTTGGACCGCGTCGTGCCTTTGCAGCCTCTGACCCGGCGCCGAACTCACCCAGCTCCTTGGTATAACGAGGAGTTGAGGGAGATGAAGCGCTGGAAAAGATGCCTAGAGAGTGCCTGGAGGTCCAGCCGCACCGAATCCGACCGAACACTAGTTAGGTCTTGTATTCAGACCTATCTAGTGGCGATAAAAGCGGCGAAATATACCTATTTCTCTGCTCTTATCGCATCGGCAGATAACCGCCCAGCCACCCTGTTTAGGGTGACCCACTCCCTGCTCTCACAGGAGGCTCGGGAGGACCCCTTGCAGGGGCGTGCTGAGGATTTTGCACAGTATCTGTCCGATAAAATCGCTCGGATTCGGGACGGGCTGGACACTGATTGGATAGATCCGGGCGAGGGGACGGGAACAAGACTTGTGGATATTACCTGGGCTGAGTTCGATCCTGTGACTCCTGACGACATGGACAGGTTGTTGGCTAGGCTGAATCCCACCACATGTTTATTGGACCCGTGTCCCTCCTGGTTGGTACTGGCCACACGGGAGGTGACATGAGGCTGGCTCCTGGGAATTATCAACGCCTCCTTGTTGGAGGGCACCTTTCCCACCGCCCTGAAAGAGGCGGTGGTGAGGCCCCTCCTCAAGAAGCCTTCCTTGGACCCAGCTGTATTGGTGAACTATCGTCCAGTCTCCAACCTTCGCTTTTTGGCGAAGGTTGTTGAGAGTGTGGTGGCGTATCAGCTTCCCCAATACCTGGAGGAAACTGTCTTTCTAGACCCATTCCAGTCCGGCTTCAGACCTGGTTACAGCACCGAGACGGCTTTGGTCGCATTGGTGGATGACCTCTGAAGGGCTCGGGACAGGGGATGTTCCTCTGTCCTGGTCCTGTTAGATCTCTCAGCAGCTTTTGATACCATCGACCATGGTATCCTGCTGCGGCGGTTGGAGGGATTGGGAGTGGGAGGCACCTTTATCGGTGGTTCTTGTCCTATCTCTCTGACCGTTCGCAGACAGTGTTGGCAGGGGGGCAGAGATCGACCTCTAGGTCCCTCACTTGTGGGGTGCCTCAGGGGTCGGTTCTCTCGCCTCTCCTGTTCAACATCTATATGAAGCCGCTGGGTGAGGTTATCCGTGGTTTCGGGGTGGATTATCATCTGTACGCTGATGATACTCAGCTGTACATTTCCACCCCGAACCACCCCAACGAAGCTGTCGAGGTGATGGACCGGTGTCTTGAGGCCGTGTGGGTGTCGTGTCCCACTCCTCCGCTGACGGCCGGGTCAGGGAAATCCGAATCAGGTGTGCCTCTGCAGCTCTGCCAAAGTCCTAGCAAAGTCCTCAAGGCAGGCAGGAGACCAGAAAGTGACTTCAGCAAGATATGTTTAGACTTTGCCTGACTCAGAGAATGCCAGAAAGCAGATCCTTTATATAGGCCATGGGGTGTGGCTCCATGACTCAGCACTTATCCAGGCCTGCCCCTCCCTTCCTTCTGTTGCTTCCGCCTATCAAGTTTTCTGACGCGAGGGTCACTCCAATCGGCAGCTGTTGGTAATTGACTTTCCTCAGGCTCACATGCTGTGGAGGAGGGGGAGGGGTCTAGTTGCTCCGTTTGCCTGGGCATGGAGCCAGAGCTGGGGGCTGGAGATACTTGCTCTTCTTCAGCCTGTCTGGGCATGGAGCCAGGGCTGGGGCCGGGAGATGCCCCCTCCTCAGCCTGTCTGGGCATGGAGCCAGGGCTGGGGCCGGGAGGCATGCTAGGACATTCTTCAGCCTTCGGAAGCAGATAAGCAGGCCCCGGCTGTGGTGAGATTGGGCAAGACACAACAGCGGGTCTGGATGGGGAGGAATAGGCTCCAACTCAACCCTACCAAGACGGAGTGGCTGTGGGTTCCGGCGTCCCGGTACAGTCAGCTTACGCCTTCACTGACTGTGGGGGATGAAGTTCTGACCCCCAGGGGAAGGGTGCGCAACTTGGGCGTTCTCCTGGACAATCGGCTGTCTTTAGAAGAACATTTGACAGCCGTCGCCAGGGGAGCATTTTATCAGGTTCGCCTGATGCGCCAGTTGCGCCCCTTTCTTGACCGGGACTCCTTACGCACGGTCACTCATGCCCTCGTTACCTTTCGCCTGGACTATTGCAATGCTCTCTACATGGGGCTCCCCTTGAAGAGCACCGGGAGGCTCCAGTTAGTCCAGAATGCGGCTGCGCGGGTAATTGTGGGAGCACCACGTTGCTCCCATATAACACCTATCCTGCGTGGCCTGCACTGGCTGCCGGTAGCCTTCCGGGTGCAATTCAAGGTATTAGTGCTCACCTTTAAAGCGCTCCATGGCTTAGGACCGGGCTATTTACGAGACCGCCTTCTGCCACCGATAGCCTCCCAACGACCTGTGCGCTCCCACAGAGCGGGCCTGCTCCGGGTGCCATCAGCCAAACAGTGCCGGCTGGTGACCCCCAGGGGGAGAGCCTTCTCTGTGGCAGTACCGACCCTATGGAATGAGTTATCTCCTGGGTTACGCCAACTTCCCGACCTCCGTACCTTCAAGCGGGAACTGAAGACTCTGCTATTCAATCGGGCGGGACTAGCCTAAATATTATTTTAATTTGATATTTTAGTTTAATTAAATTTTAAACTGTATTAATTTATTTATAATTTTATAGTTTAGGGTTTTATATCGGTCGTTTGACCGTTTTTAGTTTTAAATTGGCCGGTTAAATATTTCATTTTAAATGTATTTTAAATTTATTGTGTACCTATGTGTTTTAATAAGGCTGTACACCGCCCTGAGTCCTTCGGGAGAAGGGCGGTCTAGAAATCTAATAAATAAATAAATAAACAAACAAACAAACAAACAAACAAATAAATAAATAAATAAATAAATAAGAAATGGAGAAACATTTTTTTAGAGGGCGAGAGCAGCCCCCACCTTTTCTGCCCACAGCAGATATCAGCACTTAAGAGATAAAGAGATAGGTAGCTCTATTCATAGGCAAAGCAAATACTGCAGGCAGAAATCCTTTCAAGACAGGATATTTTGAAATTCCCTGCAGCAAAGTCTGAACAAAGGTAGAGTGATAGGATTAGCCCTCAAGATCCAAACCAGGATAAAGCCATTAAGCCATAATAGGAATTGCCTAACACCCTTTCAAAGCACAAACCTCTTCATTGCATCATCTCAGCAGTCCAAACTTCAACCAAACCTGGGAGCTCAGACAACTTATAGAGCCAACTATGACCCCTACATAACCTCTACAACAGTCAATAGAATACGTGTTCTTGAACAGGAAGCTCAAGCGCAAAGCCCAAGAGAAGGTATGGAGTTGAGAGTGAGCCCCCACTCTCAACTCCATGTAGTCAGCTACCCGGAACCCAAGTGGTTCTGCTTCATCATTAAACCATCTTTCCAGTCAGCCTCCATGTTTCCAGTGTGTTTCTCCTGGCTTGGAACTGAACCAGATGGATATTTCTTCCCACATGTGGTATCCTTCAGATGTTTTCAACTACTTGCAATCTCTTACCATCACCTGTATGGGCTGGAGATGTTATACAGTAAAATAATGAATTTATAGAAAACACCAGGATGTCTTTTTCCTTATTGCTTGTTCCTTGAGTGGACAAATAATATAGGCACACAGGGGTGGGCATGTTTCCTTCCCCATGGCATCTGGCATTTTGATTTGAGGGAAATACAACTGCAGTTTCTTCAAAGTGTTATTATTTATTAAACACTTGATTATTTTCATTATTAATATTACCTGTTTTTTAAAAGTGAGATAATCTCTGAGTCTAAGCAATTTTTGTTTTAACTGGGATTTGATGAAATTGGTGGCTGGTTCATATAATATACTATAACCTAAAGTTTTTTAATAAAACATACTATTGGCTGTAGTAACAGCATGTTAAGTCAAAACTAAACAAGTTATATTTTGATTTAGCAAGAAGTATGAATCCAACTAGAAACCTCTCTGTTACAAATGGAAATGTTAAGTACTTCCAATCAGAAAACTGGTTCTTCTCTTAGAAACTGGACAAACTATTTAATCTTCATTTACTATCTGATTACTTTGTATAATAACTAAATGGGTCACCCTATCATGAAATTCTGTTGCATGACAGAACTAGATAATTAAATTAACGATTGTATTTTAAATAAATCATAGAGAGGAGAAAATATATGGTTTGTCTCTTTTTAAAAATCCTTTGGATAACTAAGGTTCTCTGTAAAAAAACCATACTCGTGTTTGAAATATTTACAAAATGGGAGCTTAAACTACTGCTAAAAGAGGTACATGTTTTCATGTGGCTATGAAAAAGAGAAAGATTAGCTACCCTGTTTGATTTATATATAGATTTCTGCACACAATATATTGGCATTGTGGCCTGGATCTGTTTCAGCAAAATAATAGATGGCCTGGTCTCGTAGATTTTTGTTAGCAATGAACCCTATCAAGATTATGTGTAGAAGTAATCTGAGGAATGAAAACCTTAAAAAGAAATAGGCTTAAAAAATAAAATCTCTGTTCTTTGATTTCTTGAAAAATTGTTTTAAGCAAATACTGTGGCAGAAGCCTTTGCCATTGTATTTATTCAAAAAGAAAGCAACACTGAATTAACATAATTTATCCAAAATGGAAGAGTAGAATCCACTCCATCTCTCCATCATATGCAATGCCCAGCTTCCTACCACTGTGGCAGGTTATGAATCACTAATTCCTGAAAAGCCGGAGAATAGTAATGAGACCAAATGCTAAAACTTTAATGCTATAATCTTAGCACTGCCAGCTCCAAGTGAAATTAATCCTAGGTATCAGACCCTCCAAATAAATCTTCACATGTGACTCATATCTTTGTTTTTGCATGCTTCTCTCAGAAGTCCCATCCTCCTTAGCTTTAATTGACTCAATCGCTACTAATCGAATTTAATTATTTCTAAAATCAACTACCATATTTACTTATACCAGTCATTGTGTCTTGGGGAAACATACATATATTCTTTCCAACAAAGAGAGATAAAGCAGCAAGCAAAGCTGAATGGAAACGAAAACATAGGGAATAGTAACTGATCAGAAAAGAAAAACAAATTGAGAAAAAAACCCTGCTTTAGTATCACAAAAAAGGCTACACTGAGGAGGCATTTTTTCTCTTCTAAGCAATGATTTAATCTTTAAAATCAGTCAGCTTTTCACATTCAGGCACTTAGCCTCTTCACTGTCTTGCACATCTCTTGGTTTTCAACAGTTATTCTATTCACATATTATTTTTTGTAGGGTAGGACAATCTCCTCTGAAATAATATATACTGTATATATATTTCCCTTTTCTCTTAAATACTGTAGTTTCCACATAATGAAAATAAATGTTATTTTGTGTCACAGTAAAGTTGGATTTACTATAGAACTGTGAGCTGATTTAACTGTCAATTCACAGGTTATATATTAATGTATGATTAATCATAACTAACTTGGATTATTTAACAACCAGCTCCCTGTTCAAAGATCATGGGAATTTTACTTCTGTGAAGAAAATTGGAAATACAGTCCAATTGCTTTATAGTGAGTAGCGGTGCCTCTCTTTTTCCAGACAGGAATCTTTCTTACAGGAAACTCCAAAGATTGGCGGAGATCGATCAATTGATCGATCTCTCCCCCCCACCCTCTGTCTCTCTCTCAAAAAGTCTGTCCGTTTTCTGATAGCTGGGATGGATACTGTTTCCTCAGGAGTGGATCTGTTAAAGGGTGCTGGAGTGGGAAAGACTGAACAAAGAGCATAAATGAAAAAGTGGATGGAGATAATATCCTCTCTGGTACCCATTTCTGCCAAGCAGCAAACACAAGGGACACCTAGTTCTTCACCAGAGATTGGAAATGTTTTGCATGCCAGGGTTAAAATCAGGCCAATGAACTTGTAGCACTATGAAGGTTGCGTGCTCTCTAAGGACAGAGGTTGTCAATCTGTACTTGAAGGTCTTTGGCATTGTTTAACAAAGATAAAGTACAATTTCTAAGGATAACTGCAAAGATTGGAATGAGATGTATAAATGTGACCCAAGCCAACCTGCAAACAGGAAAACCGCCTTATCAGAAGTTTTTTTAATCACAGATGTTTAAACACACTTTCAGAACTTATTTTCACTAAATACTCTAGCACCGTGATGGCGAACCTATGGCATGCATGCCACAGGTGGCGCGTAGCCATATCAGTGTCAGGTCCCATCGGAAGTTGGCAAATGGGCCGTTTCTGGTCCTTCCGGGGGGGGGAGGCTGTTTCTGCCCTCCCCAAACTCCTAGAAAGGCTCTGGATCCAGATGAGAGAGAAAAACGGGCCTACCAGGCCATCGCGTGCGAGGAGTGGGAGGGAATTGGGGGGGGGACGCATAGAATTATGGGTGTGGGCACACACGCGCCCCCACACCCCCTGGCACGCAATGGTAAAAAGGTTAACCATCACTGCTCTAGCATTTTGGAAGCTGCCCTAGGTGAGATCAATGATGAACTGCTTGCAGATGTGCTCATTTTTTCCCCATTTTAACCCAATTTCCCGTGAATAGCAGGCAAAGACTACAGAGAGCTGGTATACAATAAACATTTTTGTGTGAGTGCCTTCAAGACAGTGTTGACTTCTGGCGACCTCCTAGAGAAGTTCCTGCAGTTTTCATGGCAAGATTTCAGAAGTAGTTTGCCATTGCCTCCTTCTCAGGGCTGAGAGAGACTGGGACCAAGTCACCCAGCTAGCTTTATGCCTAAAGCAGACCTGGAAGTCACAAGCTCCTGGTTTCTAGCCCAGGGTCTTAACCACTATGCCAAACTGACTCTTATCTAATAAACATTTGGAAAAATATTATCAATGCACCCCTGCCTTAGTTTCCAGGAAAAAAAAACACCTTACAAATGCATCTATTTTAGCAAGAAAGCTTTCAGCTGAAGCTATTTACTGAGATACCAATTTTGACACAAAGTACACATTTTGCTATGCTGTGATGAATCACACTGAGCAAATGGAAAAGGCCATAACATTCTAAATAATATATAAATAATAAAATAAGCATTGTTAATGAGGCTGCACTTCTTCAGCTGGCATTACACAGGTTCACAAATCAGCTTGTAAGTGAATTTACCAAATCAGCTTGTTAGTGAATTTACTAAGATTGAGCCCAACTAAGATTGAGCCCAACTAAGATTGAGGCAGTGGTGGAATACAACTGGTGTAACAACTGGTTCACTCAGCGCAAGCTTCGCATGCACAGTCCTTTAGAAAACACCATTAAAAGCAGAGTTAAAAGCACTAAAAACAGCTAAGGCACAGCAATCCGCTCTGCCACACCTATCAGCTGGCCTATCAGTTGGGCTTGAACGAAATAAAGGTAAGTATAGTGCAGGGGTGGGCAGGCCCAGTTGATGGTCAGAGTGAACTGGTTCACTGTCAGCTGATCATCAGAGCAACCAGCTCTCCTGAATCGGATTGAATAGGCTGAATCCAACCCTTGGATTGAGGGCAGTGCAATCAAGGAATTAGCTATGGATGGTCAAATGTCACAGGCCACTTAGCTTCAAGTTGTAAATATGCCTTAGACATAAAACTATCTGAAGCTATCTTAATACAGTATGTTGACCTCCATTGTTCTACTGGTGATTTAAAGCATCTTCATTGCATGATGCAGCCATAATTGAAGACTGTTCTCATTACTGTTATTTTGGCACAACAAAGATGAATTGCTCTAGAACACGGCTATCAAACTCACGTCATCATGGTGGCATCCCATGACATATTGTGACTTTTTCCCCTTTGCTAAACCAGGCACAGGTATGACCAGCACATGACGCATTCGGCCCATGGGCCCAAGTTTGACACTCCTGCTCTAGAAGATGCTGTAGGTTACTGGTGGGAAAATAATTGGTTTTAACTAAAGACTAGCTGATTGGGGTTGCAGAAATCAGCATAATTCCTCAAAAGCAGGAAATGGATATAGAAAACTCTATTTTTTCACTACTGTTTAATGTCATCCAGATTTCTGTAGTCCCAGTCTGGCAGCCTATTTCAGCCTGGCCTTGATAGATTAAGTTCACTATTGTTCTTGTTCCAGGATCTATGCAGTATTGTGCTTTAAGGAATTGTGAACTGCACAATTCCTTAGAGAGTAATCATATGCTAGTCTGTGCCAAGTTAATTAAACCAATGCTCATCTACTAGCCCCCATTTTGCCTTCACATTTATTTGGATCAAAGTTTCCAGCCAGTAATAATTCTTGGCTTGTTGATTTTCTTCCTGCTAATAGAAAACAGGCCCTTTTTCAAACTGACAGCAATTTCTCTCTTTACCAGTATCTTAAGCATCTGGAAGATTTAAGATCTCAATCTTTGAGTAAACATCTGTAGATGCAATCCTCCAAGTCCCAGAATCCCAATGCTATGTAAGATATGTTAGTTCGTAACTCAGATACATTCTTCTCTTGATTAGCATTTTTAAAGTTCATATTTTATGAATATATTTTATTTTACAATCAATTAGCTATAATGGATGACAATCATATGCATATGCTGACATTCAGTTACTGTCCAGATTAGATTCATGTGAAAGATAAGGTCTGGTGTTAGGATATATTGTTTTTTTAGGCAGTGTAAAATCAGTGATGTAATACAGTTTTCAATATTCATTATATCAATACTTTTATATAATTAAAAGAGTTGCCTGTTTACTTTTGTTCTAGAAGACATATATATTTGTTCCAAGAGTGAGCAATGTGGTTGTATGGTTTCCAAAAAGCCAGGTGCAATTGGCTGTCAACCAGAATAAAGATGGAGTACCTTGTGTATGAGTTTTTAATATTTCTAAGGTATTCAATTTTGAGTCTGTCTAAAATTAAACTTTTTTTCTCAGACCCTGGAGGAAAACATTCGGATTGCTTTTCTATTGAACAGCAAAATTAACAGATAGGAATCAGAAGTCCCTAATGTGTACCTAAAATATGTAAATTATCTCAAGGCCAGCATGGAATTTGCTGAAATATACATTATAAATATACTGATTATACTGATTATATTGACACTGATTATGTGTCATCTGTTTCTCCAGTATGAAGTATTAACATTATTTGTCAGCATTTTCCTAATAAATTGTGAATATTGATGCAAGCTGCTAAATGTTTGGAAAGAGGACCAGTTATTTTGAAGTACAGAGCTTCAGTTTTAGATAGTGATGGCAAGAGATCACAATAAAATGGAGTAAATAACCAGCCAGATAGTTATCTTGTACTATCTTGTATTGAAAGATAGTTATCTTGTACTTGGCCAGATGGAGCACTCAGAATATAGGTCAGGGCTGTCAAACTCCTGGCCCATGGGGTAGATGCGTCATGCACTGGCCACACCCATGCCTGGTTTAGCAAAGGGAGAAGAAGTCCCAATACATCACGTGACACCCCAGTGACAACATGAGATTCACATTCCTGATATAGGTAGTTCTCAACTTACGACTACAATTTGGAACTGAATTTTCATAGCTAAGCAAGGTGGTGGTTAATTGAGTTTTGCAACTATTTTTGCCATGGTTGTTAAATGAATCACTGTAGCTGTTAAGTGAAACATGTGGTCATTAAGTAAATAAAACTTTACCATTGACTTTATCAGAAGCTAGCTGCGAAGGTTGAAAATTGTGATCTTGTGACCCTGGAATGGTGCAACTGTGATAAATACATACCAACTATATGAATTTTGATCACATGACTGTGGAGATGCTATGACTATTCTAAGTATAGGGATTGGTCATTTATTACTTTTTTCAGTGCCATTGTGACTTCAGTTGCTAAACAAATGGTTCTAAGTCAAAGATTGCCTATGTATCAGAGTTGGGTTTCAGCAGGTTCTGACCAGTTCTGGAGAACTGATAGAGGAAATTTTGAGTAGTTCGGAGAACCGGTAGTAAAAATTCTGACTGGACTCACCCCCATCTATTCTCTGCCTCCCGAGTCCCAGCTGATCAGGAGGAAATGGGGATTTTGCAGTAACCTTCCCCTGGAGTGGGGTGGGAATGGAGATTTTACAGTATCCTTCCTCTGGAGTGGGATGGAAATGGAGATTTTACAATATCTGTCCCTTGCCACACCCATCAAGCCATGCCATGCCAACCAAGCCACACCCACAGAACCGGTAGTAAAAATTTTTGAAACCCACCATTGCTGTGCGTCATTGATATTAACCCTTTAGACCTAACTATAAAGCCCTGTAAGTTGCTCCAGACTGAAGCTGAGGCAACATGCTGCTTCTATCAACTGCAAAATTGGTATGCTCTGATCCAGTCTGTATTAACTAGACCCAGGGGTATCAAACTCAAGGCCCAGGGGCAAGACCCTGCCCATGGGGTGCTTAGATCTGGTCTGCAGGGCTGTCCTGGAAATAGCAAAGGACCGTCCCACAGTGCCTCTGCCAGTGAAAACGGAGGCCATTGCAGCTGAAAACAGAGTTCACGTGGATGGTGTGTGGCCCTCCTAGGCTCTGTTTTCATTGGAAGAGGGTTTCAGGAGGCCGTCGCAGCTCGAAATGGAGGTCGGGAACCTGTTTTCGCTGGCAGAGTGCTCGGTCCATCAAAGGCGCCCCTGACACAAGTGATGTCAGCTGGCCACATCCACGGCCCCCCGAGGTCAAACACAACCTGGATGCGGCCCTCAAAGAAATGGAGTTTGAAAACCCTAAACTAGACTTTGAACAAACACCTTGATTTGTTTTCAGTGATCTATACTCTGGGCCTGCTTTTCTCAGTGCTGGCTAAAGATTTCTTAATGGCAGAAATTATAATGTGGAGCAAAACACAAATATTTAATACATGCCACTTAATCTTGGAGTCTCAAGAAGAATTAAATTCTCTCTGCTTCAGCTGCATTTCAATTGCCACCCACTCAAGCTTTAAGACAAGCTTTTGGATCTCCTGAACTGAAGCAAGGAGGCTGGAGGTAGGCTTGAAATCTCATGGCACAAGGATAAATCCATGTGACTTCTTTCAGGGACAAACTAGATAAGAACAACAAATCAGCCAGTAGAAGGACTGCAATATGAGGTGATTCCCCTCACTGGAATTTCTCCAACCCTCATTTCCAAATAATCTATAGCCCTTGAGCCACAGAACTCCTGGTTTGAACCACACAGGGAACAACACAAAGATCCTGAAATTCTGAAGTAAAACCAAAGTTCAAAGCAGATAATCACTATCACTTAGAATGCTTCTCTGCAACAGCTCTCTTGATACATACATCAGATTGTGCATATGGGACATGTATGAGAAAGGTTTTCGGACCTAGTTGCTAAAAGATAAATAGATTCAATGTTTCCCTTTAATTAGAACAGGAAAATATATATTGTTTAAATAACTCATCAACTGAATCTACATATGGCTTTTTTTCAACAGTAAGCCATTTAGTTTAAAAGGCAAGATAACCTTCTTCTTTCAGCTATTATTTGAACAAAGAACCATGCCTTTAAGATTAGTACATAGTGATGCAGAGAAAATAAAGGGGACTGGTTTGCCAAAACACAGGAAGATTTAGAAAAGTCTCACTGAGCTGGAATTAGTTGCTGAAATGAGCAAAGCTACTGCTGAGCTGGTCAGAATGTACCAGTTTATTTCTCTTAAAATGAATTCCCTGTAGGCAAATACCACCTTCCCTTCAATTTACAGTATATGACAATCATATTCTTTTGCAAATTCTTTCTTCTAACAGTTAGCTAATATTTCTTGCATATTTCTTTCAAAGTCATTTTCTGTACCCTTGATGGCTGGAAAGGATTTAAAACCCATTGAATTTAGGGACACTAGTTGGAGAAGCCTGCTTTATAATCTTGATATATTGACCTCACCCCATTCCTAAAAGGACTGTAAGGGGTGTGCATAAAAGCACAAAAGTGCCTAACTGTTCCTGTCCTATTGTTTCTTTTCATTATATCCAATTAATATTACATACTTGTGCTGATATATATGCTTATATATAATATAGCTATTTCATTTCATGTTAATCCCTATATATACTGATATGATAAAATAAAATAAATAAAAAATAAAAATCTACTCAGTTTTTACCCAAGTTGAACAATAACACGTCATCTCCAAAGTTTGGCTAATTCATTTTTTCATTCCTGATTTCAGATAATGTAAGAATAAACTAATAAACAGTTCTAATGTATTGTACTGTATCTCCATTTTCAGCCCACTATGTTTACTTCTGAGATTATGGAAATTGTCAATTTACTTCAACAATTTTCTTTTTAACTTTTAACATCACAAAGAATCTTTCCTTGTAATTATTTTAATTTTTAAAAATGTTTAGCCTAATCTCCCAATCAAAAAGGGAAGCAGTAATATACAAAATATTCTAAATATTAAAAAAAAATTAATGCATAGAGATATACATATATCTATAAAGGGCAGAATTAGTATTGTTAGAAGAAGCTGCAAAAATCTGAAAGTACTCATCAAAATTAAATACCAACATATTGCTTATCTAATGATTTTGATGTACTAATTTTATACATTAATAAATAATAGTTTCAGAGTATATAATTCTCAACGTTGTTGGAGGCAGTAATATATTCTGAGTTTTTTAAAGAAAAACAGAATATAAATGATAAACATTTGTCTTAAACTTTATACAAGTTGTCCTTGTTTATGAATAGTAAATGGGATAGGGAATGCCATTGCAAAAGGAAATGGTTGTAAGGCATGATATCACACAACTGCACTGACTTAGGACAACAATCTTAGCAGTCCATCATTAGATGAATCTTTCACATTGCATCATCTTGCAGCATTCTGATTGCTATTTGCAATTTTCTGTCAGTTTTTTTTTTTTTATTTAATTTTGTCGTAACAGTATACATAAACATTGTCATAAGTAAAAACGTATCATGAAAAAAATATATACATATATAAGTAAAGAATATGCATTAGCTATATTAATTTGATATAATAAAGGAAACAATAGGACAGGAACGGTAGGCACTTTTGTGCTCTTATGCACGCCCCTTATAAAGTTATAAAGTTATAAAGTTCCTCCATCAACGTTGCTTGTCAGAAGTTGGCAGCAAAGATCACAAAATTTGTGTGACAATGGGGATGCTGAAATGCTTGGACAGCAGCAACTATGAAAACTGGTCATAATTCCCTCTCATTCAGCATTGTTGTAATTTTGAACAGCCATTGAAGAAGTGGACATTAAGCAATAAGTACCTGTATTTGTATGTTTTCAACTTCAGTGGACTAAATTTTTCTGCAAAAAAAAAGAAAAAGAAAAAAAGATACAGCTTGAGAATGATCACATGCTGTCTTTCTAGAAAACATTTTTTCGCCACTTAGATCAGGGCTGTCAAACTCATGGCCCAAGGATTGGATGTATCACGCGCTGGCCACACCCATGCCCAGTTTAGCAAAGGGGAAAAAAGTCCCGATACATCACGTAATGCTGCCGTGATGGTGCAAGTTTGACACCCCAGACTTAGATAGTAATGGTGGTATGGACATTACATGGCTTCTTATTTTAGAGATAACAGTACGGTTTTATAGCAGAGCGTTTTCCTCCAATCTCATTAGTACCAAATAGACCAGGGGTCCCCAATCTTTTGGATCTCAGGGACCACTAAATTCATCATTTTAAATCCTGTGGACCACTAATATGATCTGCCTAAGGACTGGCTGGGTGGGCGTGGCTAGGTGATCATGTGACTGGGTGGGTGTGGCCAACTCAATATCACTCACATTGAGAGGCACCTCACCAGCCTCTACTCACCCCTCCCCTCCCAGCCACTCTTTGCCTCCCCGCCCGGGCTCCTTAGGGGCCCAACAGGAAGCAGTTGTTGGAGCTAAGCAGCCACCATGTGAAAGAGTTGGCAAAACAGCTCAGTACAAATTTGATCTGACTGAGAAGGAGGCTTAGCAGAAGCACCTCACTGAGGACTAGGAGCATAGGCTTTCCAAGCACAGGGAAGACTTGTGAGACCATTACCTGCAAGGCCAGGTAATGGTGCCTAGCGGTTCAGGGGGCTGAGATGGTCAGCCAGTTCCAGGCCATGATGCAGTCCCATTGGAACAAGGCGCTCTGGCTCTTCGCCACCAGCAGTGCTTCCCTCCAGTCTCTACCCAAAGCCCCGCACCAGGAGGCTGAATCAGACCCCAAGTCGGAATTTCTGCCCCCCTCAGATCCACACAAAAAGACCCTGAAGGGAGAGACTCTTTGCAGCAATCCAAATGTTCACTGCACGTATCCGGCCCAGGGGCCTTAGCGTGAGGACCCCTGATTTAGTGCAATATAAAAAAAATGCAAATAATTTTTCTGGGGACCACCAAAATTTTCTCATGGACCACCAGTGGTCCACGGACCACCAGTTGGTGACCACTGAAATAGACCAATCTAGTTCTCCCTATTCACAGATATGATTTACATATTTTCCTTCCCAAACAAAAGCTCTTTTGAATTAAAAGCAGTGATGAATATACCTAAATCTTATCAGAAAAGACAGAAGCATGAGTGATTTTATTTGTAAACATCCCAAAAAGAAGAATTAGTTAGAAATCCGTCTTGAAAAGTTCAGACTACATAGTATTTTTGCAACACAATGCAATTTTCAAGCACTTAACAGATCATTTATGCATACAGTATGCATATATCTAAGTCATGGAACTATCATCTTAACAATTCTGAAGGGGATCATAATGAAGGCTTGTTACTCCATAGGCCAGACTTGAACTCAAATGCAATCAAATCGGCATTGTTATCTCCCATGCTTTTTAGTATCAACTAGAAGGTACAAGTTTTCTACTTTTCATGACTGTCTGGAGCTAAACCACATGAAAGCTATTATAGCAGTCAAACATTTGCTGATATATATAACTGGATCTGATGATGAATGTCCACCCATTTCTTCTATCTTGTCTTGGCTACTGCAGTGTACAGGTAGTCCTCATCTTAACAACAGTTCATTCAAAGTTACAGTGGCACTGAAAAAAGGAACTTATGACCATTTTTCACACTTATTACTATTGCAGTATCCCCATGATCATGTGATCCAAGTTCAGATGCTTGGCAACTGATCCATATTTATGATGGGTCAGTGGATGGATCATGTGATCACCTTTTGCGATCTTTTGACAGGCAAAGTCAATGGGGAAGCCAGATTCACTTAACAACCATGTTACTAACTTAACCACTACAATGATTCACTTAACAACTGTACCAAGAAAGTTCGTAAAATAGGGCAAAACGCATGTAAAAAATGCCTCACTTAGCAACAGAGACTTTGGGCTCAATGGTGGTCATAAGTCGAGGACTACCTGTACCTTACATTGGACTACCTTTGAAAAGTGGCAAGAAGCTGCAACTGGTGTATAATGCAATAGCTAGACTGCTAAGAATTATATGAAACCTGTATCATAAATTTTGCACTGCTGTCAGTTTTTTTAGTGGACATAATTTAAGGTGTGGCTTTGTGATGAAGGGAAGACACTAGCTTCTTTATAAGTAAGCTCTAGACCGTAAGTGACTGCAGGCTCAGGATTAGCTAAGCTTAAAGGCTGCTCTGCTAAAAGGTCAGGTACAAGGATTGAAGAAGAAAGAGATTTTTTGATCTAATTTCATTAGAGTTTCCAACTCTAGAGAACAATTCTAAAGTTGAGCCCATTGTCTGCCTGGTAGCTGTTCTGAGGGCTTCATGATATCATGTAGCATAGTTACACAATACAAGAATAAATCTAATGGTATGCTATAGTATGCCCATGGCTATCTTGCTAAAGAGAACACCCAGTAAAGGAAAAGGGGACATTGCAGCCCCCTTTGAAACTTTAAAGAGATCTGATTTGGATCACTCAATACAACCTGCACAAAACTGGTGAGTAGCAGCATACAGTTTTGGCCACTAAAAGACATGTGTAATCCTGGCACCTATATGTTGACATCCTTGGTATTCTGCCCAAGGCATGATATAACTGATTCTCATTATGAGAAATCTGTATTCCATGGGAACAATTAATCTAGAATCATGTTTGTCAGTTACATCCAGGATATTATTCTTTTCAGGGACTTTTTGACTATCTAGCAATAGGCTTCTAAATTGTGAATAAACTTTCTGTAGAGAAGGGTCAGATGCTTGGTTTGGAATGCCAACATACTAAAAAGTTTTCAACCCTTGACCCTAATGGCTCAAGGCTCTGGGAAGAATAAACTGCAACGGGTTTTCTTCAACTTTGGCATCCAGTGTTTGTTTAGTATTACTCCAAAGTCTGCTTTCCACCTTTCTGACTACAAGGCATTTTAACATTTACACCTCTATATCTGATTCTCAAAGGACTCACATGTAATTTTGCAACCAACACAAAAATTAAGATCTGCAAGAGAGGTGCTCTGGAAGATAACCCTCCTCCCCAATTCCACCACCAGAGGCTTGGCTAACTAGAGGGCAGGAAAGGGCCTTCTGCAGCATGGTTTCTGCATTCCATGTAATTTCTCCCATTTTTTTTCTTTTAAAGGAAGCCAACATTCTTGAAGTTTAACTCTGGGTTTTCTGCATTTGATTATTAGCCTCCTTTAATGCTCACATTGTTTAGAAAAGAAAGAAAGAAAGAAAGAAGGAAGGAAGGAAGGAAGGAAGGAAGGAAAGAAAGAAAGAAAGAAAAAAAGAAAGAAAGAAAGAAAGAAAGAAAGAAAGAAAGAAACACTTTCTCCCCATATGCAAATATGCCTGTATCTATACTACAGAATTGCAATTATTTTTAACCTTGCTAAGTACATATGATTTGTGTTTAGTTGGAAAGGGGAAAAAAACAAGTTTTCCTACCACCCAAAGCCTACTTTTTAGTCAGCATGTTTTAGACAAAGGGGTCAGATAAAAATCTGACACCAAGCCAGTTCTCACCATTTGCAAGGAGAATCCAGGTCTGTTCACAGATAGAATTCAGGGAAACCAGGGAAGATCAATTTACGGCAGTACAGAAGCTCTACTATCTTTGAACCCTGTAACTTCATGAGGAGAATAATTTTGTTGTAACTTGTACATCATGGATATGTAATTGGAGTCCAATGCTGAACAATTGGCATAAAAGAAGTGTACCATATTTGGTCAATGAGCTTTGTAATCAATCCAACTTTGTTCAATGGATACTGTTTTGTTTTTTAAAAACGGTTGTTTTTTCCTTGGTAAAAGCATTGCATGGTCAGAAAACAAGGGAAAGTAGATATGAAGTGCCCTGTGTTCTGAAAGGAAACACTAAAGAGTGATACAATATTTGGGGCTGTCTACTCTCCCTGAATGCTTCTATAGAGCATGGAAGGATTCATACATGAGCTATGTACGTCCTTCCAAAGCCACAAGGAGTGGCATATGCAGCTTTGTGTGGTTTGCTGAACCATAAGTCCTGTCTATTCATTTTACAAATCATCGAAAAAGTACACTGAATGATTTTGAACAAATATAGTTATTGCAAATATCTTGAGGAAATGAAATTGGCAATATCTGTGTTAGTTCACCCAATCTACAAAGTACTGCCTTTATTCTGCATTGATTGTATATGTTGCTAATTACCTCACATTATTTAAAATACATTAGGTATCATGCTGTCTGTTATTCATAGCACAATAGGGAAGTTTTCTGGAATCTTAACATTCTCCAATGCTGTCTCTGGTAGCTTACGTTTCAATGTCATTATAACCTTACTGTCTGCCTCCCAGCTCCACAATATAATCACAGATGTTCAGAGGTGTCCAAAGGGAAGATGAAAAAAAAGTCAAGATGGAATCACAACCATGTTTTACATGCACTGTGATCTCTGGATGGCTTGGTACAGTAATCAGAAATAATGCTATGAATAGCAGACAGCATAACACCTATTGTATTTGGTATTGATGTGACGTAATTAACAACATGTGTAATCAATGCAGAATAAAGGCAGTGCTTTGCAGATTGGATGAAATAACACAGACATTGTCAATTTCATTTTGGAATTATTTTGTGACTGATGTTAAGGAAGCTACGCATCACCCTTTCCAACAACATTGTCAAACTATTTACTAAATCTGCACTACTATTAATCTTCTCATCGTTCCCATCACCAATCTCTTTCCACTTATGACTGTATGACTGTAACTTTGTTGCTGGTAATCCTTATGATTTATATTGATATTGATTGTTCCTGATTTCTTATTTGTACTCTATGATTATCATTAAGTGTTAAATTGTACCCTATGACCATCATTTGTGTTGTAAATGTTGTACCTTGATGAAGGTATCTTTTCTTTTATGTACACTGAGAGCATATGCACCAAGACAAATTCCTTGTGTGTCCAATCACACTTGGCCAATAAAAAATTCTCTTCTCTTCTCTTCTCTTCTCTTCTCTTCTCTTCTATTTTGCTTTTACTTTAATGCAACATCAGTACTTCTCTGGCTAAACTCCTTTCCTTTCCCTCTGCTTATACTACTCTTGTTCACCACTTACTTCTCTATCCCATTGCACCCAGGAGTAACAGATAGAATTAGAGGATTTGTTTTATCTCACCCATAGATTTGTTTTATCTCACCCCCTAAAAAAATCACCTTTACCATGCTTGAAAAATGTTCAGAATGGGAAGACAGAAAGCAAAAAGGAAGCAGGAAGTGATGTCTGGGCACTTACAGTCAAGCAAGAGGACTAGCAGTCAACTGCCAGGACCCCAAACTGTGTTAAGCAGTCCATTGTGGTATAATTCCTTCCAGAAACTTCTTTTGGGAGCTCAGCTTAAAAGTTCAATAGGAACATGCTTAGCAGAACCTGGAGACCGGCTTGGATCTGAGCAGCAACCAGAAAAGGAGCAATCACACTAATCCCAACAAGTATATAAACTTTTGGAGGAAGGCAAAGGTTAGCTTCAACCAATTCTCAATCCTTAGATAAATAACTTCAGGATAATATAAGGGCACAATTTGAGATGTTTTGCTTAGTTTCCTTATTAAAGTGTCAAGTTATTTTGGCAGCAGATACAGAAATACACTGCTGCCAATAAATATACAACAGTATTGTAAAGAATGAGCTATTTGCTGCCTTTGAATGACAAGCTCTGTTTAGCCGCCCAACATCTGAATTCAGGCAGGACTTTTTTTTTATTCATTTGCACAGTGAGCACAACAGTGCTACTCTAATATTCAAAATGTCTGACATGTTGCCAACTGATCTTGTAAGACTTAATTCTGATCCTCATAACTTATTCCTGTAGTTTACTCTACCATTTTGAGTGGTACATTATACCTTTATGAAAGTAGAACTATCACATTATAATGTATCTTACTAATTTACTCATTAAGGAATTTTTCACTCAGTCAAATAGCGTTTATGAAATGGCAATTGGATTACAGATAAATGAAAAGTAACAATAAATCAACATAAACCTATTTATGTTTAAATAATTGTCTAGGTAACAGATTTGTTACCCATTTACCAAAAATATTACTTCTGATTCATTTCACCCATTTGAAAGTACCTAGTTTTGTCTGAAGATTCAAACTTCAGTTTAGGATTTTATTACTTTTTAATTTGAATGACACAATTTTATGTTAAATAAATTTGAGGCATAAATATCATGGCAATTGTTAATACTTGTATGCTGCCTGTTGTTATTCTTCTAGATGGTTTTCATTAATCATTAATGAAATTAATCATTATTAATCATTAATTCACAAGAGTGCAGAGAAGAGCATCAAAGATGATTAGGGGACTGGAGGCTAAAACATATGAAGAATGGTTGCAGGAACTGGGTATGTCTAGTTTAATGAAAAGAAGGACTAGGGGAGACATGATAGCAGTGTTCCAATATCTCAGGGGCTGCCACAAAGAAGGAGTCAAAATATTCTCCAAAATACCTGAGGGCAGGACAAGAAGCAATGGGTGGAAACTAATCAAGGAGAGAAGCAACCTAGAATTAAGGAGAAATTTCCTGACAATTAGAACAATTAATGAGTGGAACAACTTGCCTACAGAAATTGTGAATGCTCCAATACTGGAAGTTTTAAAGAAGAGATTGGATAACCATTTGTCTAAAGTGGTGAAGGATTTCCTGCCTAGCCAGGGGGTTGGACTAGAAGACCTCCAAGTCCCTTCCAACACTGTTACTCTGTAATTCTGTAATCACAATAATACATTAGGAAATACTCAAGACCATAAGAAGTAAATTATTAAAATTTTAAAAAATACTATTAATAAAAATGTCAATTGAAACTGTTAGTACGGTAGAAGCTATCCAAGTCAAACATTTTTTTAAAGGGAACTCTTCCAATAATTTTTGGAACCCCATTAAAGAAAGGCAAAGTCCTTTGCCTACTAGGCCTTGTATGGTGAGCAGATTCTATCTGAAGAAAATGATCATGGAAGCAACCTGAACCGTAACAAGAGTTTTATAGCAGTTTCAATTGGGCCTGGACATCAACTGGCAGCTAACAAAATGTAGGTCCTACAAGACAGATGTTATTCTGCTAATGGTTAATTTCAACTAGGAAGAAAGCTATCAGATTCTGTTTCTTTTTTTTTTTTTTGTCACATATACATTAATAAAATTTAATCTGTTTCTTTACTGTTAATTCTTAAAAGAAAATTTCTTCATAATGGATCAGGCAAATTTAATTTGTGTGTGTAAGAATTACCTAAAATCAATGAACAAGGGTACAATATCCTTGCTTGTTTGCTTTGGATTTTTAAAAGCTACTTCTCCCATTAAAATGAAAAGAAAGAGCCATTATACATGCCAGATTCAGGGCTGTCATCAAGCTTTTTGGTCTCAGTCCAAAGTTCTTAGATGTCAAGTTGAAGGCTTCAGTCTCCCTGAACAGTTCATGACAACTCCCTGATTTATCTCATTAGCTTTTCCTAACATCAGAGATCCATTATAGGGGAATCAAGGAGTGTAGGAGATACTATGATTCAAACTTTCCTATATGCCATCAACACCATGCCATGGACCAGGAAATTACAAACTTATTGTCTTACAGCTTTCATAACAGTTAGTACAGGAAATAAAAACAGAACATCGTTCCAAAGGCAACAACACTAATGAAAATTATAATGATTCTTGCTTTTCCTATTTGATTTCCTCTCCTTAATTTTGGCTGCACTTAGTATGGAAACAGTTTTTGTTTTCATTTAGTTTATTCTAGTTTACAATTCATATTTTCAATATATGAATGATGACCTCCAAACTCAGTAACTGAATTTGTGTGGTTGCTACTGAATCCAAATGTGCAGTATTGTTATTAATTATTAATACACATTTGTAAGTGTTTTGATACATTTTTCTTTGAGTTTTCATTAGGCAGAGGAGTGAAAGATCTAATTATATGCTGCTTGCTAATAAAGAGCCCCTGAATAGAATTAATTAAGGACAGGTTCATATGAGAGAAGATAACGTTTCAGATATGCTGACTCTAAACCATTTAGAGTATTGGTTCTCAGTGTGGTCTGGAGACAATAGCATCTCCTAATCAAAGTTCTTTCAGTGGGGCCACAAAGTCAAATGAATAAATATTTTAAAAGTTTTCAGTTTTAATTTCTAACATAGTAAATATTGGTAAACATAGCTCGCATAAATCAAAACTCTTTGGGGTCCTCAATCATTTTTATGAGTGTAAAAGGGTCCTGAGATCACAATATCTGAGAACCTCTGATTTAGATCCTTACAGAGAAGAAATAGAACCTTAAACTACAAGGAGACAAATCATTGGGACTGTGACCCAAAATAAAATGTGGTTTAGAAGTGCACATCCCTCCCCAGTCTTAAAACACTAAACAAAGCATATGCATCTCAATTTTATTTTACTTTCTCTTTATTCTCACCTATTCCAATCTCACATATCATTAATTATCAAACAGGCAGCAAGTAGTCAAAATAGGGAGCGCCTTATCTAACCCTGCACCTGTTAACGGCTGTGTCCCACAAGGCAACGTTTTAGGACCCACACTCTTTATACTTTATTTATATATGCGATCATATTATAAGCAACTGTGTTCTCTTTGTGGATGATGTTAAATTATTCAACACCACTGACAATGCTACTGCTCTACAAAAAGACCTTGACTATGTGTCAGAATGGTCAAAAAATTGGCAGCTACAAATCTCAACCAACAAATGCTCTGTCTTACACATTGGCAAAAAAAAATCACAACACAAAATACAAGCTGGACAGATACGACCTAACAGACGACCTTCCCTCTGTCAAAGACCTTGGAGTACTCATCTCAAATGATCTAAGTGCCAGAGCTCACTGTAACAGCATTGCTAAAAAAAGCATTAAGAGTTGTTAACCTAATTTTGCATAGTTTCTTCTGTAATATTGAACTGCAAACTACAAAACTTTTGCCAGACCAATTCTTGAATACAGCTCCTCTGTCTGGAACCCACACTGCATATCGGACATTAATACAATTGAAAGAGTCCAGAGATATTTCACAAGACGAGTCCTCTACTCCTCTGCTTGCAACAAAATACCTTATGCCACCAGACTTGAAATTTTGGGCTTAGACAATTTAGAACTTCACTGTCTTCGGTCTGACCTAAGCATAGTACATAAAATCATCTGCTACAATGTTCTACCAGCCAATGAATACTTCAGCTTCAACCAAAAGAATACAAGAGCACAAAATAGATACAATCTCATGGTAAACCGATCCAAACTAGACTGCAGAAAATACGACTTCAGTAATAGAGTTGTCAATGCCTGGAATGCACTACCTGACTCTGTGGTTTCTTCCCCAAATCCCCAAAACTTTAACCTTAGACTGTCTACTGTAGACCTCACCCCATTCCTAAGAGATCTGTAAGGGGCATGCATAAGTGCACCAGCGTGCCTACCATCCCTGTCCTAATTTTTCTTTTTTTCATACCCTTTACATGTGTTTATAATTATGTTTACACTTTTTGTTAATGATAAGAATGGTTGAATGCAATTAATAATTTTACCCAACATCTTTGCCTCTTTTCTTCTGCTGATTTGGATTTTGTCTCTCTTTCTGTTTCTCTGTCTCCATCACTCCAGCACCAACACTGAGCTATAGAAACTCCATTTTATATGCCTGCTCTAGACAGCAAGAGTGTTAGGACCAGTGGCATGCAGTGCAGTCTAACATTTTTTACTCAGAAATAAAGTTTAATTCTATTGTTTTCTTGTTTTCTATTAAGTGCATTTAGTCTATACTTTGAGTGTTGCAAACCTACACTCTTATTCTTTTGAATAGGCATGTTAAAGGGGAACAGTTTCTGCTTCCTGACAGTTAAGCTGGTAAATCTTGTAAGAACACATTACACAATTCAAGCCCCTTTGCACTGAACAAGCCACATGCCAAGCACATTCCTTTGTAGTTTACAAGATTAGAGTCCAGTTTCAGACCTTGAAATCTTAACAGAACTTTCCCCAAATCAACTCAAACCTATTGTAATTAAAATTCACAGCATTCCCAGGCAACATAATTAATGTAGATATATTGTTTATGAAAAAGTTTATACACACATAATGGAAATGGGCACCAATGCTTATTATAATATGAGGTGACCAACCACAAGTGTATTAGCAAAAAGAAGTTAAACACCTTTAGACAGCATTCTTCCAAGAAGTAGCCAGAAGCATCATCATGTCAGGGTTCCGACTAATGAACTCAACAATTCATCGCTCCAAGGCTTGCAACTTTCTCAAAGAACTGTTTTATTGAGTACATCATTTTGGCATGGATGAAAACAAAACCAGATCTAACTATTTCTTGTGGTTTAGTTAAAGACTAGATAACTCCCTACCTTATTGTCATAAATCACATTGTCCAATTAGGTGTTCTGGTGTCTCTTTGGCAACTCCTCTTAGTCTGTGGCCAGCACCTGTTGAGATGATCTTGGTTCCCACGGGATGATCTGTTGTTGTCTGGTCTGACATTCCAGACCTCTCCCCCCTCCCATACTGTGTGGCAAGCTGAGAAACGGAAAGATAGCTGCGGCAGGCCTGATCCGTTTCGAAGTTGACAAATAATATGAAATGACACCATTTTGGAAGGAAGGAATAATGTTTAAATTGGAATGTTAAGTTTGGATTTTAAAGAAATAGTTCAGTGTTTGGTACAAGCCAGATCATTTAGAATGTTGACATTCTGCTAAAATTGTGCATTTGCTCCTGAAGAGGTTGTTTATGGTGAACAGTATGTGGGGGATACATAGAAGCAGATGGAAAAATTTGGGCAAAAAGTAGATTCAAAGTCATAATCCAAAGCTACATGGCTAATTTATTTCAAAGTGACTGATTGGTGAATGGTGACTGATGCACATTTCTGAAATTGACTTGACATTATGGCTTGCATTCTACCACCATTTCTGCTCTCCAATCTTTATAAATACTTTTATAAAGTACTTTATAAATACTTTTAAGCTGTCTATCAATCACTCACACCCCACTCAACCTCAAAATACAGAAAATGCTTCATAAAATAATCTGAGCATCTTCCATCAGACCAAGAGGAAGGCTTTCAAAAAAGCCATCCAACCAGTGCTTCATCTCTATCATTGTCTGGTTTGTATAACATTGATAGTTAGATGAGATGTTCCCAGTGGTGGGATTCAGCTGGTTTTGTACGGATCATGCAGACCGGTAGCGGCAACTGTGGGAGGCTCTGCCTACCTGCCCATATATAATGCGCGCCTACTGTGCATGCCCAGAAGGCTGTGTGGATGTGCAGAGGTGGCGCATGAGAGTGAAGCAAGCGTGCATGCTCACATTTGCAAACTGGTAGGGAAGGTAAGTGAATCCCATCTCTGGATGTTCCCCCAACATTGCAGCACCAGGATGTTATTCCTCTGTGCAATTAATTACAACAACGTTAGCATGAAATTATGATGCTTTAACTTCTGCAAGAGGAATCAGAGCCCAACAATCAGAAAGTGGGATGAGGCAATGGGAAAACAGCTTGCCTACAAAGCGGCTGCCTTTCAAACACACATCTACATCTATACCCACACCCACACAAACACAGTCACATACACAGCCCTAAGTATTCCACAACTAGCTGGTAATAAATTGATTCAGCTTTGGAACAGGGACAACATGATGGGATCAAAGAAGTCCACAGTGAATCATGGAGAAGTGCAAAGGATGGCCTTGGAAGTAGACTTAAATTGCTGTCACAGCCAGTTTCAAGTGGGGAAGAACATTTTTAACTTAATGAATAGTGTCTCTATAAGAATGCAAATCTTAGGATTCTGTTAAAGAAACTAGAGCATTTGGTAAATCTGAGAAGTATTTGCAGTAGAAAAATGCACTATAGAAGATAAAAAAGAAACATTCTTGTTAAAAAGTGTTTGGCTAGCCATTCCATAAACTTTGTTTTTCAGTTGTGCTTGAACTACAATTCCCATCACGCATTTTTACGACTGAACATTTGTGCTGCATCTAGCTAGTTTGATTTTTTATATAATTTAAAATCTTTTTTATTCCAAAAAAAAGATTCCCCTGTAACAGAGTTCCCCTGGAACAGAGGTGTCAAACTCAAGGCCCAGGAGCCGAATCTGGCCCTTGGGGTGCCCTGGAAAGAGTGAAGGACCAGCCCGCAGTGTCTCTGCCAGGGAGAACAGAGCTCGCGAGGGCCACGGGCAGCCCTCCCGATCTCCATTTTCACTGACAGTGGGTTACAGGAAGCCATCGCAAGTGAAAATGGAACTTGGGAGCCCATTTTTGCTGGCAGAGCACTTGGGTCACCAGAGCCACCCCTGATATGGCTGACGTTGAACTGGCCATGCCAACCCTGCCCCCACATCCCCCCCAAGGTCAAACACGACCCTGATGCGGCCCTCCATGAAACCGAGTTTGACAACTCTGCCCTGGAACCTTAAATATACCATCAGTACTGTAGTGGAAATTTGCTCTCAAATTTTGTTCAAAGGATCAGAAAATGTCAAATTACAGTTAAAGAATGTTAGTTATTCTATTGTTTATTTTACAGCAACCTTGCTAGAAGCCTATTTCCTTTATCTATAGCAATTGATAGATGTAAAAAAAAGTAACCAACTATCTTCTACCACTTTGCAAGAAAATAATTTAAAATCATACCTATGAAAATTCTAAGACTGTCGAAATTTACTTGGTAGAAAAAAAAGAAAATAAACTTCTTCACAAGGTAAAAAAAAAAACCTTTGGGAAAACTGAAAGCAAATTTCTCTGTACTATTACGATTCCTGGTAGTCTTCTCCAACCGCAATTGGAATCGGTAATTCTGTTGCTAAATGACACGGTCATAAAGTGAAAAATCATGTGGCCAACTTATCACATCAATTCTGGCTGCAGCTGTTAAGAGAATCTCTTGTCATCTTCCTCATTAACTGTGCTTGTTAGATACCGGCAACAAAGGTTCATAAATGGCAATCATGTAACCGTATGATGTTGCGATGGCCAGGACTTGGCGGACTGGTAATAAGTTTCCTCATTAGTGCCATTGTAACTTTAAACAATGGCTGAACGAGAGGTCAATAAACAAGGACTAACTGAAACCTCCAGATTTGTCACTTTGCTCAACCCAAGCCTTTCATAGCTTCTCCATTAAGCTGTAACTACGTCTCCATTTCCTCCAACTTCACAACCATTGTATACCCTCATTCCCTTATCACAGAGGCCTGAAATGCCAAAAAGAAAAAAAAATCCACTGGATAAACATTGATTATGGGAAGGCTCATTTTCATTTCTCATTGGAAACAACTGTCTCTGGCCTAGTTTTAATGACAACCCAGCAAAGCCAGGAATTTGGTTACAATATCTTTATGAATCCAGTCAATGTAAATTGATATTTATTCATTGGCACTGGGAAAGCCTTCTTTAGAAAGAACAACTCTGATCTGGCATTTCATGGTTTGGAACTCTTAAGAGGTCTACTTTAGAAGTCATAAGTGTTCTATTTATTTTATTTTAATAAATCATTTTTTAAAAGCCTTTTGAAGTAGTCTACTACTATCCATGCGCCATGAACTGCATAGTTTCAGTGTTAGGTATCTGGTATACACTATGCATTTATTTCTACAAACAAAAAGTGTAGTACATGACTTATACTCCAAGCTCAAGTCTGTTAACTCTGTCACTATACCTTCCTGTGGAACAGCATTTATCATCACCTGCGTTTCCAATGGCCCCAACCTTTTGAAGGCCTTTCTCAACGCATTAAAGACCTGTTTGTTCCCTCAGATCTTAGGGATGGACGCTTAGGTGACCTCTGTTGTCTATCTGTAAATAAAATTGCAAAGATGATTTTGGACCTCAGGTGCATCTATTGATTATCATTGTCATTGTTTTTGATTAGTTAGACTGTTAATGTTTTGCTTTGTTATTGGTAACTTCCCAGAGTCACTGCATTGGGATGGCTGGTCATATGAGTTGGTTCAATAATTTGTTTAAATAAATGAATAAAAAGGCATGAAATATTAGAAACTGTAGGATCTTCTGTGCGATAATGCCTGCTATGATATTTGTTTGTTCCCAGGGAAAACTTGTTGACATGACCTCTGTCCCAAAACAGAAGTCGCCTTTTATCTTGGTCTCTAGTGAAGAATGTTTTCCTCCATCCCTACAAACTCAAGATATGTGTGAAGTTACTTCTCACACTGATAGGAATGACAGTTATCAAAACAATGAACAGATGTAGGCTGTCTTTCCATCATATTAAGAGGCAAGTTTCCAGCAAATTTCATTGGAAAAGTACAAGGAAATGGACAAGAGTTTTTGCTGTCCTAAACTGCAGGTACACATACGTGAGTGCATATATTCATATATATACATATACATGCATGTATACACACATACATGTACTTGAACACACATATGTATCTGTAAAAGTGCTTGCTGGACTTCTGCGAAAGGGAATGAGTGATTATTTAGGGATCTGTGTTTTTAAATAATTAATAAATATCCCAATGTATGTCTGGAACATTCCTAATATGTTGTAACTTTCACTTCCCACAAACTTATGCAATGAGATGAGCTACTTCTTTCTTTCTGACTGTAAGTGTTAGCAAAGATTCCCACACTGACTTGTTACTGCAGACTCTAAAAATGAAAAAAAACCAAACCTTTATGTAACAAGGCATCTGTTTGCTACTAAAAACTGACAATGATAATCAGAGAAAACATTAAAATGTATCTCTCATCACTAATATCCACTACATTTACAACTAATGTGCATTTGTGTCTGAGCCTTGGAAATTCAAGCTTATTCTCATAAGTAACTAACCGTAATGCAAATAAGATATTATAGGCAAATATAGGCAACTTCATCTTAGTCTTTGAGAAAGATAAATCTGTGTAATTCAATTCTCTTTCTTCTCCATATATCCTCCTCCTATTTCTCAGTTTGCTTATTTTATCTAATAAGCAAATATGGCATAAGGACACGAAAAGACCAAGTTCTACCAGATGTTTGAGGCTTTGGTTGACTCTAATCCTTGGAGATGACTGTTGGACTCCTATATTGCACTATGATACAATGTGCTTTCTTTTTATTGTTCCTTAGTGAGCTGAACGAATCCAATCATAATTCATGAGCTGTAGTTCACAGCAGAGCTGGAGAATTTCAAGCCCGGAATAGTATGTGGCTCATGAGTGTCTTTGGAGATACCCCTAGAGATCCCTAAAAATTGCTATCATCTGGAGAGTTTTAACATGATAGATGATAAAATGATCAAGAGGAAAATAATTTTATGTGTGGCAAAAGGGACCATGATGAATAAATGACAAACTTAGTATTTGTCTGGCCTCACCTACCATTTTTGAGAGTATGACCCCATCAATCTTTTCAAAAGTCACGTACAGTGCTTTTCTCACAAAATCTTGCATATCATGATATGTGAATCCAGCCAGTTTTGATTTAGTTCAGTCTTACCTGAAAACTTCTGACAGACTAATATCTTTCACTATATTTTATCAGATTAGACATACAATTTTAAGGGATTCAGGCCAGGTTCTACAGCAGGGATGGCTCTATCTGCTTCACTGCTATTCTTTAGTCCCAATACCTGCCATGAGAAGCAGTTGTCTGAACCCACCCAAGGGCAGAACTGACCCTGTTGCCTAGGATTTATTAATTATGTGCCATCAAGTAATTTTTGACTCCTAGCAACCACTAGATAGATTTTTCCATGAACCCTCCTTCTCAGGCCCCGTTGCCAGTTTAGTTATCTAATATCCTGGAATATAAATGTCTTACAATATAAGAAGATGACTCATCCTCTTCTACAACAATTGCCTGATGTGACCACTTAAAATGCAGGAAGAAAGCAGCCCTCCCAACCTCAAATGTAAATGACTTCATGACTAAAAGTGATTTAGTTGGAAACTGGAAATAGACTTAGCCCAGTAAGATTTTTTTTTTTTAAAAAAAGATGTTAATAACAATTCGGCCAATGGAGCAAAATAAATAATAAGCAAAATCAAGGACAAGATGTCAAATACTATAATAGATTCCAAGTGTTATAGGGGTAATAAAATGTTACCATAGTCCCAACGAAGTAAAAATGGATTTTGAAGGTGGGATTTATTGGTAGTTGGGCTGAATTCATTGTGCCCAGCATGAACTGGCAGAGGAAGGAAGCATTTAGGTTTTGCTAGACAAGCAATGAATAAACTTCAGAGGCCTCCTGGGGAAAACAACAGGGACATTTGTCGGAAAATGTGTCATAGTTGGAGGTATATTGCAGGCAGATGGAAGCCAAAGGGTCAGCATCATTTCTGCTGGAAAAAATTGGGGGATTACTTTATGTTATGCAGTGCTGCATGTTCAAAGGGCTACCAATTTGGGTGGTATAAGAGAGAAGTAGAATATTGCTCTCTACATGGGGCTCCCCTTGAAGAGCACCCGGAGGCTCCAGTTGGTCCAGAGTGCGGCTGCGCGGGTGATAGAGGGAGCCCCTCGTGGCTCCCATGTGACACCTCTCCTGTGCAGACTGCACTGGCTACCTGTGGCCTTCCGGGTGCGCTTCAAGGTTTTGGTAATTATCTTTAAAGCGCTCCATGGCATTGGGCCGGGATACTTACGGGACCGTCTACTGCCACCGATTGCCTCCCACCGACCCGTTCGCTCTCACAGGGAGGGACTCCTCAGGGTGCCGTCAGCCAGGCAGTGCCGGCTGGCGATGCCCAGGGGAAGGGCCTTTTCTGTGGGGGCTCCCGCCCTCTGGAACGAACTTCCCCCAGGACTTCGTCAACTTCCTGACCTTCGAACCTTTCGCCGTGAGCTTAAGACACATCTTTTCATCTGCGCAGGACTGGATTAGGATTTTAAATTTTAAATTTGGTTTTAATGGGGTTTTTATTATTCTATTGGGGTTTTAATATTCGGCCGTATGTAATAAGTGTTTTAATTGGGGTTTTAATTTGTATTTATGTATATTTTTACGTGGCTGTTAACCGCCCTGAGTCCCTCGGGAGATAGGGCGGTATATGAATTTGATTAAATAAATAAATAAATACATAAATAAATAAATTTCTGGGGGTAAAGACACAGCACAGTATTCCTGTGCTGTTTTGCCATCACAGCTATGCTTTACCGTCAGTGCTAGAACCAATTTATCTTGGATTATCAGTTGGGTGTCAGACATATTGCTCTTATGTTCTTCCTTGAAGCATCACCTCTTCACAATCACCTATTCAGTTACTGTGAAAATAAAATCCTGGATCAAGCAAGCCAAACTCTCTTGTTATATTCAAGGGCGCACTCTGTAATTTCCCTCTGTTATTTTGTCCCTAGAAGTACCTGTTATTTCATCACACTTCTCTTTCAAATTGCTTGCTTCAAGTGTTTAGTGTTACCTTGAACAAATAATAATAAACTTTATACAACCCTTTTCTAAGTTATCATTCTATAACTGTCATACAAATGTATAATACAAAATAAGCACTATGTCTTCCTAGCCTATATGTCTGCAGATAGGATTTAATAGATATGAACTCTTCCTTGATAATAGAAAACCAGCATCTCAGAGAGGAGACCATAAGGAAACTGATTGCTGATATACTTATGGTAGTTTCTTCCTGCAGGTATTTTTTTCCCCCACATATAACTGAAATGTGTAACTCCTGTCTACAACTTAAAAGGTAACAGGGTAAGGGGAAAATCCTACGGTACTACAGAATATATTAAATGACCTTTTTGAGTCACTTGGTTTTGCTTTGGATTCAGGCGGCACTGAATTATATAGAAATAAATAATAAATAATCTTGCCCATAATCAAAGCATACGTACTTTGATAAATTTCCAAAGTCCCATCATTTCAAATACTATTATATATATTCAAGAAAATATAAATAGAAAAAGCAATGCAATAAAGAGATCAACAGAAACTATGTGTGGAGTATATGAATTTTTCATGAAAGACAATATTGTAGATTCAAAGTCTTTACAAGATCAATACATTTTTTATTTACCCGTGGTGGTTGCACCACTGCCTAATTTTGTATGTTACAATTATATGCTGTTCAACGTGATTGAAGCTCGTATTACATTTTAAATACATTAAGAGGAGGTTTGGGACCTTCAGTTTCCCATCCTGCAGATTTTAGCATTTTCTCTGAGAATGTCCAATTCTCAGAGACATCCCTACAGTTTTCTCAGCAAAGTTTTCCAGAAGTGGTTTGCCATTGCCTCCTTCCCAGAGTTGAGAAACAGTGACTGGACCAAGATCACCAAACTGACTCTCCAAACACATCTCATCTAATCTTAATTCAAGAGTATTCTAAAGCACATTATTTTCTTCCCCTGTACCATTTGAAAGGGCTTCCAAGTATTTAGTTACTGTTAAATAGATTACACTATATGCAGTGAAGCTATATTTAAGTATTAGTTTGTACTCATGAGGTCATAAATGGTTAAGAGTTGAGGATTCATGTGAATATGTTTGTCATATATGATAATAGTAAATATTACTTATATGAGATGAATCCATAGCAAGGCAGCTCTACTTCTACAGCACACCTTTTTAAAACAGAGAGGAGTAACTGGAGCTCAATCAGTGGTGAGTTACCGGTTTGCCCTGGTTCGAGTGAACCAGTAGCGGCAGTGGCGGGCTCCGCCCACCTGCCAGGATGCTTCTGTGCATGCGCAGAAGAGTTGCGCGCATGCACCCATGAGTGAACAGGATTTGAAACCCACTACTGAGCCCAATGAGTCACTTTTTGTCTTAAGTCTCATTTTGAGAACCATGGTTTGGGGCAGAGCTGCCCTAATATTTGACAGCAAATGGACAGCTTGGTTTGGGTAACCAAATCATCATAACCACTATTATTTTGTCTTAAAATTGTATTATATTTTGAATTGTTGCATGCTGCCACAGTCTATGAGGATTGGAGTAATCTATAAATATTGTTACATAGTACTTAGACTTATATACTGCTTTACAGTGCTTTACAGCCCTCCCTAAACAATTTACAGAGTCAGCATATTGCCCCCAACAATCTGGCTCCTCATTTTACCCACCTCGGAAGGATGGAAGGCTGAGTCAATCTCAAACCTGGTAAGATTTGAACTGCCAAATTGCAGGCAGCTGACAGTCAGCAGAAGTAGCCTGCAGCACTGCACTCTAACTACTACACCACCGTGGCTCAAATAAAATTATAAAAGCCCCATTCCCTATTTAAAGCAAAAATAGCATTACCAATTTATCTGTTAAGCCTCTGCAAAGCACACAGACACACAAAATTACACCCTTAAAAACACCAACCCTTCACAAAGACAAACATATTCAACCCAGCAGCACGGCGTGGCTTCACCCTGCTGGCAGATAGGTTCTCCTATAGCAAGGGTGTCAAACTCAATTTCATTGAGGGCTGCATCAGAGTTGTCTTTGACCTTGTGGGGGGGCAGGGGGGCATGGCCAGCTTGATATCACTTATGTCAGGGGTGCCTGTGGTGGCCTGATCACTCTGCCAGCGAAAATAGAGCTTGGGCGAGCTCTCTTTTCAGCTGTGATGGCCTCCTGCAACCCCCTGCCAGCGAAAATGGTTCTGTTTTCACAGGCAGAGGCACCGTGGATGGTCCTTCACTGTTTTCAGGGTGGCCCTGTGGGCCAGATCTAAGCACCCCGTGGGCCACATCCGGCCTGAGGGCCTTGAGTCTGACACCCCTGTCCTATGGCTCACAAAAGCCAAATCATTAAAAAATGCAGGCCATAGGACAAAAGAGATTGTCTGCATTTGACTTAAGCCCTAAATAGGGAAAATCTATGGCCTGATGAAGAAAACACTATTCTGGAAAAACAGAGGAAAAAATCTTCAATATAAACTGGATATAAATAGAATATAAGCGAGAAATAAATAGGAAGCAAGTGTCAGTAGATGTAGAGGGATGTATAGTACAATTTGAGTAGATTTGACTTAGAATTTACCTGAAACTTTAGACATTCACTATACAGTAGCTAGTACCATATCAGCTAGAACACAGGTGATACCAGATTCTGCCCAGAAAGAAGAGAATCAGTTAAATTTTCAGTTGTCATTTTCAATTCAATGACATTTAATTACATATATCTATTTCTATACATAGCTTTATTTTTCCTGTACGCAGTATGAAACTAGGCTTTAAGTGTTACCATAGTTACATTCATACCCTGTCAATGGGTGGAAATCAGTTTTATATAACCAACACCCAATACAGCACTTTAAGACAGAGATTTACTGACATAAACAGTTCTTCCCCCGATCTTTCCTCTTTTGAAATGAAGAAAGAATCAAAAGAAAACTGTAAAAAATTATCACAGCTCTAATAGGCTTCTTTTTCAATAGGAATATCAAGTCATACATAGGTTGTCATAAAATAGGGCAACCTGGTGAGATCTACTTCTGCAAAAGCACATGAGGAAACAAGCTACGTTTATTCATTTTCAACGTTGTCTGATTAAATTAAATTATTTTTTTCTGTATGTCTTAAACTGAAATGCCGCCTTTGGAACTGGAAGTTCTCATTTTCTCTGCAACCCTTCATATGTTACAGAACTACCACTTCTAGAATTGTAGAAGGACCAAGGAATGAGTCCTTGGTCATGCTGTGTTTTTATTTATTTTTATCCCACCTTTATTATTTTTTACAAAAAACACAAGGCAGTGAATATATCCAACATACCTTCCTACTCCTCGTTTCCCCACAACAACAAACATGTGAGGTGGATTGGGCAGAGAAAGTGACTGGCCCAAAGTGGCTTGCTGGCTTTCATGGCTATGATAGGACTTGAACTCATGATCTTCCACTTTCTAAGCCATTTTATATATAATTACAGTTAGTCCTTGAATTACAGCCATTTGTTTAGTGATCATTTAAGTTACAATGGCATTGGAAAAAAAGTGACTTACCAGTCCTCACACATATGACCATCACAGCATCTCTCACAACCACATGATGAAAATTCAGACACTTGGAAACAGACATGTATTTATGATGGTTGCAATATCCATGTGATCACTATTTGTGACTTCCCAACCAGCTTCCAACAAGCAAAGTTGATACAGTTAACAATTGTAGCAAGAAAAGTTGTAAAATTGTATGTGTGTAATTTAACAACCACTTTGCTTAGCAATGGATAATCAGGTCCCAATTCTGGTCATAAATAGAGGCCTATCAGCATAGGGTATTATGGACACTTACTGCTGGCTTTAGGCCACTTACTCTCTCTTACAACCAAACTTACAGGACTGTTAATGGGGGGAACAATTGGAAGAGAAAGTGCTATGATATTGCCTTGTGCTCCAGAAGTTATGGCAGGATATAAATCTAACAAATACTATAACATGAACACTGATTAAAGATAAGGCCCATGCCCATTTCATGAAAGATATGTATTCCAGAGCCCTCAAATTCTGCAGCAGAAAGCAAGGAGCACTTTCTAGCAGAGGAAATGTCTTCCAAAAAATATGATCAGTTTAATTGTTAATTATTAATTAATAGTTTCTATTTTTCACCAGAAAATGCATGTACTAAACCAAACCAGATGTGATAGGTAGGAAAGTTCAGTTATAGAGTCAGTTATACTGCAGTGATTCCTGTTATATCAGTGAAATCATTCTTTTAACTGGTTATTTCTTCTGAGTTTTCTGCCAATTATTTATTTATTTTATTTTATTAAATTTTTATACCGCCCTTCTCCCAAAGGACTCAGGGCGGTGTACAGCCAAAATAAAATAGAATATATACAATTAAAACAGCATTTAAAACAAAGCAAATTATAAAGGCTGATAATTAAAAATTTAGATTTAAAATTTTAAAATATTAAGAAATGTTAAGAAACCCAATTAAAATTCAACGCTATTATGCCAGTCCCGCTTGAATGAATAAATATGTTTTAAGCTCACGACGGAAGGTCCGAAGATCAGGCAATTGACGCAGGCCAGGGGGAAGTTCGTTCCAGAGCATCACTGCCCCCACAGAGAAGGCCCTACTCCTGGGGGCCGCCAGCTGACACTGTTTGGCGGACGGCACCCTGAGGAGACCCTCTCTGTGAGAGCGTACGGGTCGGTGGGAGGCAAAAGGTAACAGCAGGCGGTCTCGTAAGTACCCGGGTCCTAAGCCATGGAGCGCTTTGAAGATGATAACCAAAATCTTGAAGCGCACCCGAAAAACCACAGGAAGCCAGTGCAGACTACAGAGCAGTGGTGTCACATGGGAGCTACAAGCGGCTCCCGTTACTACTCGCGCAGCTGCATTCTGGACTAACTGTAGCCTCCGGGTGCACCTCAAGGGCAGCCTCATGTAGAGAGCATTACAATAATCCAACCTAGACGTAACCAGAGCGTGAGTGACCGTGCATAAGGCATCCCGGTCAAGGAAGGGACGCAACTGGCGGACCAAGCGAACTTGGTAAAAGGCCCTCCTGGAGACGGTCGTCAGATGTTCATCAAAGGACAGCCGTCCATCCAGGAGGACACCCAAGTTGCGAACCACCTCCTTTGGGGCCACTAACTCGGCCCCAACAGTCAGCTGCGGATGCAGCTGACTGTACCGGGATGCCGGCATCCACAGCCACTCCGTCTTGGAGGGATTGAGCTTGAGTCTGTTTCTCCCCATCCAGACCCGTACAGCTTCCAGGCACCGGGACAGCACTTCAACCGCTTCGTTGGGGTGGTCCGGGGTGGAAAAGTACAGCTGAGTATCATCAGCGTACAGATGATAACTCACCCCTAAACCACTGATGACCTCACCCAGCGGCTTCATATAGATGTTGAACAGGGTAGGCGAGAGAATCGACCCCTGAGGCACCCCACAAGTGAGGCGCCTTGAGGACGACCTCTGCCCCCATGTCAACACCGTCTGCGACCGGTCAGAGAGATAGGAGGAGAACCACCGATAAACGGTGCCCCCCACTCCCAATCCCTCCAACCGGCGCAGCAGGATACCATGGTCGATGGTATCAAAAGCCGCTGAGAGATCTAATAGGACCAAGGCAGAGGAGCAACCCCTGTCCCTGGCCCTCCAGAGGTCATCCACCAACGCGACCAAAGCCGTCTCCGTGCTATAACCGGGTCGGAAGCCGGACTGGAACGGGTCTAGATAGACAGCTTCCTCCAGGTGCCGGGGGAGCTGCCATGCAACCACACTCTCTACAACCTTCGCCACGAAGCGAAGGTTGGAGACTGGACGATAATTTCCCAAAATAGCTGGGTCCAGGGAAGGCTTCTTGAGGAGAGGTCTCACCACCGCCTCTTTCAAGGCGGCGGGGAAAACCCCTTCCACCAATGAAGCATTTATAATCCCCTGGAGCCAGCCTCGTGTCACTTCCTGAGCAGCCAGCACTAACCAGGAAGGACACGGGTCCAGTAAACATGTAGTTGCATGTAGCCTCCCCAGCAACCTGTCCACGTCCTCGAGAGCCACAGAATCAAACTCATCCCAAATAACCTCAACAAGACGCGTCTCTGTCATCTCGGTTGGATCATTGCAATCTTGGTCCAAACTATCCCGAAGTTGAATGATTTTATCGTATAGATAACCGTTAAACTCCTCAGCTCGTCCCTGTAAGGGGTTATCCCATCCCTCTTGATGAAGGAGGAAATGAGTCACCCGAAACAAGGCGGCCGGGCGGTTATCTGCCGATGCAATGAGGGTGGAAACATAGGAATGCTTCGCCTCCCTCATTGCCACTAGGTAGGTCCTAGTAAAAGACCTCACTAGTGTCCGATCAGCCTCGGAATGGCTAGACCTCCAAGTACTCTCTAGGCGTCTTCTCCGGCGTTTCATCTCTCTCAGCTCCTCGGAAAACCAGGGAGCCAATTGAGATCTACACCGGGTCAGAGGCCGCAAAGGCACGACACGGTTCAAAGCCCCAGCTGCAGCCCATTCCCAGGCCGCAACCAGTTCTTCAGTCGTGCCGTGGGTAAGATCCTCAGGAAACGGCCCAAGCTCCGTCAGAAACCTCTCCGGGTCCATCAGGTGCCTGGGACGGAACCAACGCATTGGCTCCGCCTCCCTGCGGTGGTGAGCGGCGGTCCGAAAGTCTAGGCGAAGGAGAAAATGATCTGACCATGACACCGGTTCCGTCACTAAATCTCCTAATTCCAGATCATTTACCCACTGACCAGAGATAAAAATCAGGTCTAGCGTGCCTCCCCCGATGTGTGTAGGGCCATCAGTTACTTGAATCAAGTCCAAGGCCGTCATGGAGGCCTGGAACTCCTGAACCACCGTTGACGACAAGCCGGCCGATGGCAAGTTGAAATCCCCCAAGACCAAAAGTCTGGGAATCTCAACCACCACGCCAGCAAGCACCTCTAGTAGCTCAGGTAGGGCTGTAGTCACGCAGCAAGGAGCCAGGTACGTGATCAACAGCCCCATCTGATTCCGATGGCCCCACTTCACAAGGAGGGATTCACAGCCAGCTATCTGAGGAACAGTGGCCTCCCTCGGCTCCAGACTTTCTTTAATCACAACCGCCACCCCCCCACCCCTACCTTGGGCCCTCGGCTGATGAAATGCACGGAAACCCGGAGGGCACAGTTCAACCAGGGGTACACCCCCTTCTGTGCCCAACCAGGTCTACAATGAAAGTGCATTGTATTTACCTGCCATCCCCTTGAGGCAGACAGGATCAAGTAAGAGAAGTCATGAGAGGACTTGAAAAGTACCATTAGTTAGGGTATTGGAATTTTGTCAAAGCCCTGCTATACTTTAACTTATACCTAATCCAAATAAAGATTGAGTTGTTCTGAGGAAAAATTCTTCACATTGCTCCAATCTCTAGTCCAACAGCCAATTTATTTGTTTGTTTGTTTGTTTGTTTGTTTGCCAACAAGTACAAGGAAACTAGTATCAATATAGACATAGACACATGAAAAAATGGCACAAATAAATGGAAATAAATAGGCAAAACATAGCCATAAACACATAAAATGATTACATATAAATGGGGACAGTAGGCCCGGGATGGTAGGCATGCTGGTGCACTTATGCACACCCCCTTAGGGACTTCTTAAGAAACATGTAAGATCCATGGTAGACAGTTTAAGGTAAAAGGTATGGGGGTTAGAGAAACTAAGAACAGGATCAGGTAGAGTGTTCCAGACATTTACTACTCTATTGCTGAAGTCGTATTTTCTGCAATCAAGATTAGAGCGAATTACATTTAGTTTGTATCTATTGATAGCCCTTGTGTTATTGCGGTTGAAGTTAAAGAAGTCATTAATAGGTAGGACATTAAGGTAAATAATCTTGTGTACTCAGCTTAGGTCAGAACATAGACGGGGTAGTTCAAGGTTATCCAGGCCTAAAATTTCAAGCCTGGTGGTATAAGGAATTTTTTTGTGAGCAGAGGAGTTGAGTACTCTTCTTGTAAAATACCTCTGGACTCTCTCTAATGTATTAATGTCTGAAATACAGTGTGGGTTCCAGGCAGGTGAGCAGTATTCAAGGTTAGGTCTGGCAAAGGTTTTGTATGCCCTAGTTAGACGTATAGTGTTACCAGAGAGAAAACTTTGTAAAATAAGATTGACAACTCTTAATGCCTTTTTAGCAATGTTGTTATAGTGAGCTCTGGAGCTTAGATTTTTTGAAATGAGTACTCCTAGGTCCTTGACAGAGTGTGGGTCATCTTTTAGATTGTTTCTGCTGAGCTTGTATTTGATCTTCTGATTTTTATTGCCAGTGTGCAGGACTGAGCATTTGTTAGCAGAGATTTGGAGTTCCCAATTGTTTGACCATTCAGATACATAATCTAGGTCATTTTGTAGGGTAGTAGAATTGTCTGTGGTGTTAAATAGTTTTACATCGTAAGCAAAGAGGACGCAGCTGCTTGTAATATGATCACAAAGGTTGTTAATATAAAGCAGAAACAGTGTTGGTCCTAGAACGCTACCTTGGGGAACACCACTGTTAACTGGTGCTGGGTTTGATATAGCGTCTCCAATTTTAACTTGATGTCTGTTTGATAGGAGTGTAGCTATCCTCTTGTGCGAAGATCCAGAAATGCAGTAAGAACTTAATGTTAACAATCAAAGGCTTTGCAGAAGTCTATGTAGATTGTATCTATTGCTTTACCCTGGTCGAGTTGAGAGGAACAAATGTTTTTGCAGTGTATGAGTTGCAGATTACATGACAAATTTTTCCTGAAACCAAATTGCTTATCAGAGAGTAGGTTATTTGAAACTAAGTGGAGTGTGATGGATTGGTTTATGATGGATTCCATGACTTTACAGGTGATGCACCAAAGGGAGATTGGTCTATAATTCTTATCAAGACCTTTTTTGAAGATAGGTATGACTGTTGCTAATGACCATATGTCAAGCAAGGAGCTCATTCTAAAAGATACTTCATAGATGGTGCTTAGAGGTTCAGCTATGGCGGAGGAGAGCTTTTTTAGAAAGTAGGCACATATTCCATCAGGACCAATAGATAGAGATGGCTTTAGTTTGTGTAATGCCCTTTTGTGTAGTGCCCTTTGATGGTATCTTCAGTAACATCAATGTAGATTAGATCATTACAATTGTTTGTGATACGACTAGGAAATAAAGGGCAGATGCCACTGCTGTTGACAAAGACTGAACTGAAGAAAGTGTTGAAGAGATTAGCCTTAACGGCATCATCGTTACAATATTCACCATTTTGCCCTTTTAGAGGTGGGATGGTTTTTGAGTCTTTTAACTTTAGCATTTATGAAATTATAGAATGCATGATTGGATTTGGTGTGTAACAGCTCTTCCTTCTGTTTGCAATGATAATTGGTACATTCTGTTTTTATTTTTATTTTTTATTTTTTTATTTTTTTACATTTATATCCCGCCCTTCTCCGAAGACTCAGGGCGGCCTACAGTGTATAAGGCAATAGTCTCATTCTATTTGTATATTTTTACAAAGTCAACTTATTGCCCCCCCCCCAACAATCTGGGTCCTTATTTTACCTACCTTATAAAGGATGGAAGGCTAAGTCAACCTTGGGCCGGGCTTGAACCTGCAGTAATTGCAGGCTGCTGTGTTTTAATAACAGGCTTCTACAGCCTGAGCTACCACGGCCCCTATTTGGCGGCATAAGGTTTTATATTGGTTTTCGAAGTTAGCTACCTAGCCAGTTTTATTTTTCCACCAAAGAGAATTATTTTTGGATTGGAGTTTCCTCATTGATATGGGTAATTTATTCTTTTTGGCTAAATGTTACTAAATATATGTATATGTTACTAAAGGTACATATAGATTAATGACTCTTTGAACTTCAAGTAGAAAAGTGTTATAATAATCATATGTAGTGTTGCAGTCATTGAATAGGATTTGCCAATCTAGAGATCAGAGGTCAGCAGCTATGAGATTGTAGTTTGCTTTTTTGAAGTTGTATTTAGGAGTCCTATTATGAGATTCTTTGCATGGATGTAAATTTAGACAAAAGTCAATCATGCTGTGGTCACTGTTGGAAAAAGGTTCTTTGAAATGAAGGTTATAAATTGTGTTTAAACTGTTGCAGGAGATTAGATTGAGGCAGTTGTTGAATCTAGTTACCAATTGATCAAGTCCTAAAGTAGTGATTTATTTATTTTATTTTATTTTATTTTATTTATTTATTTATTTATTTGTCACAACAGTATATATAAGCATAAGCATGAAATAACTATATGATATATAGGCATATATATAAACATAAGTATGTAATAACTATATTAATTGGATATAATGAAAGGAAACATTAGGATAGGAACGGTAGGCACGCTTGTGCTCTTATGCACGCCCCTTATAGACCTCTTAAGAATGGGGTGAGGTCAATAGTAGACAGTTTTTGGTTAAAGCTTTGGGGATTTTGGGAAGAGACCACAGAGTCTGATAGTGTATTCCAAGTATTAACGACTCTGTTTCTGAAGTCATATTTTCTGCAATCAAGATTGGAGCGGTTAACATTAAGCTTAAATCTATTGTGTGCTTGTGTATTGTTGCAATTGAAGCTGAAATAGTCTTCAACAGGAAGGACATTGTAGTAGATGATTCTATGATGGCATTATACAGGGTCATATGTATTGTTCAGTTGAGCACTTATTTAGGGTCCAGTTAATAAGAGGTAAACATATAATTGTCTCCTCAAATTTAAAATGGAGGAGAAAGCGGTGAAGGAAACAATGGTAATTTGGCAAAAAATTTGGGATACAATATAGAATTAGAGTATTGGGAAAAATATGGGGAATAAATTATAAAATGACATTGTCGGTCACCTATAAAGAAAATATCTATAAAATGTTTTATAACTGGCATTTACCTCCGGCAAGATTGGCCAAGATGTTTTCAAATTACCCACCGAATTGCTGGAAATGTAACCACCAATAAGGAACATAGTACCACATGTGGTGGACATGCCCCAAAGCAAGAGATTATTGGCTAAAAATTAAAAAATGATTAGAGGAAATGACAGGGGGGAAAATTGATCTGAAACCTGAACTATTTCTTTTGGGGATTATAAAAGAAAAAATGAGTAAAGAAATTCAATACCTATTACTCCATATAATTACGACTGCCAGAATTTCATTTGCCCAAAACTGGAAACAAAAACATGCTCCATCAAACATGATGATTATAAGAAAGTGCTAGAGTGTGCAGAATCAGTTAAGTTAACAATGGAACTTAAAGATAGAGAGGAAATGATTTATTATGAAACATGGAACAGATGGTATAATTGACTGGAAAAGAAATCTAAAATTAAAGTATAATGTATAGTATAAGAGAAGGTATTATAGTGAAATGCAATATTTAAAGTATAGTAGGTATTTATATAATGTAGTGCTTATAGGAATAAGTAAGTAACAAACAAAATGTGTAGCATATAGTTGGTCAAAAGATAAAATGGGTATTACTAAAGATGCCGGTATCTCAAAGCTGTAAAAATGTAACAAAGGTTTTTAAGATGTAAATATTGAATAAAAATATTTTTTTAAAAAAAAGAAATATGGAGTGGACAACAATGGATACCTCTGAAGGAAAAGCCTTCAGGCTCAAGGCAATTATTTTGCCTTCTTTCACTGTATTTATACTACTATTAGAGAATGATGGTTAAAAATCATTTTCTTTCAATCCTTACTCTTCAAAACAGCCTTCAGTGGACAAGACTAATATTTAACTTTCCATGATTGTGAGTGAACTGAACAAGGTAAATAACAGTATCGATGTTTCACAATAGAGCACTTTATAAAGCAACATTTGCATATGCCTGCTAGAAAAATAAGTCAAGTGAACAGGATTAGCCACAGTGCTGAAGTGAAGTGTTTTAAGGAGTTAGCATAATCTTCCTTAAATGAAAAACAGGAACAAAAAACCCTTGATATTAAGGACATTATTTTAAAAATGTTAATGAAACTGTTAAAGAAGGAGCTAATCCACTTCAGCAGATGTCTTACATAACATAATATAGCAAAAATAATTAAGTCTTTTGTTTGAAATTCAACAAAGTGCTGTTTAATGCAGTGTAATGCAGTGTAATTTTTATTTTAAAAATCTAATAATAGTAATAGCAATAGCACTTAGACTTATATACCGCTTCACAGTGCTTTATTGCCCTCTCTAAATGCTTTACAGAGTTTAGATTAGCCTCTCCTTTTCCCAACAATAACCAATGAATTGGCTAATCAGACCCATTTCTTATGAAAAGAAAATCACAATTGCCAATAGGTATAGTTTCCAAAATATGTTTAGAATGCCTAGGTCACTGTGATAGCCTTCTCTGACATCAAAAAGATGACAAAATTTGAAAAACAGGAAATAGCAACCTTATCTTTCATTGATTAGGGTACACAGTTAAGATGCAGTGTAGCATTACCATTATTGTTCTTAGTGGCAATTTTGAAACATATAATCATTCTGCTTTCAGCAATTTTATTTGGCTGAGAAAGTAAAAACTACAGTGTAAATATCAGCATCTGTGCAGTGAAAAGCTCTTCTGTAGCACTGAAAACTGCTATATTTAAATATACTTCTCTCTATAGTACCCATATTTCGTATATGTATGTTCCTTATGTTTCTTCTAGGAAAAATTGACCATGGATACTAATTTATCAGAGTTGTATGAATTGGTTCATACATTATATTTGATTTTACAAAAACCAATGACAGCAGAGGTAAGGAAATGAACTACTTGTTGACTACATACAGTATTTTTTACTGTATTTTTCGGAATATAAGATGATCCGGACTATAAGACGCACATACCTTTTTTGGTGAGGAAAACAAGAAAAAGAAATCTGCCTCTGCCTCTTCCTCCCAGCAATTTTGCCTCGTTGCAGCAAACAGCAAATAGCCTGCTTTACTTTCATTTTCGTTTTCAGCATAACTTTATTAGCATAAGAAAAAAAAACCCTGCTCCCAGCAATTTACCTCCTTGCAGCAAGCAGCAAAGGCCCACACAGCAATAGGCAATGGCAATCCCTGCAACCTGTTTCAGCTGAGAATCAGGAGGCTGATCCAATGGACAATCAACTTGTGCTAATTAGGCTGTTCTGAAGCTGAAATGGGTTGTTTCTTCTTGCTGCTTGCTGCAAGGAGGTAAATTGCTGGGAGACAGAGGCCAAAGGGTGGGGGCCAGTGGGTGGGCGGGGCTACATTCGGTATATAAGACGCATCTAAATTTTCACCCCCCTTTAGGGGGGAAAAAGGTGCATCTTATGCTCTGAAAAATATGGTATATCTTTTTTTTTAAAAAGTATATTTTATTAGAAAAATATATTATTGACCAATTCTCTTTGGCTTTCCTTTAGGCATTCATTTTAGATAAGAATCAAGTTTTCAATATACATTAACAGCCCAATATGTTAACTTGCAAATTGTCTTAAGCTGATGTAGTTTTAATAATGAAGTATGTGTTTCTGAATTCCCAATAGATTTCCCTTTTTTAAGTGATTATGACATTTTGAAAACGTTGATTTTAAAAGTAAAATGTGCAACCTGCCTTGGCACCAACATTTTTAAATAGGAAACTTATGCAGTTACTGGGTTAAAACTAAGACTTTTGGCTAAGCCTGAGATTTAAATTATTTGAAATACCTTGCTTATAATATTCAAGAGTAGCACATATTAACATTGATTGGTAAATAAGGATTGACATGGCTTGAAGGATTGAAGCTGTGGTCACATGATCATGATTTCTGACAAGCAAAATCATGAGGAACCTGGCAGGAAGTCAAAAGTCACTCCTACTCCCACTGCTTTTCAGCCCACCCATGGCAATTTATCAGTTGAGGTAAGGAAATATCTCTCAAACAATGATCAAATGACTCATGGATCATCTAGTTTGTGCGTATGAAATCAGTTACACAACACAAATGCATTATGTGGAAAGAACAGCATGATAAAATCAAAAGGAAGATAAAGCTGGAGGCACTGCAAATTAAGGTTGGGGAAAAGTAAATATAAAAGCAAGCTAAGTCAGTTCCACGATTTTAGAAAATCAGTTATAGTCTACTTACCAACTTATAACAGGTTCTGAAAGTTGTCTGTCCTATTTTTAGAAAAAGTGTTGATTATTATGCATTTAGCTGGAGTGAAACAGCAGCCAATTCTAATGTGAATTGAAGGGTCCATTAGTAAAAATGCTTGAAAAAACATCATACATTCATAAGCTTATGAAAACCAATTTATTAATAGTCAATTGTCCCAACTGCTGCTGGTTCAGATTTAGAATAGAATAGAATAGAATAGAATTTTTTTTTATTGGCCAAATGTGATTGGACACACAAGGAATTTGTCTTGGTGCATATGCTCTCAGTGTACATAAAAGAAAAGATACGTTCATCAAGGTACAACATTTACAACACAATTGATGGTCAATATATCAATATAAATCATAAGGATTGCCAGTAACAAGTTATAGTCATACAGTCATAAGTGGAAAGAGATTGGTGATGGGAACTATGAGACGATTAATAGTAGTGCAGATTCAGTAAATAGTTTGATAGTGTTGAGGGAATTATTTGTTTAGCAGGGTGATGGCCTTCGGGAAAAAACTGTTCTTGTGTCTAGTTGTTCTGGTGTGCAGTGCTCTATAGCGTCGTTTTGAGGGTAGGAGTTGAAACAGTTTATGTCCAGGATGCGAAGGGTCTGTAAATATTTTCACGGCCCTCTTCTTGATTCGTGCAGTATACAGGTCCTCAATGGAAGGCAGGTTGGTAGCAATTATTTTTTCTGCAGTTCTAATTATCCTCTGAAGTCTGTGTTTTTCTTGTTGGGTTGCAGAACTGAACCAGACAGTTATAGAGGTGCAAATGACAGACTCAATAATTCCTCTGTAGAACTGAATCAGCAGCTCCTTGGGCAGTTTGAGCTTACTGAGTTGTCGCAGAAAGAACATTCTTTGTTGTCCTTTTTTAATGATGTTTTTGGTGTTAGCTGTCCATTTTAGATCTTGCGATATGATAGAACCTAGAAATTTGAAGGTTTCTACTGTTGATACTGTGTTGTCTAGTATTGTGAGAGGTGGAAGTATGGAAGGGTATGGAAGTGGTATATTTTTTAATCCTATGCCCAAAAGATATTATATAGAAGTTTTCTTAGAAATCATGTTCAAATTAAATAACTTTCTTAGTATTCTAGAGGAGGATGCATGGATTGCTTAAAAATGTTTCTTGATTGCTGTCTCAAATTTGCAGTGCTTTCATATGATTCAGTCACAAACTTACACTTGGTAGAGGCTACAGCTAAATATAAATGTAAATGCAAAATGATTAATGTATAATGATTTATGAAATCCAGACTCTCTCCAGCCCAGCCCATTGGGTTCTGTGGCACTGAATTATCCAATTTCCAAACTGCATTTGATATTTGCATATCAAATATTAAAAGCACTGCTAGCTTTTAGAGAAGAGGAAATACACCACCTCTAGAGCTGAATCATGGAAGAAGATAAGGAGTGGGCCTGAAAGAGAAGCAAACAGAAGAAAGATGAATATTCTGAATCACTTCTGTACAATACCAGAGCTAGGAAGTGTAATGTATTTGAACGTTGGGAGGGAAATTTGAGCGGGAAACTTGCACGTTGCTGATTGGTTGAAGCCTCAACCAAAAGAGTATTTAAAGAGGGGTTTTTGCTGGTGTTGGCTGCTGGGTCGCAATAAACTAAAGAGCTGGAAGAGGTATTCCACACCGGGAGGCTGGAAAGAGGTGACCGGGACGAGTGCGTGAGTTGTGGGGGTCAACACCAATGGCAGAACTGCAGATTTAAAGACGCGGTTTGTCGGAGATGCGAAAAAAAAGGACATATCGCTAGGGCCTGCCGAGCCCCCCAGCCTTCCCGCCAAAAATTCAAACCGGCCAATCAGAGAGCAGGAGCAGCGAAGCGGCCTGGGATTGGTCCATTTAAAAAGGGCGCGAAGTTAAACCAAACCACTGTAAGAGTGGGCCACGCATCGACACGACTAGAGAAGAAAATATTCACTAAAGTCCACATTGAAGGGGTGCAGTGCCAAATGGAAGTTGACACGGGGTCGTCTATCACCATTATGTCCTGGGACACCTTCGTGAGAGAGTTGCCAGCCATCGCGGAACGCCAGCTACAAAACCAGAAATTGAGGGTTCAGGACTACCAAGGGAATCGGATCCCTGTTCGGGGGGTCACATCCGTCCAAGTCAAGTATAGACAATTCCAGAAGACCCTACCAATCACCATCGTGAATGGAACTCTACCGAGTTCGATGGGACTGGACTGGTTTCGAGCACTGGGCATGGAGGTGACTGGGGTCCACAGAAACCACGTCAACCTCAAGGATGAACTGCTGAAGGAGTTCGAGGACGTTTTCAAGGACTGCCTGGGCAAGTACGTGGGAACCCCCATTTTGTTCAATCTAGACTCCCAAGTCGCCCCCATCAGGTTGAAGGCTAGGAGGGTCCCGTTCGCCCTAAAGCCCAAAATCGACCGGGAGATAGACAAGTTAGTGAACCAGGGAATATTAGTCCCCGTCGACCATGCAAAATGGGAGACACCCATAGTGACCCCAGTTAAACCGGACGGGTCGGTCCGAATTTGCGCTGACTACAAAGCAACGCTTAACAAAGCGCTGCAGAAAAGCGCATACCCCGTTCCAGTAGTGCAACATTTGTTGCACTCATTAGGGCAAGGGCAGGTCTTCGCCAAACTTGACTACCGGTAGACAACAGCACAGCCGAGGCACAGACAATCGTCACGCACCGCGGGGCGTTCAAATGTACGCGACTCCAATTCGGGGTTAGCGTGGCTCCCGGGCTCTTCCAGAACCTAATGGAGCGATTGTTGCAAGGCCTGCCAGGAGTAGTGCCCTATTTCGACGATGTATTGGTATCAGCTGAAAACGTAGAGGAACTTGGGGTAAGACTAAGGAAAGTCTTGGGCATTTTTAGAACCGCAGGGCTTAAGGTTAAGCTAAACAAATGCCAGATTGGGGTAAAGGCTGTAGACTTCCTAGGTTACCGAATAGATGGAGAAGGGATCCATCCCACAGAGAGTAAGGTATGGGCTATTAGAAAAGCCCCAGCCCCCAAAAATAAAACAGAATTACAAGCATTCTTGGGGCTGGTCAATTTTTATGCAGTATTTCTCAAGAATAAAGCAACAGTAGCCGAACCGCTACATAAGTTACTGGCAAAGAAAGCTGTTTGGTCCTGGGGCAAAGAGGAGGCTAGAGCATTTGAGGGGGTAAAAAACCTGTTATCCAGCGATAGTCTCCTCATTCAGTACAATGGCATGTTGCCACTAGTGCTAGTTTGCGACGCGTCACCATATGGGGTGGGGGCTGTGCTCAGCCACAGATTGCCAAATGGAACAGAAGCCCCTATTGCGTATTATTCCAGGACCATGTCCCCTGTGGAAAGGAACTACAGCCAGTTAGATAGGGAGGCACTGGCCATAGTTTCCGGGGTTAAAAAATTCCACGAATACTTGTTTGGGCGCAACTTCGAAATAGTCACGGACCATAGACCCCTTCTAGGATTGTTAGCAGGTGACCGCCCTACACCAGTGGCACTTTCCCCCAGGCTGACCCGGTGGACTATTTTCCTGGCGGCATATTCCTACAAATTGCTCCACCGCCCGGGAAAAAACTTAGGGCATGCGGACGCTCTGAGCAGATGCCCTTTACCAGAAACAATTGAAGACCCAACCCCGGGGACACCCGTCTTACTAATTGACTCTTTGGACTCTGGCCCAGTCACATCCAAGCAAGTGGCTAGGGCATCGTACAAGGATATTACAATACGGACTGTAATCGGTTGGGTACAAAGGAGTTGGCCCGCTGCGCCGGGCGAGCGTTTTAAAGATTTTGTAAAAAAGCGTTCGGAGCTATCCGTTCTAGGGGGGTGTCTGTTATGGGGGTTAGGGTGGTTATCCCAGAAAAGTTATGTGAAAATGTTTTAGAATTATTGCACGTGGGGCACCCGGGAATTGTGAGGATGAAGAGTTTAGCAAGAAGCTATGTGTGGTAGCCCCTAATGGATAAGGATATCAGCGACAGGGTAGGGAAATGCCAACCCTGCCAAGAGTCAAGGCCACTACCCCCTACAGCCCTGGTTAGAGAGTGGAAGAAACCCCAGGGGCCTTGGTCCAGGATCCACATAGATTTCGCGGGGCCGTTTCATGGGCAGACCTTTTTAATTGTAGTAGATGCCTACTCAAAATGGTTAGAAATAATTCTTATGAAAAGCACAACAGCCGAAGCGGTAATCACCGTCCTAAGGCATCTCTTCGTGACACACGGCCTGCCCGACACCCTAGTCTCTGACAACGGACCACAATTCACGGCAAACCAGTTTGAGGGGTACTTGGCGGGAGAGGGCATCAGACATGTCCTCTTGGCGCCGTTCCACCCGGCGACGAACGGACTTCCAGAACGTTTCGTCCGGAGCGCCAAGGAAGCACTATCTAGGATAAGTCCTGGTGATTGGCAAACAAAAATAGACACTTTCCTGGCCGTACAGCATAGGACACCTAGTGTGACCACCGGCCGCAGCCCAGCGGAACTCTTAATGGGCAGGAAACTCAGGTGCCCACTAGACCGGCTAAACCCAACTTATACGCCGGACGGGTACAAGGGAAATCCAGGGAAGACTAGAGAAATGACAGTGGGTGACCCAGTATGGGCACACAATTATAGCGAGGGCCCCATATGGTTGAAGGGGGAGATTCTGGGCATAACTGGACCCAAATCCTATGTAGTAGACATGGAAGATGGCCGGGTATGGAAACGCCACATAGACCAGTTAAGAAAACGAATACCAAGTAAAATAGAAAACAAACAACCAGACCCTGACTACCAAATGTTTGAATCTACAGCTGACTCAAACCCGAGGCGAGCGGAGGACTTATCTGAGTCCGATGAAGTCCAGCGACGCCAACCGGTTCCTCCAGAAGACGGCAGGGACAGCTCAGAAAATAATCCAGGGCCGGATGGCCTAGAGGAGGAGCTGGGAGGAACAAACAGTCCCTCCGACCAGCTCAGTTCTCTCCCAGAGAATGAACTGCGCAGGTCAGAAAGAGTTAGGAGACGCCCTAGCTATCTGCGCGATTACGTAGAGTAATAACATGTAAATATTATGTAGATAGAGTTACAATGCGTTCTGGGAGGGAAGGGGTGTAATGTATTTGAATGTTGGGAGGGAAATTTGAGCGGGAAACTTGCACGTTGCTGATTGGTTGAAGCCTCAACCAAAAGAGTATTTAAAGAGGGATTTTTGCCGGTGTTGGCTGCTGGGTCGCAATAAACTAAAGAGCTGTTGCATGTCACTGGTCTCCTGCCTCGTTATTGCCCGAACTTAACAGGAAGGATTGCCAGTAGCAATCTAGTAGCATTTGACTTGCAGATAGGGATGGAGGCAGTGGTGGGATTCAAGTAGTTTAACAACCGGTTCTCTGCCCTAATAATTTCTTCCAATGACCAGTTTGGCAAACTGCTCAGAAAGTTAACAACCGGTTCTCCCGAAGTGGTGCGAACTGGCTGAATCCCACCACTGGATGGAGGTCACTGGTAATGGCAGAATATTGGACATGAAATCCAAAGTATCTGGAGCAATTGAAATTTGGACATTGACTTCTTCCTTAAACAGAAAACAAACTTCTCTTCCTCTGACCACTTAACTTTTATTTTATTTCTGAAATTGCTTGCTTGGCAATTTGAAATTGTATTCTGTGCTGTAACTTTGTATTTCCTTACCTGCTTTCCTTGGGAACTACTACACCATAATGTTTGAGTCAGTATCCTGATCTACTTGGACAATTTATCCAAATACTGCCTAGATAGATGCCACTCAGTGTCTGTCCACATAAGCACTTTTCCTGGACATTACATGATCTCAGCTGAGTATTTCTGTAAGCACTTCAGCATGTGTTGCAACGATTTAGTATGTTAAGGAGAAATGTATGCGTAATATTCCTCTGGCATGATTCTGCTTTCATATTCATTTTAATATAAGCTTTCTTTTCCTTTTTCTATATAGTTTTTAAAATATATGCAGTAATTTAGTCTTTTTAAATGTATATATATATATAAATATAATTGTAACTAAGATTATATAGGCATTTCGATTATATATAATAATAGAAATAATCCATCAATTATTTTCAAGGAATATTAGTTGTAATTATTTAACATTTAATAAATAATCAAACATTTTTCAGGGTTATTTATTTTGTCATGCATTTATTTGTTGAAAACACTTTTCTGTTTTATTAAAGTATTTTAGTTAAGTTTAACAGTCCATCGTTGGTGGCTAACAATAGACTATTGATTCATGATAGACAAACTTAATTAAAATGATTTTTTTTAAAAATTCCCTTTCATGGTTTAAATTAGATCCTTGATAACCTTCAACTCTATTGAGACTGAACAGTTTGGAATTATGAAAGTTAAGTCTCACGCATATTTAAGGCCTCCAAAATAAGAAAAAGCAGTTTTAAATATCAGGTATCAATTTATATGTACCAATAAAGAAGGATATTTATAACTCAGGGTTGAAATGAGGGGTCCTTCATGCTCTCTGAGCATGGTTGTTTTCTTGCAGGCATTTCATTTACCAAACTAGGTAACATCATCAGTGCTAGTAGACAAGGAGGTTTCAGTTTAGCTTTGTTTCGCTTGATTAATCACAATGGCATTGTGTATAATAAATTTTTATTAAGGAAGAACTTTTCAATTCAATTCAATTTGTTACAGTCATAGACCAGAGACCAGAACAAATAAAAACACCCAGTAATATACAATTTAAAATTCTAGTATAAAATAATAAATAACAACTAAAATCTGTGATAAATCCAGTCTGTCAATTATACATGGTCTAACTATATGAAAATTACAATCCATAAAATGTGTGGCCTGTTGTCAGTTTAATACTAAAAGGGAAAGGAATAAGCAGTACAAAGGGTTTGCCACATTTCTTATATAACATAACTATGGTGGAGTAGACACGTTTCCGATGAATCCTCAGTGCTGCTGTGTCAAATCTACCCACCTGCGCTGTAGTTATGGACTATTCTTCCTTAAGCAGCTACTAGAGATAAGCTGTGTTGGAATGGCCAGGATACCTAGCAATTATTTGCATAATATGTTTTTTCCGAATCTCTGTGTAAAAGGAACATCGAAAGAGTGTGTGACACACAGTCTCCACCTCTCTTGAGCCACAGGAACAGTTTTTGTTAGGTATAAGTAAAAGAAGAACTTAATTTAGTTCACTGGAACGTTTTCAATTCCACCTTGATAGTTTCTTCTATTATGGACTGGAGAGTTCTCCTTCAATTGTTTTATCTGTGTGAGTGTTTAAGACAATAGACTAGTTACTGGGAGAGCATGAATTCTAATCCTGCATTAGACCCAAAGCTAGCTGGGTAGTCTTGGGCCAGGCACACTCTCTCATACCTAAGAAGGAGACAATGGCAAATAATTTCCAAAATCTTGCCAAGAATACTGCAGGAACTTATCCAGGCAGTCACCAGGAGTCAATACTGACTTGAAAGCACCTGAGGGGGAGGAGTGGGGGATTAAGTAGAGTGACTACTGAATACTTTTAATGTATTCTTTTTACTGGTCAATAAGAATCAAAGTCATTGACTTTATTAGAATAGAACTTTTTCCCAAAGTTAAATAGAATCGACACACAAATGATCATAGTGATTTGTAATTCTAGTAAATATCTATGGATACATACTGAATCTTCTTTTCAGGGATCTTTTGTTTTTTCCAAATGTTTTTGTTCATATCACCTTCCTTCCCAAAGCTTGTCAACAAATAGTTGCTGAAAAAGGAAATCTGCCTATATAATCCCCAACCAGTTTCCCAATATTGACACACTCAAATTCATATATTTCAATTTAACTGGCTACATTCTGAAATGCAGGCCAATGCTCATTCACCTAAGAATAAGCTGGTGATGTTTCCCCCTGAACAAACATGCACATGTGTTGTTAGTGACTCATCCCACTGTGATCACTGAGCTTGACACCAAGAGCAGTGTATGGTGACTGTCCCATGTGGGCCAGTTATCTATGAGCAGATACACAACCAAGACATTAGTGGTGTCTGAAATTATGTCAGATGTTTCTAGTTGAGTGCGTATTTTGAGATGAAAGAGAAATTCGTTTTTTCTGTTTGGGAGGGAGGATTTATGCATGCCTGCATGCTTTTAAGAACAAGAGATTTTAATAAGAATAATTTGTAAAAAAAAGCCATATATTTTTCTGTTAGTTTCTGTATATAATGTTCTACAACAGAAATATTAGTGATATAGGCCAGGGGTCTCCAACCTTGGTCCCTTTAAGACTTGTGGGCTTTGCTGGCTGAGGGACTCTGCGAGCTGAAGTCCACAAGTCTTAAAGGGACCAAGGTTGGAGACCCCTGATATAGGCAATGGAAAATAGTCATTGAAAAACAGCCTGATATTGGGAAAGATTGAATGTAAAAGAGAAGGGGATGGCAGAGGATGAGATGGTGAGATAGTGTCATCGACACAGTGGGCACGAGTCTGGGCAAACTCAGGGAGACCGTAGAGGACGGGAGTGGGGGTGGCATGCTATGATCCATGGGATCATGAAAAGTCAGACACAATTTAGTGACTGAACCACAAAGACAATGTTAGAGGAGAATAAATTGTAAACATGGCTGAGCTTCATGAAATATCTCAGTTACGATCAGTTTCAAAAGGATGGTTTGCTTCAATGCAGACTTGTGCAAAGAACCCCTTAAAAGCTGTAGTGTGAAGCAAGTTAGTTTCCCTGTTTTTAAAAGCCAAGGCAAGTGGCCCTGTTGCTTCCATGCAAAATCTCATCAGGCACATACTCAGAAGCTTCTCGCAATCTTTTTGATGAAGCCAAGTGCAGCCACCATACACACCCTGGCAGAGATGCACTATGAAACAAGTTGTGACTTTCCAGCCTATCTCCTGCCTTATCACTACAGTTCAGTGATCAGGAGCTTAAGCAAAGCAGTGCAAAATGTGAGCCCAATAAGGCCAGCAGCATAGAGAGGGACTGTCTTGGGGACAATTAGAGGATAAAAAGGAAAGCACAGTGCAACTGGACCAAAGCACATGAAGCACTGCCTGATATGAGACGCTTACTTCTTCAGGATCAGTTCCTGTCAGAGCATCGAGCTGATTAATGATGTGCTAATCATAGTGCAGGGGTGGAAATTAAGAAATGACTCATTGCTTCCACCACCTTTGTACTGGTTGTTAAGATGCAGAACTGCTAGGATCACTCCATAAAAATGAATTCTAATAAGCTACATTTTGTCATTTTACTGGATGAAATCACAACAAAGGGACAAGAAAGGGAAGAGTATGTACTAGTTTGCAGTATAATTTATATATATTTAAGATAGTGCAAAATTCTTGGCTGGTTTTATTTACACATATAGCTTTCCCTCTGGAAATCAAGCATGCCAGCAATTCTTGAAACATTAAGGAGCCGGAGTTACTGCAAATATGTTATGGGATCAGCTTTTTTTGGGACACAATCCAATTTCAGTTATGCCTTATAATAAAAATCTTTACACTTCTTTTAGGTTAAAGAGACTTAAAGGACTGACAAATAGATGCTACTGTAATAACCCAAATAACACTGTTTTATAAATTTAACTTTAATTTATATTTTATTCAAAAAGTTAAAATGCAATTTTTTAAAAAAAATACAAGCAACAACAAATAAAAATAGATTAAACATTTAAAAATGTGCATTAAAAAGGACAAACCAAAATCACACTGTAATATTTTTGGAATTTGTATTTTAACTTTTTGAATGAAATATAAATGAAAATTAGAAATATATAAACATTACCACTTATTGGGCAAAGATAGAAAATAGTTATCAGCTATGCTGGAGGATGTATTTTTTATTCATGGTATCTTGGGAATACAATCTTGTATTTGCTCATTTCTACAGCAAGAAAATACAAGTGAAATAGATCATGGTAACAGATTTGACTGCAACCATTTATTTCACTGAATATGAAAAGGAAACCACTGTGGGGGAAAATGTCTGTTGAGTTTTTAAGGCTCTGTATTACATAAGACAAGCAAGCAATCTAATGATTGTGACTAAGAAGAATGTCCTGAAATAGACCTGTATCATTTTCAGACTGACCTTTTCATAATGCAGTGAAGAGTTCTCTTACTACGCCTCCTCTGATCAAATCACACTGGGCAACCATTTTATTGATTTATTATTTATTTATTCAAATTTATATATATTTATTCAAATTCAAATTTATTTATTTATTCAAATTTATTCAAATTGATATAGTCTTTCAATGGTAGTACATACATAGCCATTAAAAATGTGGCAGTTTGGGGTATCTCATGATTAGATCTTGTCTTCAGAATGGCTGTTTAGAATTCTAGTTATAACAGAAGCTTCACAGGCACAATGATTAAGCCTATTTCTTGGTCATCATTGCCGCGATAGATGTTTGTTCAGCTCAAGTTACTATAAGCCAAAATCTTTGAGCATCCAACTCTAAATGTGTTAGCATGTACACAAGCTAGAATCCTGTGAATACCTACCTATAAGTGAAAGATATCTGAGAGATATCAGATGAGGTTGGAAGTAGGGAACTTACTCAGTCTTCACTTGCCAAACTCTTCCAATTTTATAAAGTTTCAGCAGGCCCCTAGTTTCAGACTTATTAGAATTTTAGCACTCTAGGTTCTTTGGTAAGAATTATTCATCATTTCCACTCAAGATGACTTATTTAATTATTTTTATATTTGTGACTTGCTTTTTAAACTCAAGATGGCATTGTCCGTTCTTGTCCCTCCTTTGTTTCCTTCAACAAATCTGTAAGCTAATTTGGGTTCTGTAAATATAGTATCTTTGTAAGTTCTATCATTAGACAGCGAGGCTTATGTGTCAACATACAAATGTCATTTTAACATCTGGTGACACTTGTGTTGTTGTGCTATGTTATGTTATGTTATGTTATGTTATGTTATGTTATGTTATGTTATGTTATGTTATCTTATCTTATCTTATCGTATCGTATCGTATCGTATTGTATCGTATCGTACCTTACCTTACCTTACCTTACCTAACCTAACGTTATGTTATGTTATGTTATGTTATGTTATGTTATGTTATGTTATGTTATGTTATGTTATGTTATGTTATGTTATGTTATGTTATGTTACAAACTAGAGACTATTGCTCATTCATTTGGCTTTCATGTGCCATAATGGTTCTTTTGGGAAAAGTTTAGATTAAAGGATCAGGAGTGCATATGGAAATTCTCAATCATCCAGGTGTCCCAAAGGTGGACTTTCTTGGTTTTCTTTCCTGAAAACATTTTGTTTCTCATCCAGGAAGCTTCTTCAGTTCTGGGGAATAGAAGGATGACCAAATGACTGCAAGAACATATTTTTTTCTATTCTCCACCATTCAGTCAGAACTGAAAAAGCTTCTTGGATAAGAGGCTAAATGTTTTCAAGAGCAGTAGGAAAGGCAATCGACCCTTGCCATATTCCAGCAAACATCATATATGCTGCTTACCTGATATACATAGACACTGCCATTGTGATTGCAGCGAACAGACAACAATGACACAATGGCAATATTTTCTTTTTTAGTAGACAGATGCCTGATGCCACAATGAGTGAAGAATAGGAAAAATGGTGGATAGTTGAGCTGTGTATAAAATGTAGCTTGGTCTACCCAAGTTAAGCTGTCTGAGAATTGAAATTAAGATAAACTGCCCATCCAGTTGGCTTCTGTATATGAAATGAGATGGCACCACTTAGCCCTTTGCCTCAACCACCAACAATTCTGAAGTCACCTTGCATAGTGTTAAAATAACAAACAAAAATGACAGGGCATAGAGTATAAATTTCTTTGCATATACTTTGCATGGCCAAGAACGGTTTCTCCATAACTTTTGAATATATAAAGAAAGGTCTTCATGGGAATAATTATAGATGGACAGATCTTTTTGGTATCACACAGCTTTTCATACATCAGAAATGGATTTTGTTCCATGTGAGATTGCTGGAACATATGAAGAGTGCCCATATTACTGTGTGTTATATTACAGTGTACATGCCAGATATTGAATTCCATTTTAGATTAGTCCACTTTGCCTAGTAGTCAGACAATGGCCTGCTGATTAATGATAATAAAGGACAAAAGGTATCTATACTAATGGCATAATGTTTTGTATATCTTACAGAAAATAATCAAATTTTTCATGATAATTTTCACTATCCCACAAAGATATGAAAATAATTTCCATACTTTGTGTGTTTTCAGCAAATAAGATTTAGTTATTTCACCACATAAAATTCCATATAGCTATCATGAACAACTGTTTAGCTCTATCACGTCCAGCAAAGTGTCTAAGCTCCATGTGGTAACAATAAATTCCATACATTTCTTGACATGATGTGTGAAAATAACATTTAGTAGATCACTAATCTACAGGACTTTTATGGCTTAGTGCTCACTGCAGTTGAAAACATTCTTTACATATCATGTGACAAACAGAATGATAAGAACAGGCATATAATAATTATTTGGATCAAAGGAATTTCTTCAATAAACGTGACATCTATTAGTATTATCATTTGATGATAGGAGTTAAAAGGTTGCTAACTGGTAGATTGTTAAAATTCACAAAATGATTATGAATGACAATAAAGTATCCATTCATTCATTTATTAGGTTTTTGATCCATTAATATTTTTCCCCATGGAATTGGCATAACCCATAAGGGCACCTTGTCTTTTTTCTATCAGCTAGGTTTGTGGGATTAATTTTCAAGTTTTTTAAGGTTAGATAATCTAACCTTAAAATATATCCAAGACTTATTTTATTATAAGACTTAAATAAATAAGATTTATTTATTCTGACAATAAAAACAGGGCATGTTTTCCAAGTAGTATTAAATTAATTGGAAATTACTTCAGATACAAGTAATCTCTCCTGTTGTTATATTTATTTTTACTTTATGTTTTATACATGTATGCCAAAGTGTAAAAAAATCAAGAACTAATTCCTTCTTATCCTGAACAAGATTACTGTTCTAAAATTAATTTCTTTTAGTTTGGGAACTCTCTCAAAGGTAGTTTTCACCCTTTATTTTCTTTTTATTGGAACTATTAGAACAGTGGTTCCCAACCTTTTCTTGTTTGAGGCACAACCTTTTCTTGTTTGAGGCACCCTTGGAAAGCCTTTCAAAAGTTCCCGGCACCCTTATAAGGAAATAGATATTTAAAATCTCCGTAGCTCAAAAGTTCCCGGCACCCTCAAAAGATCTCACGGCACCCCTTAGTGCCGCGGCACACTGGTTGGGAACCACTGTATTAGAATGTTAATGCATATTTTCCTTTCCACTCTTGAGATTTTTTCTTTATACATCTTTCTTCTTCTTCTCAGACCTTATTTGTGTAGTCTAATATATCTTTTTAATACACATGCATATCAGGAGTGGGTTCTACTTACCTTTACTACCAGTTCGCAGTGGTATCGCGCGCACAGAAGCTTCCTTTCCAGAAGTTTGGGTTGGTGGGCAGAGCCTCCCCCCAATTTTACTACTGGCTTGCAAGAACCGGTCTGAACCAGGGGCAACTCACCACTGGTGCACATGTGGTTTCCTAAAAGGGAAGTTTTGTTGAAATGATCTATAGCTTATAGCAGAGTATAAAAACATTAAAAGTTGTTAACCTAATCTTGCGTAGCTTCTTCTCTGGTGGTATTGTACTACTAACTAGAGCATACAAAACATTTGCTAGACCAATTCTCAAATACAACTCATCTGTCTGGAACCCACACTGCATATCAGATATTAATACAATTGAGAGAGTCCAGAGATATTTCACAAGAAGAATTCTCCATTCCTCTACCCACAATAAAATACCTTATGCCACCAGACTTGAAATTTTGGGCTTAGACAACTTAGAACTACGGTACCTTCATTCTGACCTAAGCATAGTACATAAAATCATCTGCTCAATGACTACTTCAGCTTCAACCACAACAATACATGAGCAAACAATAGATACAAACTTAAGGTAAACCGCTCCAAACTCGATTGCAGAAAATATGACTTCAGTAATAGAGTGGTCAATGCCTGGAATGCACTACCTGACTCTGTGGTTTCTTCCCCAAACCCCCAAAACTTTAACCTTAGACTGTCTACTGTTGACCTCACCTCATTCCTAAGAGGTCTGTAAGGGGCATGCATAAGCGCATAAACGTGCCTACCATCCCTGTCCTAACGTGGAACGGGCCGCGGCGGGGGCCTTAGACCGGGTCGTGCCTTTGCGGCCTCTGACCCGGCGCAGGTCCCAACCGGCTCCTTGGTTCTCTGAGGAGCTGAGAGGGATGAAGCGCCGGAGAAGACGCCTAGAGAGTTCCTGGAGGTCTAGCCGTTCAGAAGCTGATCGGACACTAGTGAAGTCCTATACTAGGGCTTACCTAGTGGCAATGAGGGAGGCGAGGCGTAGCTACGCCTCCTCCCTCATTGCACCGGCAGATACCCGCCCAGCCGCCCTGTTTGGGGTGCCCCGCTCCCTCCTACACCAGGGGGAGCGGGATGACCCGTTACAGGGACGTGCTGAGGAGTTTAACGGTTATCTATACGATAAAATCGTTCAGCTTCGGGATGGTTTGGACCAAGACTGCGGTGATACGGGTGAGACGGCTGAGGGTGGTCTTGGTGACATTTTATGGGATGAGTTTGACCCTGTCGCTCCCGAGGACATGGACAGGCTGTTGGGGAGGCTGAATGGCACCACGTGTTTACTGGACCCGTGCCCGTCCTGGTTGGTGCTGGCCACGCAGGAGGTGACACGAGGCTGGCTCCAGGCGATTACGAGCGCTTCTTTGGTGGAGGGTGTCTTTCCGGCCGCCTTGAAAGAGGCGGTGGTGAGGCCCTCCTCAAGCCTTCCTGGACCCGGCTGTTTTAGGTAATTATCGTCCGGTCTCCAACCTTCGCTTCGCGGCGAAGGTTGTAGAGAGTATGGTGGCATATCAGTTTCCCTTGCACCTGGATGAAACTGTCTATCTAGACCCGTTCCAGTCCGGTTTCCGACCCGGTTACAGCACGGAGGCGGCTTTGGTCGCGTTGGTGGATGATCTCTGGAGGGCCAGGGATAGGGGTTGTTCCTCTGCCCTGGTCCTATTAGACCTCTCAGCGGCTTTCGATACCATCGACCATGGTATCCTGCTGCGCCGGTTGGAGGGATTGGGAGTGGGAGGCACCGTTTATCGGTGGTTCTCCTCCTATCTCTCCGACCGGTCGCAGTCGGTGTTGACAGGGGGGCAGAGGTCGGCCCCGTGGCGCCTCACTTGTGGGGTGTCGCGGGGATTGATCCTCTCGCGCCTTCTGTTCAACATCTATGAAGCCGCTGGGTGAGATCATCAGTGGTTCGGTGTGAGGTACCAGCTGTGCGGATGACACCCAGCTGTACTTTTCACACGGACCACCCCAATGAAGCCATCAAGTGCTGTCCCGGTGTCTGGAGGCCGTACGGGTCTGGATGGGGAGAAACAGGCTCAAGCTCAATCCCTCCAAGACAGAGTGGCTGTGGATGCCGGCGTCCCGGTACAGTCAGCTAAATCCGCGGCTGACCATCGGTGGCGAGTCATTGGCCCCGATGGGGGGGGTGCGCAACAGCGTCCTCCTGGATGACCGGCTGTCTCTAGAAGATCATTTGACAGCCGTCTCCAGGAGAGCGTTCTACCAGGTTCGCCTGGTGCGCCAGTTGCGCCCCTTTCTGGACCGGGAGGCCCTATGCACGGTCACTCACGCCCTCGTGACGTCTCGCCTGGATTACTGCAACGCTCTCTACATGGGGCTTCCTTGAAGGGCATCCGGAGGCTACAGTTAGTCAGAATGCGGCTGCGCGGGTGATAGATGGAGCCCTCGTGGCTCCCGTATAACACCATCCTGCGCAGTCTGCACTGGCTACCTGTGGCTTCGGTGCGCTTCAAGGTTTTGGTGACCACCTTTAAAGCGCTCCATGGCATAGGGCCGGGTTATCTGGGACCGCCTACTGCGACCAGATACCTCTCACCGACCCGTGCGCTCTCACAGAGGGACTCCTCAGGGTGCCGTCAGCTAGGCAGTGTCGTCTGGCGGCGCCCAGGAAGGGCCTTCTCTGTGGGGCTCCGCCTCTGGAACGAACTCCCCCCAGGACTCCGTCAACTTCCGGACCTTCGAACCTTCCGTCGCGAGCTCAAGACACATTTATTCATCTGTGCAGGACTGGCTTAGTTTTTTAGATTTTAAATTTAGAGGGGTTTTTAAATTGATTTTAATATTTTTATTTTTATTTTTAATTAATTGGGCAGTAGAATAAGTTTTTTAATGATTATTTTAATTTGTATATTGATGTTTTATATGCCTGTGAACCGCCCTGAGTCCTTTGGGAGATAGGGCGGTATATAAATTCAAACAATAAATAAATAAATAAATAAATAAATAAATAAATAAATAACGTTCCCTTTTATTTGTATCTATCTCATGTATTCATAATTATGTCTATATTTATGTTATCTAATACATGCTTGATGAAATAAATATAAAAAATAAATTGAAAAAATGATTTTGGCAATCTTTATTCTGGCATTTTTGAGGAATAAGCAGATTAATATCTTTGCTAGGTGAGCTATAATAAGCAATTTTTGCTGTCTAATCTCCAAGAACAGTGTTTCCCAATCTCAGCAACTTTAACATGTGTGGAGCAACTCCCAGAATCCCCAGATCAGCTGCAAATTCTGGAAGTTGAAGACCACACCAGTGTTGAAATTCAATTTTTTTTACTACCGGTTCTGTGGGTGTTGCTTGGTGGGCGTGGCTTGGTGGCCATGGCAGGGGAAGGATATTGCAAAACCTCCATTCCCACCCCACTCCAGGGGGAAGGATATTGCAAAACCTCCATTCCCTCCCCACTCCAGGGGGAAGGATATTGCAAAACCTCCATTCCCACCCCACTATGGGCCCAGCCAGAGGTGGTATTTGCTGGTTCTCCAAACTACTCAAAATTTCCGCTACCAGTTCTCCAGAACCTATCAGAACCTGCTGGATTTCATCCTTGGTCCACACCTCTTAAATATGGCTGAGGTAAGGAAACACTGATCTAGAATAGCTATTAGTCTGCATCAGCAAGTAATTCACTGAAAGCATACAGGGAAGGCAGAATCAGATACATTGCTACAATACATTATAACAACCTTCTCCATTTGATTAATTGAGTCATTTTTCAAAATTCACTGTAATTCATAGCTGGAAAATTTAGGGTGTTCAATGACGGCTCTATTTTAAATTTTGGATTAGAATCTGAATAATGTCTATGGTAGATATTACTTGTCCATCTTGACTTGCCACAGTTTAAGATTTTATAAATACCTTGCCTTACAGTTTGCTTTTTCTAAATAACAAAGGAAGAGATTTCTCTTCAGATTCTGTTAACACAGCTAAGCAAAAGTACATACATATCAATCAGCTTTGTGCAGCCAGGTCATTGTGACATATATTTTGATGAGTTTTGATCTTATTCCAGGAGCTGGACTTGCCTAACTATGATCCCAGTCACCTGATTTTCTCTTCAAAAACAAAATTTTGTATCATATTCCTGCATATTTTAATCCTTTTAAACTTGCATCAACCTGAGTGACTTTAAGATGCAGGCTGGCTAGGAATTCTGGAAGCTTAAATCTACTCATCTTAAAGTTGCTGAGGTTGAGAAATGCTTATTTAAATAATTTCTTCCATTCTTTCTCCCCACCCGACTCCTGATATGAAGTGGTATCATTTATCTCTGGATTCTCACTTTTCTACCCCAATCCTAAACTTTACCCATTCCCCCCGCCCAATTCCTATGTATATACTGTACAGTATGGCTTGTTTTACTATTTCCATGTTGACTGAAATTTAAGTTGAAATAAGTAACAATGTATTATACAATTATATTATATATGATATAGTTATACATAATACATACAATATATTTATACAATATATTTTAAGTACTTGTTTGAATGTCCCAAAGGTGCTTTTTCAGGAGGTAACTGGAGTTTCTTACTTTTTCTTTGAAGACTTTCCGCTTCTCATCCAAGAAGCTTCTTCAGCTCTTCTTGGATAAGAATGAGATATCTTCAAAGAAAAAATAAGAAACTCCAGTTGCCTCCTTAAAAAGCACCTTTGAGACAACCATGACCTGGTTGACTGAAAATCTTAATATACCTGTTTGAATGTTCTTCACAGCAAAAAGTTCTGCAATGGTCAGAAAAAAACCTTTATGCTTCACATAAAGGTCCAATTCAATATATGTCCAGGGAATCACATCATAAAAATGAGGTCCATCCCTGTTTAATCTTCTACTCATTAATGGGTAATATTTAAGATACCTTCCTAAAGATATGTCTCAGTAATAAAAGTTGATTAATGTAGCTATTTCTACAGTTCAGTATAAAGGTAAAGGTTTCCCTTGTCCAATTGTGTCCGACTCTAGGGAGGGGTGCTCATTTCCATTTTTAGCCAAGGAAGCCAGCATTGTCTAAAGATACGTTTATGATAGTTTTCAGTATAATGAAGAGATGGACTAAACAATGAAGCAGTATACACTGTACGGAATTTTACTTAGCTAAAAAGCAGAGTTAAAAGGCTATTCAGTATTGTGTTGCCATCTTTTCCGAGCCACTGAGCTACTTGAAATTTTACAAGCCAGTCATGGAGGCATGCCCATTTACAAAACAGCCACAGTAAGTGAGACCAGCTACAAAACTGGTTATAAGAAGGCACACTGGTGGGGTTACTCCTAGTTACATTCTCTAATTATTCAGAATACTCCCCATCAACTCATCAGCTAACCTTTATACATTTTTTCTGAGCAAACAGGCACATTTACAAGCTATTCATGTTTCTAAGAATGTGCATGTGTGTATTCTGGAAAATAAACATGATATTGAAGTTATATATATTGCATATGCCAGCTTTTTTTAAAAAAACAGCTTGCTTTGAAAATAATCTGCTAAATATGTACAAAATGGAGTGATAGGAAATACATGGGCTGATTGAGGTCTACAGGAGTGATGCTGGGAATCACAGATTTCTAGGAAAAGTTGGATATTGAGAAATATATTAAGCCTAAGCAGTTAATACAATAAAATGATAGAGGTTGATAGAAAATAAATTTAGGAGAGATATCACAGTGGAAGGGGTGTGGCAAGATCCATATTGCAATGCTTCTCCCTAAATAACTATAAAGATATATCTATTAAAATGAGTCCTGGGAAACTTTTTCTGGGAATTATTTACATGGTTACCATGCCAGAGAAGAGGCTATGCAAATCCCCTCAAAGCCAGACGTTATGGGCACAGTGTCCAAATTCCTTTCTTTTTGCATGAATCTTAGTTCAATAGCTTAATTATGCAACTGCAGTTGTGTTCCACGCTGGAACAAAAGGAAGGAATTTTGATTGCGTCGCTGAAGAGCAGCTTACAAGCCTTCAGTTTTTGCAAAACAAGGATGGGAGGTCATACCATGCAGATTCAATTCAGAATCGCCAAGGAATAAAGATGCTCGTACCCTGCAATTTAACATTATTTATAAACCATGGCAAAGGCATATTTTTTCTCTTTTAGATATTCTATTTTTACAAGGGCTGTGTAAGGAGCCCTTATAAAAATATAATATTTAAAAGGGGAGGCATATGTGATCATCTTCTCCCAGATTAATATGGGGCTGGATTTTTTGTTTTGAAAAATTGAATTTTTTAAGAAGATCTGAACACTTTTTTTCCCCCTGTGGGTCAAATATAGCTCTACACCATCTAGATCAGAGAATAGTTTCTTCAACCCTTGTCAATAATACCTGGTTTTGTGTTGGTTTTAGAGAAGATGATTATTTTTCTTCCCAGCCAGCATAGAACAAGGTGAATTGTAAGACTTGTAGCAATAATCTCCCTCAAATCCATCCCTTATACTGTCACTGTAAATCAGTCCCTCCTTACCACAATTTTGACTGTGGATGAATAAATCTATGTCCTTTGAAAGGAATGGTATTTGTGTAAGACAGATTGGTTGCAATTATTTTTTCTGCTGTCCTCATTGTCTAATGAAGTCTGTACTTGTGCAGTTTGGTTGCTGTACCAAACCAGACAGGCACTGATTCCCTGATTAAGAGGAACAAAGATCTTCTGCAGGGGTGGGCTTCAAAATTTTTAGCAAGGGGTTCTCTGACCGGTTGCCTGGTGGATGTGGCCATGGTGGGTGTGACCTAGTTGGCCTCCTGCACTATGGCAGGCGGGCATTTTTGCCCTCCCGGGGTCTGGAGGCTTTCCTTGAGCTTACGGGAGGGCAAAAATGGCCTCCCCAGGCTCCAGAGGCCCTCTGGAGGCTGGAAATGGGCCCATTTCCGGCCTTCCCGAACTTCCAGTAGGCCCATTTTTCGGCCTCCCTGAACCTCCACATGTGCACTGCACTTACCTGCATCCAAAATGGGCTGAGTCGGGACACTTGTGAGGGGTGGGGCAGGGTGGGTGGGGCCAGCCAGTCATGGGATTTGGGGGGTTCTCTGAACTGCACAGAATCATACCCCTGTTGGTTTCTCCCAAACCCCTGGGAACCCCCCAGCACTTACCCCTGCTTATATGTTATTCTACTCACCTGGCCCTCCTCCTGACACTGGAGATCTGGTGGGGGGGGGGAAGCTGTATTTGTGAATAAGAAAAAATCATGATTGAATGACAATATGTCAAGACTGAAAGTGAGACTAAAAGGACAAGAGGGGACCATTGTACATTTTTAATTCCAATCTCACTCACTGCTGCCATATCCTCACTCATCCCTGCTTTAAAGAGGAAAGTGCTTCAAAAGTCATATTTATCTGTTGTAAATAATGTCAATTTCCCCTCCAATAGAAATAAACTGATATTACATAGCAGTGTACATAGGTATTTAGGTAGTACATTTTCCTATGCTTTTATTTTCATTGTATTCCAAATACCCTAATTTCAGATCAAGCTTTGGAGGCAGTTTGTTTGGCTTGTAAAATGAATTTGCTTGACCTGGAAACATAACCCACCAGCCAGGTGGAGTTGTATTGTTTCTCCACTCAACAGGATATGTCAAAACTCCCCTTTCTCCCAGGAATTAATATTCCTTCCTACTGTCCAATTTGTCACATTTAACCTATCAACTAAAAGATGAAGGTTACTTAATATCACATATGATTATCCCCTTTGTTAATATGCCATCACCTGTCATAATGTCATGCAAGCATTTCAAGAACATCAATAATAGAGTTTTAATTAATTAAAAGTCTTGTTATTCCAAACTCCCCAGGCTAGAAATAAGTTTGTACGGTGGCTTTCCAATCTAGAGACATGAAAGGACAATTTTCACAGCACTGGGTGTTGATCTGTAGGCTTGGTCAGTTGATTTGGGATGCCAGAGATATGTTTCTGGAGGTATTCCCAAATTTTCCTTTTAAAAACCTGATCTGTTGCCAGGACATGCTGTCCAGTAACTAATTGCTGGCAGTTCTCAACATTTTGGAATTTACCCACATCCTAAAAGAAAGGACGGACCAATTTCTGCCCAACTGAATGTTCTCCATAAAATCACATCTACAACTTCAAAGATTAGAGACATGCTGCAAGGAAAGGTACAAACAAAAACAATAATTATCAATGATTCTAAGCTTTTATTAGAAGGGAGAAAAATCCTTTCTGGTCCTATTTAAGGCCTTAGGGAGCAATTAGTTCAAAAAATTCACAACACTGCCACTCTTAGTCAGCTCAGAGGCATTCTCCACCGGAAACTTGAGTGGTTGAAAATCCCCCTAATCAACCTAATTTTAGAACCTCAAATTTCTCATTTTCATGTCAGTTGACTGACATCTAGTAACAAGGTATGTCTTTCTACATATGCATATGAAGCAGCCTACAGAAACAGGAGAAAGTAGGCCTGATTAAAACAAGCACCTCCTTTCTGCCTAAGTAGTAAAATGTAGAAACGTGAGGATGTCAAAACAATTACTATCATGCAAATAAGGTTGCATGATTGGCACTAAGAAAAGCTCTTCCATGAACTTTTGCTGATTGAATAAGATGAATTTCTCTTCTGCACTTCATCTGCAAGAAGATAACTGACTTGCATGGAGATGAAGGTCAGTGATCTTGTTTCAACCCTGGGAGAGATAAAATATATTAAAGGGGGAGGTTTAAAAATATATATTTTGAAATTTCTATAGCCTTATGTATTATTGCCCAACAATAAGGGTCTCCACAGGATTTGTTTCTGCATAAATGAGTATACTGTAGGTCTGGTTTACGAGGATGCACATCTACACAGAATAAATCCAACTGATTTTTTTTAGTGTGACTCATTTCTGACTATAACCAAGCTGTATGTATGTGTGTATAAACACACACACAAACACACACGTGCTCTGTCTCTATCTATCTATCTCTATCTATCTGTCTGTCTGTCTGTCTCTGTGTATCTGTCTGTCTGTCTGTCTGTCTGTCTGTCTGTCTGTCTGTCTATCTATCTACCTACCTACCTACCTACCTACCTACCTACCTACCTACCTACTTACCTGCCTACCTACCTATTGCCATATGACTTTTGGCATAAGTTAAAATCAGCCATTCTTTTTAAATTCATTTAATAGTTTGTAAAAAATATCTGGCTTTTGAAAACCACCCAGCTGAGTAGATATATTCATGATTGGTTGTATACATATAAGTGACTGGAGGTAGGTAACATCACTGCCAAACACTGAATGGTAGAGGAGAACATCCTTGTTTTTTTACTCTAGACTTGAGACATCTGCATATCACATGATATATATTTTATACTGACAAGGTGCTTTTGCTAATTCTGTATCAAATTTCTTCATGGAGCAGAAGTTTGTAAAACAGAAATAGTAGTGCTAATTCTTTCATGATTTAAGTATGGCCACAATTTTCACTGGATGTTGCAGGACTTATTTATGAATATGTATTTACAGTATTAGAGGGTAGTGTAAAGACCACAACTTTAGGAGAAGATTCACTGAGCAAAGTATGAGTGAATGTAATTGTGCTTTTGATAACATTTCATGGATAGAATCAAGATTATTTTTGATTTAAATGTTCCAAGCGTTGACCTTGGCTTGTTGTTGTGGAACTCAGTACGTTAGACATGGGAAAATAATGTTGTTGGAACAGCTGTGAGAAAGGCTGAGAGAGAATTGAGATCATAACTGTCAGCAAAAAATTGTCCTGTCAAATGAGCTTTTTGCTAGAAGCTTTTAAACAATTTTGCTCTGACAGCTATTTTGTTTGAAAGCACATAAGAAAGGCAACATTTCATCTTACAATCTAACGCATGGACAAGAATCATCTTATCTGCTGCCCCAGATTCTCTTTCTCTTGCACACCTATGACTTATTCCCTACTAATCTGTTGAAAATATTATATAAACTCAGGTAAGGAGTAAAAATTTGTGTAATTCACATGAAGAGCTTGATGGCTTGCATACCATTTGCTGCTACTGGAATTCTTCATGTCATCTTACTTTGGGCCAAATTTCATTATAAGATCCCTAAGCCATATTTGTGGCCAAGGTTCTCTGGACAGTCTTTTCTGCCTCCTCCTTTTAAAAAAATCAGTGGTCCATCCATTCATTTGGAACAATATGGTGTGCAAAACATTCAAAACAAATGCTTAAGAACATGTAGAAAAGCAAATCATGCCCTTCTCTCAATTGATCAAGGCAGCTGTTGTTGGAAGAAATGATTTGAGTCCATTTCTGGACAGCAAGATCTAACCTGAGGAAAGACTAGTGAAGCAATTTCTTTAGAATAGAATAGAATAGAATAGAATAGAATAGAATAGAATAGAATAGAATAGAATAGAATAGAATAGAATTTTTTATTGGCCAAGTGTGATTGGACACACAAGGAATTTGTCTGGGTGCATATGCTCTCAATGTACATAAAAGAAAAGATACGTTCATCAAGGTACAACATTTACAACACAAATGATGGTTAAAAGAAATAAGTTTTGTTACAGAAAATAGATGGAAACAAGGCAAATGAGAACCAGCTTGATATAATGGGTAAGGCACTGGCTAGAAACCAGCAGATGTGAATTCTAGTCCCACTTTAGACATAAAGCCAGTTGGATGACTTTGGGTCAGTCTCTATCTCAGCCATAGGAAGGAAGCAATTGCAAACCATTTACAAAATATTGCCAGGAAAATGGGAGGGACTAGTCCAGGCATTTGCCAGGAGTCAGCCCTCAAAACAGACACATGCCAACACAAAGTGATTGGTAAAGTCTACCTTAAAGTAGCTACATCCCACCAGGTAGAGAGTTGGAAACCGAATAACTTGGAAGGCAAAGGCAGGAAATATGCACCTTCAGATTAGTAATCTCACAAAGTACAGGTAAATTGAAATAAAGAGAGATAAAGATGAAATTCAGAAGAAATGTCTAACTATTCAAATCCTTCTATTCTTATAGCCAGTATATTGTGAGGTGCTGAAGTATAAGTGCAACTAGTCACACTTCTGTCATTTGCACCTCTATAACTGTCTGCTTCGGTTTTGCAACCCAACAAGAAAAACACAGACTTCAGAGGATAATTAGAACTGCAGAAAAAATAATTGCTACCAACCTGCCTTCCATTGAGGACCTGTATACTGCACGAATCAAGAAGAGGGCCATGAAAATATTTACAGATCCCTCGCATCCTGGACATAAACTGTTTCAACTACTACCCTCAAAACAAAGCTATAGAGCACTGCACACCAGAACAACTAGACACAAGAACAGTTTTTTCCAGAACGCCATCACTCTGCTAAACAAATAATTCCATCAACACTGTCAAACTGTTTACTGAATCTGCACTACTATTAATCGTCTCATAGTTCCCATCACCAATCTCTTTCCACTTATGACTGCATGACTATAACTTGTTGCTGGCAATCCTTATGATTTATATTGATATATTGATCATCAATTGTGTTGTAAATGTTGTACCTTGATGAACGTATCTTTTCTTTTATGTACACTGAGAGCATATGCACCAAGACAAATTCCTTGTGTGTCCAATCACACTTGGCCAATAAAAATTCTATTCTATTCTATTCTATTCCAATGGCTATGGTTTTTTTCAGTTGTACACTGTTTCAAACACCACTCTCAGCTCTGTCCACGTGTATGTGCGCTGATATTCATTGTCTGTTGCTAGGAAATACGTGAAGCAGCAGTACACACAGATAGGCATAAGGAAACTGCAGAGGCAGCCTGGAATCCATCTGCTTTAAGGATTTGGAGAGAAGTGTTTTGTTTGCTCTCCCACGTGCTTTGAAGCAACTCTTGATATTTTACATCCCTGATATTCAGTAGATGAAAGGGGCAACATTAGCTAAAACCAACTAAAATAACAGCAGCATATAGAGTAATCGATTTAAAATTGGTGTACATTAAAGAAGGTTTTACTGCAATTTTCAGGGTAAACTATAGCGCTGCATAATGTGGTAATATATATGTAGAGGGACAGGGAGAGAGGAAGGGGGTAAGGAGAAAGAGAGGGGAGAGAGGCAGGGAGGGAGACAGGGAGGGAGCAAGGGTGGTGGTGGAATAAATGCTTTGACCATAGTGAGATAGAGCTGTGCTAAAGATTTATGTCTGCTGCACTATTTTATTTCATTTCTGCAGAAATGGCTTATCAAGAGAAAGAGAAAGCAGTGCTAGAAATCAGCAGAGTTAGGAACCAAAATTGGCTGATTAATCAGATTCAGGTTTAATCATAGACAGTTTCCTAATCTGAAACTTAAATCTTGCCAAATCATTGTCCTGGCATATTCGGGTCTTTTCCTGTGTAAGGTTGAGAGTATCTTGGCAATGTTTCGACAAGGTCTCACTCATCATCTTCAGGCTGATGCTTTCGGCTTCGTGCTTGTGCGAGCAAAGCGTGGTCGGAGCTGCCGTCTCTCTATTAATACTGGTGGGGAGGTGGGGGGTGTTGCTGTGAGCGGGTTGGTTGGCTGTGTGGTTGCATCTTGATTGGCAGATGGAATGGGTGTTTGCAGATTGGTTGGCTGTTTCGTAGCATCCTGTGTGGGTGTGGTCCTAGTCTTTTGTGTTGTAATGACCTGGTTAATGGGCTATGTGGAAACATCCTGAGTTCTGGGAATGTGATCTCCTGTAGTGGTAATGGGCTTCCTGGAAATGTCCTGAGTTCTGGGAATGTGACCTCCTGAGTCCTGTGCTGTAACATCCTGGGTAGTAGGTTGCGTTGTAATGTCCTGAGCTTTGGTGTTGTGGCCTCTGGAGTTCTATGATGTGATGTCTTGAGCATATGGCTGTGATGCAGCATTCCGGGTTTGGTTTGGTTCCGTGTCCGAGGTCTTGTCATGTGTTCCTGGCGTGTGTCAGCTTGCTTTGAGTGGGGATTGGAGGGGGGTGCAGCAGCCAGTGGTGCCAGCATGATCTGGCTTCTGGATGGTGGTTGTGTTTCGTCTGTGGGATGGGTTTCAGTTTGAATCTGGTGAGGATGATTGGTGGTGGCATCGTGTGTTATCCTGGGTCCAGTGTCAATTTTCATGGCTGGGATCCATACAGGATGCTACGAAACAGCCGACCAATCTGCAAACACCCACTCCATCTACCAATCAAGATGTACCCACACAGACAACCAACCCGCTCACAGCAACACTCCCCACCTCTCCACCAGTATTTATAGAGAGACAGCAGCTCTGACCACGCTTTGCTCACACAAGCACGAAGCCGAAAGCACCAGCCTGAAGATGATGAGTGAGATCTTATCGAAACGTCACCAAGATACTCTCAACCTTACACGGGAAAAAACCCGAATATGCCAAGACAGACAGACAGACAGACAGACAGACAGACAGACAGACACACACACACACACACACACACACACACACACACACACATATATATATAAAACAAAATGTGTATATATTTATATATACTGTGCACGTGCACGCTCACATTTGCGAACTGATAGGGAAGGTAAGTGAATCCCACTTCTGATTATATCCAACATCTCCCCTCGGAATACTATATTTCTTTGTGTTTTGGATGCCAGTTGAATAATAAAACTTTAAAATGTTTTTCATTTACCACAATAACTTAGCCCCTGCTCTTCCGCTCATAAAATTATAGAGGTTTCTTTTCAATACATCTGTAGTATAGTAACATAAGTGAAAAGGGAAAGCAAAGACCTTCATCATGTACCAAACTACACTGCACAAAAGTACATTATTTGAAAATATTTCAATTTTCTTAATTCTACTGTTCATGCATTTTATATTGCTTTGATAATAAAAACAGAATGGCATAGGTTGGGGTTTTTTTCTTTTCTGAAACTAGAAAAACTACTTTTACATATCCCCCAAACCTGAACCTATTTGCATGCACTGTGAGAGACTTGATCATTTTGTACAAGTAAAATTTGCCTTAAAATTAATCCAGTTCTTAGAAATAACATTATTGTTCTCTAAGAAATGTTGCCTCTATCTATCTTCAGTTTTGCACACGTTCTTCTCTCATGGATTATTATTGTTATTTTTAAAATGTCTATAAGAAAGGTTACCAAGTGCTTTGTTTTAGTCACTATAAATATGTTCTGCTTTCCAAACTCAAATGTGGGTGCAGGTATTCAAGCCCCATCTAGGAGCTCTAAATTGGCCAGAGGCAAAATCAGACTATTTATCTGAAGTGCCAAAATAGAGAAGGTGCTTTAGATACACCCTTCTGTACACACTCATCAGTGTATATTTTCCAAATGATGGGGGAATGTTTGAAATATTTGCATCCAAAATGTAAATTGGATAATATTTGCTTTTAATGTAAATATACAGTATATATAGATAGAGGGAGGATTACTGCTACATGGCACAACATTGCAAACACAAGTAGTAGAACAAAGTCAAACTAGAGTCTTGGACTTTAAGAGAACTAATTTCAATAAACTTAGAGAGAGCTTGGGAAGGATTCCATGGATGAGAAACCTCAAGGGGAAAAACAACTCAAGAAACTTGGGAAATTTTGAAAAGTTTAAAAGCCCAGTTTAGCCCAATACCAATGAAGGAGAAAAATAATAGCTATCAAAAGAAACCAATATGGCTGCATAAAGAACTCTCTGACAAATTGAAAAACAAAAAGGACAAGTATAAAAAGTGAAAAGAGGGGCAAATAACTAAGGCGGAATATCAGCAAATAGCCCGAGCATATAAAGATGAAGTGAGGAAAGCTAAGGCTCACAATGGACAAAGACTTGTGACAAAAGTGAAAAAATAACCAAAAAAAAGCTTCTTCAACATGTTAAAAACAAGAAAAAAGTCAAAGAAACAATTAGTCCATCCCTGGGAGAAAGTGGCAAGAAGGTAACAAGCAACAGGGAGAAAGCAGAACTACTTAACTCATATTTTGGATCTGTCTTTACAGAAAAGGAAAAACCAGTCCAACCTATCAAAAACAGCATCACAAAAAACAGATTAGGAACACAAGTTCAAATAGGGAAGAAATGGTAAGTGAACACCTGTCGGGTGAAATGCTCCCGGTTCAGACCGGCACCCCCAATCTGGTAGCGATGGCAGCTGCTGGTTCGGAGGACTGGTAGCAAAAATCCCTGGCCCTGCCCCCTTCCTCTGCTGAGCCACACCATCAGCAGAGGTGGTTTTTTTTATTTTTAAAAGCAGTTTTTCTTCAGCAGAAAATATGACTTTAAAAGTAAAAAAAAAACCCTCTGATGATAGTGGGGGGGCTGAGCAGAGATCATCAGAACCCTTTAAAAGGTTTTTTTTTAAAAAAACTCTTCAGCCAAAGGGGGGAAAAAAGGAAAAGGGGGGGGGCTTTAAAAGGCTCCTCTGGCCATCCCAGATGAGTTCCTCATCACCAGAACCTTAAAAAACATGTTTTCTACATGTTAAAACAATTATTTTAAGAAGTTCTGGGCTGCTATGAGGGAACTGCAGCTGAGATCATCAGAGGAGCTTTTAAAAACTTTTCTTCCTCTGGCGATCCCAAAGGAGTTTCCTGATCCTCACAGGCTTTTAAAATCACTTTTTAACAGCCCCCACTTACAAGAGCCCCCACCCATGCCCACCCAATTCCCTCTCCTCACTTACCTATAATTACTGCTCCTTTCCGGCTGGCAACGCCATGCTTTTCTTCAGCTACTGATTACAGCCTGCTTTGACTGCCTGCTTTGCTGAATGAGGAACTCTGGGAGTTGAAGTCCACAAACCTTAAAGTTACTAAGGTTGGAGACCCCTGATCTAAAAAAATAAATAAAAATAATAAAATAAGGTATTTGTGCAGCTTTCTAAGATTTGGTGTGTTTCTGTAGTGTTTCACTCTAACTACACAAACACACAAAATCTAAAAAAGCTGTATGTGGCATTTTGTGTGTGTGTGAGAGAGAGAGTCAGTTGTGTTGTGTGTGTGTAAAGTGTGAAAGTGTGAGGTTCCTGCTTGTTGTAGGGCCCATTTTGAGTGAAGTGCAGCTGCTTTTACATTGTGTGTGAGTCAGTTGTGTTGTGTTGTGTTGTGTTGTGTGTGTGTAAAGTGTGAAAGTTGGTTTTTGGTACCGCTTATTGTTTTGTATACTTTGTTTATTATTTTTATTATTTATTGTTATTGGCCACGCCCACCCAGTCATCTGACCACCAAGCCATGCCCACCAATTAAGCCACGCCCACAGAACCGGTAGGAAAAAAATTTAGATTTCACCCCTGACACCTGTCTACCCTAGACGAATTCAAATCACCAGGACCGAATGGATTACACCCCAAGATTCTGAAGGACCTGGCAGATGAGATTTCAGAGCCACTGAACGATATCTTTCAAAGATCCTGGAGCACAAGGCAACTGCCAGAGGACTGGAAAAGAACTGATGTAGTTCCCATCTTCAAAAAAGGGGGGAACAAACAGATCCAGGAAACTACAAACCTATCAGCCTGACCTCAATACCAGGGGAGATACTGGAAAAGATAATCAAGCAACAAATCAGCAAACACCTAGAAGCAAACAAAGTAATAACCAAAAGTCAACATAGGTTTGTCAAAAGCAGATCATGCCAGACTAATCTTATTGCATTCTTTGACAAAGTGACAAAACTAGTGGACCAGAGGAATACTGTAGATATAATATACTTGGACTTCAGTAAAGCATTTGATAAAGTAGACCATAATCTACTACTAGATAAAGTAGAAAAATGTGAGTTAGAGAGCATCACCACCAGATGGATTCGTAACTGGCTGACCAACCACACTCAACGTGTAGTCCTCAATGGAACTGCATCTACATGGAGGGAAGTATGCAGTGGAGTACCCCAAGGCTCTGTTTTAGGCCAAGTACTCTTCAACATCTTCATCAATGGACAAGGGGATAGATGGGGAACTCATCAAATTTGCAGATGACACCAGCTGGCAGGAATAGCCAATATTCCAGAAAATAGACTCAAGATACAGAAGGATCTTGACAGACTTGAACATTGGGTGCTATCTACAAAATGAAATTCAACAATGAAAAAAGTAAGGTTCTACATTTAGGCAAGAAAAACAAAATGCACAGGTACAATATATGTGATACCTTGCTCAATAGTAGTAACTGTGAGAGGGATCTTGAAGTCCTAGTGGACAACCATTTAGATATGAGCCAGCAGTGTGCAGCAGTTGCCAAAAAGCCAACACAGTTCTGGGCTGAATAAACAGATGGATAGAATAAAGATCATGTAAAATGTTAATACCACTTTATAATGCCTTGGTAAGGCCACACTTGGAATATTGCATTCAGTTTTGGTCACCACGATGTAAAAAAGATGTTTGAGACTCTAGAAAGAATGCAGAGAAGAGCAACAAAGATAATTAGGGGACTGGAGGCTAAAACATATGAAGAACAGTTGCAGGAACTGAGTATGTCTAGTTTAATGAAAAGAAGGACTAGGGGAGACATGATAGCAGTGTTCCAATATCTCAGGGGCTGACACAAAGAAGAGGGAGTCAAACTATTCTCCTAAGCACCTGACGATAGAACAAGAAGCAATGGGTGGAAACTAATCAAGGAGAAGCAACTTAGAACTAAGGAGAAATTTCCTGATAGTTAGAAAAATTAATCAATGGAACAACTTGCCTGCAGAAGATGTGAATGCTCCAACACTGGAAATTTTTAAGATGTTGGATAACCATTTGTCTGAAGTGGCGTAGGATTTCCTGCCTAAGCAAGGGGTTGGACTAGAAGACCTCCAAGGTCCCTTCCAACACTGTTATTCTATTCTATTCTATTCTATTCTATTCTATTCTATTCTATTCTATTCTATTCTATTCTATTCTATTCTATTCTAGATGAAATCAAGATTTTTATTCAGTTGAATTTTAGGGATCATCTCAGCCGTGCCTTCTACTTAGTTCTACCTATATTTGTTCTACAGGTAGTCCTCAACTTATAACCACAATTGGAACTGGAACTTCCATTTCTAAGTTTTGCAGTCATTAAGAAAGTCATCGTGTAACTGCACCCAATTTTATCATCTTTGTTAAGCAAACCTGGGTTCCCCTACTTGTTTGTTGGAAGCTGGCTGAGAAAGTCTCAGATAACAACTGTGACCCCTGAATGCTGGAACTATTGTAAATACATGCTGGTTGTCAAGTCCCCAAATGGCAATCATGTGACTCTGGGGATATTGCAACAGTCGGAAGCACGAGGACTGGTTATTTCCATTTTTTCAGAGCCAGCGTAACTTTGAACGGTTACTAAACGAATGGTCATAAGTGGAGGGCTATTTATATCTGTATTTTGTGTTTGTGTATGAAAGAGGAGGCACTGTAAGAGTCGTGATATCCTAGAGTCTTCCAATCTCATTTACTTGTTAAACGTAATCTGAATAATAAAAGACTTGCGCCTTCTTTTAGACTCAATACTCTCCTTCTGACAGGGAATTTAGGCTACTACATTATCCAACTGCCCAGGGAAACTACAGATAAGAAAAAGCTGGGACAGACAGATTTTTTCCCCTCACTTCTCCCTCTTGCTTAACAGAGTAGAGATGGAGTAAAACTAAAATTACGGCAGCATACTGAACAGGGTTTCCATAGGAATAAGGTGCGAGTAATTATAGACGGAAGGTCTTCCCATTATATACTTTGCACTCCCAGGGGGCCATCTAGCCTATTAGAATGTATAGCTTCCTTGAGGTTTGCTTGCGGTTTTTAAGAATAAATCCTTGCCCTATTAATTCTGTCTGTAGCAGAATCTATTCGGCTTTAAGAATATTCTTTCTGTATTAACAAAACACTTCCTCAAAAGTTCACTCCAATATGAAACATGTTTAAATTCTATATGAAGCTAAGTTTGCCATCTAGTGGCTAGAGCTTAGAAAACTAAAACCCAATACGTTTTTGTACTAAAACATGGAGAGAACATGGGAAAGTATAATCAATGTACTTGCTTATTCAAGGGTGTATATATGAATAAACTGTGTTACTTGCTTTGTTAAAACAATATTCTTTGATAATGTGCTTCAAGATTCCAGTTACACTGGCTGGGAGTTTCTCCAGAAGCTGATATGGATAATATTTAATATGAGTCTCTATATGGACTGAAATTGTACGTTTTCAGTTAGAATATTAAATTGTTTACCTCCCAGATTATAAAAAATACAAAAGGAGCACTATTTTTATAATCATGAATGACACAACAAAGAGATACTGAGTTGCCTAAGTAATATCAATTACATTTCTTTAATTGATAATTCTTTAACATGACCATGTTTACACATAAATGGAGTTCTCACCTCAAAAAGAAATGATTTATTATGATTATATGCCATCAAAGTGGTATTGATTCTTAGGAACTGCAGAGATAGATCTTCTCCAGGACAATTTGGTCCTTCTGGTCTTCCAAACAGTGCGCCCACCACCAGGGCAACTGAGTCTATCAGCTTTGTTGTTGTTGGTCCTTCTCTTCTCTTTCCTTCCACCTTTCTCATTGTTATAGACTTCTCAAGCACTCTATACAACACCTCTCTGGAGAAATTTATAATGCTAAAAAAGATATAAAGATAGAGAAGAGAAGGAAAAGAGAAAGCAACAGGTAGCAAGGTGGATGGATTCAATTATAATAAGAATGGCTGAAGGAGCAAACTGGGGACAGATCATCCTATGCAAAATCTATTTTTGTGGTCATGAACAGTTGATACTGAATTGTATTTAATTGGTTAAACTCAGACCACCTACTTTATGCTCCATCATATTATATAAACTGCAATAGTCTATGTTTTATGAGTCAGGCTATAATCCCCGCCCCCCCGCTCTTTAATACTAATATCTGATCATTACTAAACTAAGTGGAGTTAAGGGCACATATATAGCCACTACAATGTTCACATTCTGATTTTGTGCAAATTAGTTTTGCAAATTTGTATAAATTTGTGAAAAAGTTTAAGTATATCTTTTTGCTTCATCATATGCAAGATGAAATATCCTAGTACTGTAAGTATTTTCTTCCTTTTATCTTCAGAGACATGCATAGCCAATGGTACAAATGCTTGTTTTAGAGCTATAGGGTCCTAATATTTCAAATTGTGGAAAGTATTTATGAAGACTATTGGGTTTAACATTCGATTGTGTAGAAGATTGGTTCCAAATTCTTGAAGAACGATTCTTCTGTGGTCAAAGAGTTAAACTGAAAATACTGTCTTGGAAATTAATTGCTTTATGTGTACATAAGAAAATGGAGAATGCCAAAATTTGGTTTTGACACAAAATAAACCATATAATATATTTTTTTTCTTTCATTCAATCATCTCCAATTCTGAGATTGCCTGGACAAGTCCCTGCAGCTTTCTTGGCAAGGTTTTCCAAATTGGTTTGCCATTGTCTTCTTCCATGGGCTGTGAGAGAGTGATGGCATAAGTTCAGCCATCTGGCTTTGTACCTAAGACAGGTTTCCCAGTTTATAGCCTGATGGCTTAACTTCTAAACCAGACTGGGTCTCATTGTTATAGAAGAATAGAATAGAATAGAATAGAATAGAATAGAATAGAATAGAATAGAATAGAATAGAATAGAATAGAATAGAATTTTTTATTGGCCAATTGTGATTGGACACACAAGGAATTTGTCTTGGTGCATATGCTCTCAATGTACATAAAAGAAACAATCAATATCAACAAGCAACAAAGTTACAGTCATACAGTCATTAGTGGAAGGAGATGGATGATGGGAACGATGATTAATAGTGATGCAGACTTAGTAACTAGTTTGACAGTGTTGAGGGAATTATTTGTTTAGCAGAGTGATAGCATTCAGGAGAAAACTGTTCTTGTATGTAGTTGTTCTGGTGTGCAGTGCTCTATAGCAATGATGGCTAACCTTTTTGCCATCGCGTGCCAAAAAAGGGGGACTGCGGGGCGGTCGCGTGCATGCATGCCAACACCCATAATTCTATGCACCCCGCCCCCCACGCATGCGCACACAACCCCCACGCACTCCCCTACTTTTGGCACGCAGTGGCAGGGTGGGCCCAGTAGGGCTGTTTTTTGCTTTCCCCAGGCTCCAGAACCTCCCTAAGAGCCTGGAGAGGGCAAAAATAGGCTTCCCTACTCCACTGGAGACCAGAAACAGCCTGTTTGCCGACTTCCAGTGGGCCCAGAAGGCCCGAAAATCATGTAGGCTGGAGCTGAGCTCACCTGCCTACCGATATGGCTCTGTGTGCCACCTGTGGTTTGCCATCATGGCTCTATAGTGTCGTTTTGAGGGTAGGAATTAAAACAGTTTATGTCCAGGATGTGAGGGGTCTGTAAATATTTTCACAGCCCTCTTTTTGACTCGTGCAGTATACAGGTCTGCAATGGAAGGCAGGTTGGTAGCAATTGTTTTTTCTGCAGTTCTAATTATCCTTTGAAGTCTGTGTCTGTCTTGTTGGATTGCAGAACTAAACCAGACAGTTATAGAGGTGCAGATGATATACTCAATAATTCCTCTGTAGAACTGGATCAGCAGCTCCTTGGGCAGTTTGAGCTTTCTGAGTTGGCATAGGAAGAACATTCTTTGTTGTCCTTTTTTGATGTCGTTTTTGATATTAGCTGCCCATTTTAGATCTTGAAATATGGAAGAACCTAGAAATTTGAAGGTCTCTACTGTTGACACTATGTTGTCTAGTATTGTAAGAGGGGGAAGTATGAAAGGGTTTCTCCTAAAGTCTACCACCATTTCAATGGTTTTGAGTGTGTTCAGTTCCAGATTGTTCCAGCCACACCACGAGGCTAGTTGTTCAATCTCCCGTCTGTATGTGGAGTCATCATTGTCTTGAATGAGACCGATCACTGTTGTGTCATCTGCGAACTTCAGTAGTTTAACAGATGGATCATTAAAGATGCAGTCATTGATATACAGAGAGAAGAGAAGTGGGGAGAGCCACAGCCTTGGGGCTGTGCTAATTGTACAGGTATCTGATATGATTCTGCTTAGCTTCACCTGCTGCTTCCTGTTTGTTATGATTAGGATCACAAAATCTCAAAGACAGCCTAGGGGTGGGAAATTTCTGTTTCAAGATAATCTCAAGATAATAAGACATTTTTAAAATCCAAGTTTAAGAAGTCTTTGCAGGTAAAAAGAAGGCATAGGGGATGTGGGACCTGATAGTCTAACTCTAATCTATTTCAAGACAGCTTGTCTCCAACAAAGGGTTTTTCTTTTTCTCTTCTCTTGCATGCTGGAATACAAAGGGAAGTTGGTAAGGTTGAAACCATTGGTTCTCAGGTGATAGAAGACCAGCATAAATAATGATCAGATACTTCCCTATCAAAGCCTCTGAAGAGAATGGCTAAATTTTTGTTGGCCAAGAGCCCAGAGGAAGATGCCTACAATATGAACTTGGAGCAGATAAGGGACCCAATTATAACCGCACAAAATTATTATAGTGAAAAGTATGCCTCATTTTCTGTATAGTCGTACAAATAAATCTCTGGTCTATGGCTTCATTCTTGTCTGCACTGAAACAATTTATGTAACCATGACACCTTTGTGAGCTTCTGCTACTGTAAGTTGCTGACTATAGTGTCAGGTGTCTGGAGAGTTGAGATTCATTGCTATGGTGGCCAGAGGCCTGACAGCTGTGAAGATAAAATCCTTTTTAAAAAACTAATTAACAGGTTCATCCCTGCTTGCTTCCCCTGCAGTTTGCACACATGGGAAGAATTGTAAGGAACAAAAGACTTTCTGGTGGCTTACCCTGTCAGTGTTGGTGGAATGGTCTTGGAGGTTATTTGGTTGGGCTGTTTACTGTCACTTGGTTTGGCAGTTCCTTGATTGGGGTATTGTTTACTTCTTGACTGTTTGTCTGATGTTAATCTTGGAAAACAACTGAAGGCCAAAGACTCATCATTTTATCCCTGAGCTACAAATATTTTCCTTTATCAGAACAAAAGAAAGAATAGCGTTAGGCCATGATTCAGGCTCCTCCTGCCCAGCTAGCTGATAAGAAGGAAGTGAGTGAAAAGAACAGTAGCTCATCTTATCTTTCTGGAAACAAAAGCCATTTAGCCTCAATCTATTTTTAGTTATTGGTGAAGTAAACAGGCTCCCTGCTTGGCATTGAGCAGAAATAAAGGAACCTGCTATGTCAGAGAAAAACAGTACTTACTTACTTACTTACTTACTTACTTGTCTGTCTCTCTCTCTCTCTCTCATAGTAACAACCCCTCCACAACACAACATTTTTTCACTTATCCTGAAATAGGTTCCTGCGAGAAATAATGGAAGAAATATTGCCCATAAGGAACTAAAACATGAAAGGAAGTTCACTGGAAAGCTAATCTCAAAAATTAGGCTATGATAGATTATTTTATTTGAGCATTTGCACTTCTATTATGTCTTAGAAACCATGCCTTATTCTGGGTTTTTTTAAGATTGGTGATCTTTTAACTTTTCACTGATTACAGTGAAAGTAGCTTACCAGGGAGGTGAAATAAGTGTACATTCTTTTTTTAACGATATATTTTGATTAAGATTATCACATATAGAAGACAAGTGGGAATAAAGATAATAGGGATATGAGGAAAGGGAAAGAGGGGAAAAGAAGAGATAGGAAGGAAGGAAGGAAGGAAGGATGGATTTCCAATTTTTTTCAGGTCAGTAAAGTACAAATTAAAATTGTAGCCTCAGCTTAATAATGGCATTTCTATAACAACAACTAATTTAATCTCCAAAACCCAAAATCAAGATTTCATTTTTTTCTACTCGAGCACAAAGTCCAGAAGCAGATTTTCCCACTTTCTTTTCTCTGATTAAAACAGTTAATTTTGCCATCTCTGCTAGTTCCATCACTTTTTCCATTCATTCTTCCATCGTGGATCTCATTAATGGATCTTTCCATTTCTGCCAGATCAGGTGTCCATTCCAAGGATAGCTTCTCCTTAGACAAAAATATTCTTATAAAACTTAGCGGCCTGACATGGAAGGAAGGAGGTTCTTTATATGGAATTATGTGAGAATGGAATTTGATGAGGTAAAGGATTGGTATTCTATAGGAGGGGCTGATTGTAATGTAAATAACTTGTGTTTGATGAAGGGGGTCTGCCTAACAGCTTGTTGTCATTGCTTTTGAGTGAAGAATAAAGAACTTAATTTCATGCAGCTACCTGATGTTTTTATCATCTTGTATCAGATGCAAAGAATCAGGACCATACATTAAGTTGCAGCACAGAAGTCTTATACAAGTATATAAACAAGAATCTGATCTACTAATGGTTACTAGATATGGATCAAAGGAATTTAAAGTGGACTGGACTTCTGCCAATGTAAGGACTCTAAACTGATGTCAGATTTAACTTGTTCCCCCTCCCCATGCTCTTCTACATCATGTCTCAGGGTAAACTACAGTAGGTAAGGAATAAAATATTTAGATAGATAGATAATGAGAGAGAGAGACAGAGAGAGAGACAGAGAGAAAGAGAAACAGAGAGACAGAGAGAGTGTTTTAAATAACTAAATAAAAAGAAAAACAAATGCAAAAACTACAGATGTGCCAAGAAAATAACTTTAATAGTAGTTGAGATTAAAAACATAATCTTGAAACTATAAAGAGTTTCCCATCCTTATTTATAGTGAGATGAGTCACTTTGAGGGATTTGAAGTGCTTCTCCCCAGATTTCCCCCCACCGGAGCTAAGTTGCAATTTATGAAATTTCTGTTGAATCTCAATTCCTTTTTCTTACACAAAAGTATATCCATTGACAATATTACCATAATATTTCTATTTGAAGTTGCTAGCAAATTAAGCTATTGAATTATTTCCCTTTCATGGTCTTTACTTTTCATGTTGTGGTGCCTCCATTGTCATTCCGCTTATTTCATTTACCTCACTCCCAGTTCTGGAATGTTTCACATTTTATTTGGATAAATGTGAAGAATAAACCTAATCTTTTGAAAGCTCCTCAAATAAAACTTTTTGTAAATCTGATGCTTTTAGTCACAGTATTTGGTTTTCTTTTCCTGCCTGCTGAAAAATACAGTACAAATCAATTGCAATCAAATACCTTTTATGTCAGTTAAGATTCTCAGTCGTCTAGCTTTTTTTCTTTCCAAGAAAAGAAGTCCAGTTGCCATGACTCAACTTCCAGCAAAAACTTTTAAAAATATAGAAGAAGTTTAAAACAGCCATGGGTCTTGCTATCAGCCACAAAAAAGGACCAAAGAGTCAACTATATGTTAATTTAAAGCTACACATAGTAAAAAAATGTTGCTGTTTTTTAAAACTACTAATAAGAAATAAAGACTTAAACAATGAGTTACGTATGCCAACCTGACTGTCACATTACCACAAATAAATCCAGCCTGCACTTCAACTTTCTCTGTCTCATGCAAAATTTTGATGTAGGTAAGTTGATCTCCTGGTCATGTAGGCAGACAAATTCCCCCTTGCAAGACAAAACAAACAAACTTTATTGGAGAACTACTGAAGGAAAGAAGGAGAGTGGCTACAAGTTAGGAAAAACAGAGAACAGACCAGATTAAATTTGGAACTTTCAGGGGGAAAAAGAGGAAGTCTAGCAAATTTAAGTAGAAAGGGAAAATTGATGAGGGTTTATTATGTAAATGTTAGGAACTACTCTAATCTTAATTTCCTAACTAGAATAGTTAAGAACTACTCTAAGCTTGATTTGTTTTATGTGCAATCGCATTTTTCTTTCTGAAATATTTAACAGAATTGGATTTTCTGCTGCCTTGAACCTAACCTCAGAGTATGCCTCAAAATATTTTGTTTCTTGAGACTATTCCAGTAATGTGTATGTAGAGTTTGTCCATAATTGTATTGCATTGTGTTTTTTTCCCCCAAATGAAGTTTAAATTTGTCTATCCCTTGTGAGATTGGTTTTATTTCCAAAACAGGGATGATGGAGCTGAATTTTTTTAGTCACCTGTCTTGAGGTTATACAGCTATAAAGTGGAATTATTTTTATTTTCACATTTTAGTTGTCAGAAATATAGTATGGATTATGAAAAAAATATTTTTCCATATACCAGAATCAGAAGAGGATGCTATCTTAGGAAATTCAAAGAAGGTAAATGAAGGAATTTCTAAACTAGTAGGCATAATTTCTAAGCAGGAGACATAAGACCCAAATGGCTTAGGGAGCAGCCAGTTTGAGAGTAAGTCTTATATAAATTTGAGATAAGCCTCTATAACTCTCCATAAATCATGGATGGTCTTCCAAACTTACCTTAGATTAATCTGGAAATTAACTGACATCTGTACCTCCTTTTCTGAAATCAGAAAATCTTGAATTATTTTTCTGGACCAATTTGAAAAAGTTGAGAGAAATCTCCTTGCTCTCCTTACGGAAATGTTTTGTTCCAAAATACGTGATTTTTCATTCTTCCTTTCCTTAAATCAGTAATTTATAAGGAAACCCTGCCTTCTTATATTACCACTTTTATTCTCAAATATTCAGAAGCATTTGGGCAATAGGTGATATTCCATTGTGGAATTAGAAATAAATTAATTCAACATGCGAAACACAAAAGTACACAACTGTTTTCAAAGCAGCTCGGGAATAACATGTAGAAGTATTTTCGATCTCCTACAGTTTTATGGGGTTTCTACTACTTTGTAAAACACATATAGTTGATAAAAAAAGAGTATGAGAAAGGGAAAAAAGTATGCATATCTTCTATGAAGGAAATCCAATAAAGGTGGGGAATCTTTCTAAATTAGACTATTTTGAGACTGCAAATTAGATTTGATTCTAAGAATTTTATAAGCATATCTTTATTTGGGAGTGGCAGAATTACCTGGCCAGCATTATCATTCCAAGAATACTCCTGCTTTGGGCAAGGTGTTGCTAGGCTACAAGAAGTGGCAAGGCCCTTTCTGGTTGTCAGGATGAAGGCCTTCTGCTCATCCTTGAATCTGTAGAAGATGGTGGATAATGCAACAAGTGCAATTTCAAACAATATTTGTGAAGGGCTCTGTCTAGGTAATATTTTTGAACAAGGCAGTAGCTGGAAGCTTTTACGATAGTAGAAGGAAATATTGAAATAATGTTACTAAATAGAATGTTTTGTGGGATAAAGAATCACTTCCTCACATAACATTTGGTTTGTAGTCTAGATGAGGAAGGCAAAGAAAACAAAGGGTAGATCCAATTTCTCAATGTTATAATAAACTTGGTTTTAATAACATTTGTAACAATATTTTATTCAATATTAGTAAATACCTATTAACACTGGGGTTTTGTCCTTTTGTGCTGAACAATTTAATTTTGCTTCCAAGAAGTAGGCTGTCTCTAAAGAAACAATTAGGCATGAATACTCTTTACCTCAATTATACTGAAGCTATGTGCTGCAAATACAAGAGATGCTGCAGGATCTTCCAATTTCAGTTCCCATAACTGTTTCCCATTATTTGGTGAAACTTGGCCAAATTAAACACAGGCATGAAACCATTGTCTCCTTTCTCTCTAGATTTTTATATAACATAAATAAAAAGTAAACTAAGTAAGGAATGTTAGAGATTATCTCCTCCCGGTCTTAGTTTTTTTTTAACCCAGTCTCCTTTCATCTGTTCAATAGTTCTCTACCTGTAATCTTCCCCCAAATATGACTAAGATGATACAGAACAAACCTCAATTCTAGAATTTTTTAGTTTTACCAAAATTGTCATCCTCTCATGACAGTTTCTCCACTCTTGGTTCTGATTGATAGCTTCTTCATATAAACAGGCTTGCCTTACAAAGCAATCATTCTAGTTGCACTCTATTTGTATGGAATCCTCCATACACCATATACCGCATTTGCATCCTGTCCATTCTGCAGCATTAACCCTGGAACCTCAAGGATGTTCTGGGGAAACCAGCTGGTTCCTCCTCAGCCACAGATTATTGTTACTTACTTGCTCTCTTGAAGTAATCATCTGCTTCAGAGGTGATGATGGTGGACCAGTGGACCCCAACCTTTTGGGCACCAGAGACTGGTTCCATGGAGACAGGTTTTTCCAAGACGCGGAGGGGCCATGGTTTCACTTGCTGCCTGCATCCCATGGATGGGACTTTGCTTGTTTGCATGGCCTAGTTGCTGGCATGCCATGGACCTGGGTTTGGGGACCCCTGTGGTAGACAGGGGGAATGCAATAGAATTTTTACATCATAGCCCTTCATTAGGGAGGCTTCATTAGGGACAAATATGGTTATTTTCCAGAATGGAAACATGGCATAAACCTACTTAAGTCTTGAATAGTGAGCAAGATAAAGTCCAACATCTAGGATGGTATCTATGTAAAGGATAATTTAAGATAGGCCACTTTTCAGCAATCACGAAGGGTAGCTCTCAATTTATTTGATGCATTTTTCTTCATCCTCTTTCCCTTTTTATCTATCAAAAACGCATTGGTCACTTTCATACACCAGTCAGTTATTTTGTTCAACAGTTCACTTATTTTGGCTATCTTGTGCAGACTGACAGTTGACATTGATGGCTCTGCCAATGCATGCATCCACAGTGTAATTACAAGAATATCACCCCAATTGATATTCTTACTCTGCAGGGGCAAAAACTTTTCGAGGCACAAGATTGTAAGAAAGAAACAACATAGTCTGCAAATAAATGAAAGTTGCCTTCTTCAAATTCGATCGCTAAATGGCTGTAGCTATTCTCCGGTTATGTGAACAGTATGCACAGTTCAAAAACAGGCTTCGTGTATTTTAAAGCAAAGACATGGGGAAATTTTTCGGTTGAAAATACTCCACTGTGTCTGCGGGTTCAGTATATGAGTGATTTATGGCCGCTGGGTATTTGCACAGGCTGCCTGTGTGCGCGGTGGAGGCGGGCCGGGCCGGGCCGGGAAGTGATCCAGAAAGCTGGGTTTCGTTTCAGGTTGGCTAATTTTATGAGACAGAAATTGCAGACAAAAGGTTGTTTTGTTTTGTTTTGGCTTTTTAAAATGTTGTCTGGAGCTGTCCGTTCAGCGCCCAGCCTTTGAGTTTTCTTCCGCAGTTTCGTGTGACCCGAGACTGTCTACGAGAGAGAGAGAGAGAGAGAGAGAGAGAGAGAAAAGCTAAAGTGTTGTGAAGACTTTTCCCCTGCAGCCTGCGAAGAAAGAGAAGAGGAATCTAACCGGAAGCTTAAAAGAGTAACTTTTAACACTTTTGTTTTGGCGCGGGGCAGACGAGCCGGGAGGGAGATTGCTGTTGGGTATTTTCTACTCGGGATTTTGTCTTTCCTTTTGCACCACGCAAGTTCTTATTTAAAGATCGAAACTTTTTGCCCTTCCCTTTTTTAGGAAAAAAAAAAAAGATTGCACGGCTGCATAAGAAGGGACAGTCACAGGCGCTCAATTTATGGCCGGCTGTTACACAGCCTACCCCAAGCAAGGGGAAAAGCGAGCTTGATGAAATGTGGAGAAAATAAGGAATTGCTCCTCCTCTCAGAGCTTCGTTGTGACCACAATTTTCAGCAGGCCCGGATCCCGCGCGCGGCCTTTGGTTCTTCAGCAAGGAAAGCCCTGCCTTCTTTGACGGCTGGCTGAAAGATCTTTTAGTTTAAGGGATTGAGGTTTAAGGGATTGAAAGCACCTTTTAATTACTCTCCTTTCGAAAGAAAACCCCAGACCATTAAAAAGGTAAACGGGTAGGGAATTTAAGATAAAGATTTATGGTCTCACACCTTGCTTTAAAACAGTGTTTTTCAAACTTGGGGAGTCCACGCATCTTAAAGTGGCCAAGTTTGAAAAACAGTGCTATAAAGTGAATTACATCAATATTTAGTCCCAAGAATAGTCACCTATGAGTATAGAGCTGCATAAATTGGTGCCCTAATCGGAAGTGGTTCAGTGCAGGGTTTAAGTGAGGGTTGGGATTGAACCTATAATGCTGGGCTTCCTCTGGAAGTTGTGTTCCTGTTTGTTTTCATGACCATTGGATACTCTTCTGGTAAGATTGTACTTCATTTTGCTACTGAAAGGAAACATGTACGCATTTGTTCACTAGTTGTTGCTGCTTAACTCTGGGTTGTGATTTCCCCACAATGGGTTAATATCACATATGCATCAGACATTTATTAGCTGAAGGGGTTTGTTGAAACCTTGGCAACCCACCATTTTTAACCCTTATTCAATTCATAGCAGATTGTTCTCATCTGCCTCTAAAACAGATTGAGGTTAAGAGTGAAGGTGGTCATTGCTGTGTGATTGAAGTAGGGGCAATATCAAACTGTTTTATTTTTGTATTTGTAAGCTGGTTTGATTGGGGCTTAGGTTGCTAATAAATCAATATGCTTTTAGTAGTGAACCTTGACTTAATAAGATGCATAAATCAGATATTGATAAACAGGTAGCATTTTTTCTGATTTCACATTCTGCTTACTAATGTAATAGTGAAAGGAAAGTTTGCTTTTTAAGAAAAGGCCATCCCTCTCAATGGGTGTGGAAGGTATGGCAGGGATAATACTGTAATGTATAATAAATGCCTGAAAATAGAGGCTGTCCTGTTGAACAATTGGTTATGTTGAACTTGGCTAGGGACCAAGGAATTCTATAAGCCAGAAGGGCATTCAGTTTGCTAAGAATTCTGGGAGTTCTAATTCCAACCAATCAGGAGAAACCTGGCTTAGGAAAGAAAGAAATGGGGCGTCTCTTTCTTCCAGCTCACATTAGACTTATTTAAATGAATATTTAGTTACCTTTTGGGATGAGTTCCCTTGTAAATGTTATTGTCATTGGAGTAGCTAACATTTTGCAACATCAGTCTCTTTCTGTCACTCCTTTTGAAGTGCTATTTGTAGAGTTTTATTGCTCTTGCCAGAAACTTTGTGGGCTTCTTCATTTGCATACAAATCATCCCTAGAAAAAATGGCATTGGACAGAATCCAGATACTACTGATGATTAACAGCACTGAAACGTAGGAGTAGAAAGGCAAGGGTATACGATAGAGTAGCCCAGGGCAAAATCCTATAAGCCAATTGCCATAGCTTCACCACAGATAAGAATAGCCATTTAGCCTACCAGAAAATGAAATTGTTTATGTAGGAATATTCAAACAAAACAATGCAAGGTGGAAATATTTAAATTCCTTCCTACTGATTCACACAAGCAGGATCTATTTATATAAGGAGACCACTAGAACTTCTGGTGGAACAATGAGGAACTTAAAACAAATGTCAAACAATTCAAAAGACTTTTGTATGAGTAATATAGCTTTTTTTATTATTATTATTTTCAGAATTGAGCAGAGCTCCTCTGTGCACTTGCCACCTGTGAGAAAACAGGATGTCCTTGCCCCTACTTGGTCCACGTCCTCAAAGCAATCAAATTAACTGCAGATCTATTGTAGCAGGTGGCACAGCTTGAAACAGCAAACATTTTTCAAAATGCTTAAGATATTTTCATTCTATTTTTGCCTATTTCTGCCTTAACGCTGCAGCTACATACCAAAACCAAGAAGAGAGGAAATAGACTTCAAAACAGACTTTGTTAATGCGGGAAAAATCATATGGTTGAAAAGAGTTTCTGACTTAGCACTCTTAAGGCTTAAGGAGTAAACCATTTTATATCCATCCTTTATAATGAAATTTACTAATAAAAGGACAGAAGAAAAAGTTTTGTTCCTTCTGATTAGAGGAGCTTGATGAATGAAAGATTTGCTCTTGAGTATCTACACATAAGTTACTTTTCAGCTAATTTGCAGAAGTACAATTTTATATATGCATCTGGGAAATATGACAGACCAATACATTTTGTAAATTGAACCATGTACCAAGAGAAATATGGAATATAAAGAATATAAATGAATATGTTTTTATTAGGTTTTCTTTTTTCTGTGCCAAAGAAAATATGCTTGATTTTTGGAAAGAACCAAACAATATAATCAACTTTTTAAGTGCAAAATTCTTTTAAAAGTGGAAAAATTAGAGATAGACAGCTTCTTTGTACATTTGACATATAAATACTTATCAGGAAAATTATTTCCTATCTCAATTGCTTAATTAGTACTGGCTCATTTTCTGCTCTAGTAATAAAATTACTAGAGTCAATTAGAAAATAGGAAATCCAGATATCAAAGGGAGCAAAAACATAGATATAAACCTTCAAGACAAAAGATGTAAAGGATGATGATCAGAAATTTCTAAGATCTGAAGTCTGCAAAATCACAGCCAGACAGAAAGTTGAATAACCACACTATAAGCATTTTTTAAAATTGAAGATTTAAAAAAACGGCATTTTATATTGATAATTTTCTTCCTTTAGCAAAGGTACTAATGTGATTTATAAGAATGGAGATGAAGCTGTGGTGAACTCCTGGTCAGAAAGCCTTTGTTTTGGGCATGCACTAGGTTCCTGCATTCTTGTCACTGGGATCTGGGGCAGTGGATTATAGTCGGTAGGTGGTAGAACAGAATCAATAAACACAATTTCATGAGTTGCTATTGAAGTTGTAAGTTTGCATGTCCCTTAACAAAAATGGATTTGGATCTGGAGTTCTTTTTTGGGGGGCATAAGAAAATATACCCAAGAAATACAGCACCACCCTTAAAGAAAGTTGTTAGAATAATCATGGCATAGTAATTCCTAAAATAAAAAATACCTTATTGAAAATGCAAAGTCTTTTAATCTATATGTAAATTGATTAAAATATAGCAATCTCAAAACTGACGTTTTTGATACTTAGCTGTGCCATAGTTACTGGAAAGCTAAAGTGAAAAAAGACTGTTGAAAGGGGTTAACGGCTTGTTCTAGTTACAAGCAGATGTTGGCCTCTGGAGACTACAGAGGTCATTGGGAATTGAGTTAATTATTTTTATTTGGGGAAGGGGAAAGTGGTATAGATTAAAAAAAATTGGGGGGGGATTATAATCCAGTGCTTTCCCATCTAGAAACTGAAAAGTTGCTTACACTTTTATTATAAAAGATATTATAGTATTTTTATAGAAACCAGGCTAGAAATCTGGAAATTATAAATTCTAGTCTTGCTTTAGGCACAGTGCTACTTGAGTGATCATTTGTCACTCTCTTCTCTTATTTATTTGTATTTTACCTTTATTTTTACAAATACCTCAAGATGGCAAAGATATCCAGCAACCTTCCTCTTCCTATCCCACCCCACCAACAACAACACTGTGGGATTCATTGGGCTGAGAGTGACTAGCCCAAAGTCACTCAGCTGGCTTTCATGGCTAAGGCTGGGTTTGAATTTACAGCCTCCCACTTTCTAGCCTAGAGCCTCAACCACTAGATAAAACTTATAAAATGGGAAAGTATAAATACTGATGGAATGGAAATGAGTAGTATATGGTCTATGGTGAGGAATGAATTTTGAAAGAAGTTGAAAATGTCTGTGTATAAGAGCTTGCATTGGCTCTCTCTATTATATGGAAGTGAGAGTTGGGTATTTCAGAAGAAACATGAAGTCAGTAGAATGCATGAGGAATGGGTTAGTTAAGAAGTGTTTATGGTTAAATAAGAGATAAGGTTTAGAATAAACTGGACAATCCAGGCCCTTTATGGGTCATCATTTCAGAGATATTTCCTTACCTTAACAAAGAAACAGAATGACCAAGGACAGGCAAAAAAGTTGTGGCAGTCAGAGGGATTTCTGACTTCCTGCTGGCTTCCCCATTGAGTTTTCTGGTAGGAATCTGGCATCAAAAGCGTCAGAAATCACCCTCCCTTCATAGTAGGCAGCTAAGAGGCTGCTGCTGGGAGGGGAAGGGAGTGAAGGAAGGCAAAACCAGCTAGGGAACTGCAATGGAATATTGAAAATTAAGATCACATGATTACATCAAAAGCACAGCAGTGACCTGTAGCACTGAAGCAGCCACAAGTAGCCCAAATTTCATGCCCTCAGGAAGTCATGGGTCCCAGGCTGTATATTCTGTACATTAGCCCATTTGAGTTACTCTGATTTAAAAATGGTTAAATATGATGCAGCTTTTCACCAGGTTAAAGGTCATGATGAGTTTTAGTGATAGAGGCACATTGAATACAAAATTGGGAATGAAACAAACATACTGATCATGATGGCATAATGTTGGAATTGCAGGGGAAATATGTGAAATAAAAGCTAAAAGGTTGAGAAAAGAAAGAATGAAAAAAGTATAATTGGATAAGGTTGATGTGGACCTGAAGAAGAGAAAGGATAAAACTTGAACCAAAAGCTGTACAGTATGAAGAAAGAAGCAAATATAGTATTCATGCATAAAAAAGTATGGGAAGATTTAGTAAGTAGCATTAGTGTTTAGCTGTAATTTCCTTACCTCATGCTTTATTTCTTGGGTTTGCATGACACTGCTTACTTCAAAAGGGAATTGCATCTTTCTGTTTGTGGTTATCTATGTACACAGTATATTCAGAAAGGAAACATTTATTTTAAATGAGTATTTTTTTCCTTTCAGGAAAATGAGGAAGATTCTGACGTGCTGGACATGCTTGCCTTTCATCCTTTGCACTATCTCAACTAATTGTGGATCAACTCAGAATATCTGTAAAATCACAAATAAAATAGCAGACTGTAGTCATTTAAAGCTTTCTCAAATTCCCTCCAATCTCCCAGCTGATATAACAGTGTTGGATATTTCACATAACCAGCTGAGAATGCTGCCGCCTAAAAACCTTACAAAGTACAATCAGCTTGTTTATTTAAATGTGGGATTCAATTCCATCTCTAGAGTAAGGATACACTTGTGCCTCAGTTTACCTTTGTTAGAGGTATTAAGGCTGGAGCACAATCAGTTGCGTACATTATATGGAGAAGTTTTTACTTCCTGTACCAATCTGAGAGAGCTTAATGTGGGATTCAACTTTCTGAATACAAAAAATGATCCTTTCAAAAATCTGAAGGTAAGTCCGAGCTTTGATCTGCTATTTTATGAGTTCATATGATTAAAGGTTCTACTACATTAAGGATAGCATGACATGACCATATGTGAATATGACTTGGCTGAGTTATACTAGCATCATTTCTCTAAATAATAATTCTTTTGACTGGTATTGATTCTCCAGATTTTTTGATGGATCTATTTCATGGAAAGGGAAAAGATCTGTTTAACAGAAATGGGTTTAATGCCTTCTGTAAACATTGTGATTTTTTGCTACTCAGGTATAAGAGTGTATTTTTATTGTTCTCAAATGTCAGCTTTTATTCATTTTTTTCTAGTCTTGTGTTTCTTGTTATTTTATATTCTGCTTTATAATATACTGTAACTGCATGATTGGCATATAGATGTGTTGCCTCTTCTGGGTCAGAATTAGAGTTGTGTACATAAAGGAAGATAAACATACATATATGTCTGGGATGTGTATGTATTGAATATGACATTCTCTTATGTTTATAGTACAAGATACATAATATGGATTCCTGTCATATAGCATGCTAATTTCTGCAGAATTACTTCTCTGGAATTTGGTATTTGCATCTAAATTGATAGGCTGGGAATTGATTTTTTTTTCTGCTTCCAGTTGTCATTCTGGGAACCACTTCCTTGCATTCTTACTACATCAGGATTCTTATTCTAAATAAAGGACTTAAAACGTTTTTTTCTCCTTGATCTTGGTGACTTAGTTTTCCACAAATTCAGTCATAGTCTTTGTAGAGCGAAAAAACCTGAGCAGAAATACTCTGAACATTAATGATGCAATCAAAAAACAAGATAGCAATGCCAAAACCGTAGAATGAAATAAATTTTCTTACAGTAAGTCTTTTGAGACTGTTGCTGGTTGAACTCTCCTCTGGCCTCATATCACCTTTTTTCAACGTATTTACCTACTAGGTCTGCTGGGTCTACAGTTCACAATTCCAAAGCACCTGGAATGTTTCAACTTATATGTAGCCATCTTAGATTTAGTTTTCCTCAACAACGTATTAGGGCATTCCACAAACTTAGCCATTTCATGAAAAAGTAGTAAATCAGTAAGAAGATATAAATGCAGTTTATACCAAAGGTTCACAGCAAAGGAAAGGGATTCTAAGGTAACACTGGCTGTTGTCAAGGAAAGGGATTCTATATGCTATTATTTTAAGCATATGATAATTTCCATACTCAATTACAGGCTTCTTAAACTTCTCATTATACAGGACTTTTTAGTGACTTATTTTGAAGAGTTGGTTTACCATATTATGGTAGTATACTGAGAAAAGATGTAATCACAATGATTATCCATATAGGATCATTATAGAACTAATATTGTTAAGAAAATAAGCCGTGTGTGTATGTCTAAAACATACAGACATATATACATGCCACTGAGAGTCTGTGGATTGCAATAGGGGAGAAATGTGGAGAGAGAGAGAAAGGGAGGGAAAATCCCTAATGAAAATGGGTGTGGGTCAACAGTAACTGTTCCATCGTAGGAGATGTCCATAACACATACTCTACTGAAGTCATGTTAATTTCTTAAAATCAAAGACAACTTGCAGAATAATCATGTTGAAGACATCAGGATCAGTTTTATTACTGATGATTGATTTGATTTGATTTAAATGGCCTACTTTGCAAAGCAACTCCTGATGGTAGGCACAATAGAATAGAATAGAATAGAATAGAATTTTATTGGCCAAGTGTGATTGGACACACAAGGAATTTGTCTTGGTGCATATGCTCTCAGTGTACATAAAAGAAAAGATGTTCATCAAGGTACAACATTTACAACACAATTGATGGTCAATATATCAATATAAATCATAAGGATTGCCAGCAACAAGTTATAGTCATACAGTCATAAGTGGAAAGAGATTGGTGATGGGAACTATGAGACGATTAATAGTAGTGCAGATTCAGTACATAGTTTAACAATGTTGATGGAATAATTTGTTTAGCAGAGTGATGGCCTTCAGGAAAAAACTGTTCTTGTGTCTAGTTGTTCTGGTGTGCAGTGCTCTGTAGCGTTGTTTTGAGGGTAGGAGTTGAAACAGTTTATGTCCAGGATGCGAGGGGTCTGTAAATATTTTCACGGCCCTCTTCTTGATTCGTGCAGTATACAGGTCCTCAATGGAAGGCAGGTTGGTAGCAATTATTTTTTCTGCAGTTCTAATTATCCTCTGAAGTCTGTGTTTTTCTTGTTGGGTTGCAGAACCGAACTAGACAGTTATAGAGGTGCAAATGACAGACTCAATAATTCCTCTGTAGAACTGAATTAGCAGCTCCTTGGGTAGTTTGAGCTTACTGAATTGGCGCAGAAAGAACATTCTTTGTTGTCCTTTTTTAATGATGTTTTTGATGTTAGCTGTCCATTTTAGATCTTGCGATATGATAGAACCTAGAAATTTGAAGGTTTCTACTGTTGATACTGTGTTGTCTAGTATTGTGAGAGGTGGAAGTATGGAAGGGTTTCTCCTAAAGTCAGCTTCTGTGAAGACCTATGTGTACCTACAAGGAACTTGCGAATACACAGTAACAACAAACCTTGGTTTACACCTAAACTTAAGCAGCTACGGCATTCCAAAGAGGAAGCCTACAGAAAAGGTGATAAAATGCTGTACAATCAGGCCAGAAATGCACTAACAAGGGAGATCAGAGCAGCAAAAAGAAGCTACTCTGAAAAGCTAAAGAATCAGTTTTCAGCAAATGAACCAGCAAACATGTGGAAAACTCTTAAAAATATCACCGGCTATGGCAAACCTCCTTCCCAGGCTGAAGGTAATCAACAACTGGCAGATGACCTGAATGAGTTTTACTGCAGGTTTGAAAGGAAACTACAGCCACCTATCTCCACAATCCCCATCTCAGACACACCAACAACAGCCAAGCCTCCTACAACTGACCCCATTTCATTGGGTTCACAACCCTAGTGATCACAGAAAAGGAAGTGCAGGACCTATTTCACAGACAAAAGCCAGGAAAAGCTCCAGGCCCAGACAAGATAACTCCTTCTTGCTTAAAAGTCTGTGCTGACCAATTGGCCCCATCTTCACCCATATTTTCAATAAATCACTAGAGATGTGCTATGTTCCTTCTTGCTTCAAACGCCTACCATCATCCCAGTGCCAAGAAGCCCACCATCAAGGAACTGAATGACTACAGACCAGTTGCTTTAACATCTGTAGTCATGAAAACCTTTGAAAGGCTAGTGCTTTCCTACCTGAAAACCATCACGAATCCGCTGTTAGACCCTTGCAATTTGCATACCGAGCAAATAGATCAACAGATGATGCTGTTAATATGGCTCTGCACTACATCCTACAACATCTTGAGTCTCCAAAGACCTATGCAAGGGTCCTTTTTGTAGACTTTAGTTCAGCATTCAATACCATCATTCCAGACATTCTTCTAACTAAGCTAAACCAGCTACAGGTACCGGAACAGACTTGTAAGTGGATCACAAGCTTCCTAACAAACAGGAAGCAGCAGGTGAAGCTAAGCAAGATCACATCAAATACCTGTACAATTAGCACAGGGGCCCCCCAAGGCTGTGTGCTCTCCCCACTTCTCTTCTCTCTGTATACCAATGACTGCATCTCCAATGATCCATCTGTTAAGCTACTGAAGTTTGCAGATGACACAACAGTGATTGGTCTCATTCGAGACAATGACGAATCCGCATATAGACGAGAGGTCGAACGACTAGCCTTGTGGTGCAACCAAAACAATCTGGAACTGAACACACTCAAAACCGTAGAAATGGTGGTAGACTTTAGGAGAAACCCTTCCATACTTCCACCTCTCACAATACTTGACAACACAGTATCAACAGTAGAAACCTTCAAATTTCTGGGTTCTATCATATCGCAAGATCTCAAATGGACAGCTAACATCAAAAACATCATTAAAAAGGACAACAAAGAATGTTCTTTCTGCGCCAACTCAGTAAGCTCAAACTGCCCAAGGAGCTGCTGATCCAATTCTACAGAGGAATTATTGAGTCTGTCATTTGCACCTCTATAACTGTCTGGTTCGGTTCTGCAACCCAACAAGAAAAACACAGACTTCAGAGGATAATTAGAACTGCAGAAAAAATAATTGCTACCAACCTGCCTTCCATTGAGGACCTGTATACTGCATGAATCAAGAAGAGGGCTGTGAAAATATTTGCAGATCCCTCGCATCCTGGACATAAACTGTTTCAACTCCTACCCTCAAAACGACGCTATAGAGCACTGCACACCAGAACAACTAGACACAAGAACAGTTTTTTCCCGAAGGCCATCACTCTGCTAAACAAATAATTCCCTCAACACTGTCAGACTATTTACTGAATCTGCACTACTATTAATCATTTCATAGTTCCCATCACCAATCTCTTTCCACTTATGACTGTATGATTATAACTTGTTGCTGGCAATCCTTATGATTTATATTGATATACTGATCATCAATTGTGTTGTAAATGTTGTACCTTGATGAACGTATCTTTTCTTTTATGTACACTGAGAGCATATGCACCAAGACACATTCCTTGTGTGTCCAATCACACTTGGCCAATAAAAATTCTATTCTATTCTATTCTAAAGTCTACCGCCACCATTTCTACGGTTTTGAGTGTGTTCAGTTCCAGATTGTTTTGGTTGCACCACAAGGCTAGTCGTTCGACCTCTTGTCTATATGCGGATTCGTCATTGTCTCGAATGAGACCGATCACTGTTGTGTCATCTGCGAACTTCAGTAGCTTAACAGATGGATCATTGGAGATGCAGTCGTTGGTATACAGAGAGAAGAGAAGTGGGGAGAGCACACAGCCTTGGGGGGCCCCAATTGGAACATCAATATAATGCCAAGTAATAGAAATAATTAAAATCACATAATAACAGCAGAAATGCAAAGAATGATAACCAAGGATAAACCCAGCAGTAATAAACATGTTTAGTTTATAATGATTTAAATTTCACAATTTTTCAAACTTTGTATGAGTAGGAAGAACGAAAGATCAAATTCGATATAACTGAAAGAAACTCTAGATTTGTTCTAGTTGTGTTCTAGTTTGTGTTGCACATGGTTTAATTAGGGCTGTACAATGCTTTGCAATAAAAAAAAATGCCATAGAGCATATGGATAGTACTACTTAAAGCAGCTTGCTTTTTCCTGAGATTGTGCTTTCGGCTTCTAAATTTGGTGTAAGGTTTTCTGAAAGAGCTGTATGCAATGTCCAGACCGTGCTGTTGTATCAGATTGAAAGCCTCTGTATAACCATAGTTTTAACCAGAAAGCCTAATATAGAATAGAAGACTTGCAACTGGTGAGACGAATATAACATAGATAATTTGCTTTCTTTATTGTCTTTTTCTCTTTGCTAGAATTTGGCATTCCTGGATGTCTCTCATAATCACCTAAGTTCTACAAAATTAGGATCTCAGCAGCAATTAGAGAATCTACAAGAGCTTGTGATGTCTGAAAACCAAATTACAGAATTAAATAAAGAAGATCTATACTTTCTTGGTAACTCTTCATTAAAAAGATTGGACCTTTCATCAAACCCCATAAAAGAGGTAAATCATGCCTAGAGTCTTGGTGGCCTGAAAGAATATGGATGAAAGCTACTTAAGAATAAACAGGATCATCCATCTCTGCCTGCCTCTCTGTCTCTCTCTCTCCCCCCCCCTCTGTCTCTCTCTCTGTCTCTCTGTCTGTCTGTCTGTCTTTCTCTCTTTCTCTCTCAAATCTCACATTATTTGCATGAAATTCCATATGCACTGTGCCACTTAAAAAATAATTTTGTTTTTTTATTTTTTTTAAAAATCAACATCCTGCCAACTCTTTTGCACATAGCTCCAGCCATTGCCTTAATTGCATTAAGGTAGGTATTGTCTAATTTGGACCTCTAGTTTCTGTGAAAATTGGAGAGGAAGAAATTTTTAATAATTTATTTGTTTATTAAACTTAGAAACTGCCCATCACCCTCACACAGGGACTCTGGGTTGTGTACAAATAAAATATTATAACATAAAAACTGTATATAAGAGTTTTGGCACTGTGGTTAGAATGCAGTACTGCAGGCTACTTCTGCTGACTGCTGGCTGCCTGCAATTTGGCAGTTTGAATCTCACCAGGCTCAAGATTGTCTCAACCTTCTATCCTTCTGAGGTCGGTAAAATGAGGATCCAGATTGTTGGGGGCAATATGTTGATTTTGTAAACTGCTTATACAGGACTGTAAAGCACTGTGAAGTGCTATATAAGTGTAAATGCTATGCTAAATGCTATGCTATGTGTTGTGTCCTGCATCTCAGCCAATCAGACCGAGCGGCACTCGGATTGGCTGAGGTGCAGGCAACAAAAGAAGCGGGAAGCCGCGGGCCTTGCGATTGGCTTCCCTCTCTGACAGCTCGGGGTTTTTAAGTGCGCGGCTGAGGAGATTCAGCCAGTCCTGTCAGAATTACTTTGTTGGAACGTTGTGTTGCAAGTTAGCGTTACGTTAATAAATAGAGTTGTTGATTCAGCTTCCGTGGTCCTTTCACTGAACTCAACACTATGAAATTTAAATATGAGGCAAGCATAGTTAAGATTCAACATTAAAAGTTAATTAAAAGGCTTGGGGAGGCCCTTCAGTGCACTAACCATCTCCATGGCTGTGAGGTCCTCTATGAGTCCCACATGAAATGGCAGAGCCTGGTTCTTAGATATTTTTGAAATGCCAGGAGGGTAGGGGCCCAGGGAGAATGTGCCAAAGTGTGGAGGCAATGGCAGAGAAGACTCTCTTCCTGGAGCCCCCAGTTGGAATTCTTTAAGTGGCAGGGTCTGCAACATGTCTTCCCTGCCTAATCAGGTGGGATGGGCTGAAGTAATAGGCAGAGATGTTTCTGTAGATAAACTGGGTCCATGCCATGAAGGACTTTAAAAGTATAACCAACATTTTAAATTGCACTGGAGCAAACTGGCATCCAATGCAGGTCACACAGCAGAAGTATTACATGCCCATTCTCACTATACCAGTGGAAGTTTCTGTCTACTTTTCAAGCGGAAGATGCAGGAGTGACCAGGCGCAGTGACTTCCTCTCCAGGAAGGGGCATAACTGATATATAACACAAAGTTGAGCAAAGAGCCTCCTAGCTACTGTACAACTGTCACCTGCTCTTTGAGTACCTGCCATGAGCCTAGGAGGATCAAATTATGCACCGGGAGAGTTGGCTCAAAATTTGAGGGTGGTGATGGTGGGAAGACTCAACATTTCTGTCATGTGGAATAATTTTAAAACATTTTAATTATTATTTCTAGTTTCAACCAGGCTGCTTTCAAGCTATTGAAAACATATATGGCCTTGATCTGAACAACATTCCATTGGGACCTGATGGCACAGAGAAACTTTGCTTGGAATTATCTGGCACAAAAATACAGAACCTTTCAATGAGCAATGTGCAACTTTCGCGGATTTCCAATTTGACCTTTAGTGGAATGAGTAAAACAAACCTTACCATTTTAAACCTATCAAATAATTATTTGTCTGTAATTGAAAATGGCTCATTTATATATTTTTCAAATTTAAAAAAACTAAATCTAATGAATAACAATATTACAAAACTGTTTTCTCATTCTCTTTATGGGCTTCACAATCTGATCTATTTGAACTTGGAAAATTCACATGTCAGAATAATTGATTTGGCTTTCCAGTGGCTAACTCACTTGAATTACCTTATTATGGATGGTAATAGATTTCTGGGGATTACTCCTCATACGTTTAAAGGTTTAGAAAATTTGAAAAACCTGAGTTTATGTCAGTGCAATATAAATTCAATAACGAATACGACATTTGCTTCACTTGCAAATTCTTCCCTGCAGTTTCTCAATCTAACAAAAGCTGGAATCATTTCCATCAAGCCCAAAGCATTTTCTTGGCTAAGGCAACTAAAAATGCTTGATTTAGGTTTAAATAATATTAAGCAGAACCTTACAGGTCAGGAATTTCAAGGTCTTAGTAATATTGAGACACTCTATCTTTCATATAACTATCAGTTGAATTTGACAAGTGAATCATTCAGTCTTATTCCAAGCCTTCGAAAGCTGAGAATGAGAAAGGTACGTTGCAGTAATCTTGCAATCACCCCCTCACCATTTCGTAAATTAAAGAATTTGACAATCCTGGATATGGGTAACAACAATGTTGCTAACATAAAGGATGATATATTTGATGGACTGCATCAGCTTGAAATTCTTGACCTGCAGCACAATAATCTGGCTCGACTTTGGAAACATACAAACCCAGATGGCCCTGTACTCTTTCTCAAAGATCTTCACAACCTCCGTTTACTGGATTTAGAATCAAATGGCTTTGATGAGATTCCACACAAGGCTTTCTATGGCTTATCTTTATTGAAAAGCTTGAATTTAAATTCCAATCTCTTAAATCTACTTCCCAAGCCTGTTTTTGATGATCTGACATCTCTGAGTTTTCTCTTCCTCCAGAAGAATATGATCACAGCTATTGATGAAAAAGTGTTTGGGGCTGTTTTCAAACATCTAAAAGTATTAAATATGGCTTCAAATCCTTTTGACTGTACTTGTGACAGTATAGCTTGGTTTGTTAATTGGCTCAATAGCAACAAGACATATATCTCAAATTTAAACAATTACCAATGCAACACACCACCCAAATATCATTCTAATTCAGTAGCACAGTTTGATACTTCTATATGTGATAATGCCCCCTTTATGCTGGTATACATTTTTTGCACTACTACTGTATCATTGCTCATCTTTATAGCTCTGCTTGTTCACTTTGAAGGATGGAGAATTAAATTTATGTATACTGTGGCTGTAAACAGAGTATTGGGCATCAAAGAAATAGATAGACAACAACAGCAATTTGAATATGATGCCTACATTATTCATGCCAAGAAGGACATGAACTGGGTATCTAAGAACTTTATTACCCTTGAAAATCGTCAACCAGCCATTCGATTCTGTTTAGAGGAAAGAGATTTTGAAGCTGGAATATCTGAATTTGAAGCCGTCATCAATAGCATAGAGAGAAGTAGAAAGATCATATTTATTGTAACTAAACATCTCTTAAAAGATCCCTGGTGTAAAAGGTAAGTTGAAAATATTTAAATAATTGCCATTTTATTTGGGTTTTTAGGGCATTTCTTTAATTTTAAAGCTGTTTCTGTGAATTGTCAGGATTTCTAGCTAAGGAATCCTATTTTCTTATCTTTAAAAGAAGGTGGTAATCTTTTAAGTTAATCATTCATTCCACATATTTCTGTGGAAATTTTGAGATTTTTAGATAGTACCACTTAAACAGCACAGGAGTTTACTTTTCGTGTCACAGATCTTGTTCACAAAATACCAGGTTGTGCGGTCAAAATATAGATATGATTTTTGTTAAATTTCAAGACTGCTCTATTGCATTTAAGAGAATGTAAGTGTAACAAGGCAAAATATATGTGAAATGCATTATTAAGGTATTTTATTTATTACTTCTATTGTTTAATTACAATATTCTATTCTATTCTATTCTATTCTATTCTATATGAGTGACACAGCTATTTGAGCAGGAATGTTGCTATAAATTAACAGTTCTGGGTAAATTCTTTCAAATAGTAATATTTACAAGAGTATAAACTTTGTCTAGTGAAGAACCTTCTTGCCAGGGTTTTGCATCCAGGTCCTGAAATCTAATTTGGGAAAGGAGCTGTTTTCAGGCTTTATCAAGGCTTTGGCAGGGACTACAATTACAAATCTAAAATCATCAGTGTGAAACACAACTTGTGTCACTTAAAGAAAAATGCTCTCAGTACCTTGTTTTCTAGTGGAAATAACACACATATTTCAAGTTATCAGGAAAATCTGTCTGGTTCACTTCTGTATGTGAGGTTCATAATTTGTACTTCTTAAATCTTTATGTATAAGTAAATTAGGACATGCTTGTGTATCAAAATCTACATTTTCACAACTTTTGTGTTAAAGGTTACAACTCAACAGTGTTGTGCATAAAGCATACATTAATGAAATATAACCCAATGTACTTTATACAAGGGAAGAACTATTTAAAATGAATTCTAGGAAAAATACATATAAAAATGATCATAGATTTCCACCGCTTGTATCTTTTCAGTCAGAATTATGCAAAACTCCCATCCCCATTTCCCATGTAGTGTTGCTATCTTTCCCTTTATATAAAAGTACAAGGACTAAATTCCTCCAGTCATCAGGCACATAGTACATTCAGAAAGTATTCAGAAAGTATTTTTTCCCTCTCATTAATGTACACTTAGTACCCCAGAATGGCAAAGTGAAAAAAGAATTTTAGAAATGTCTGTAAATTTATTAAAAAGAAAAAATATCACATTGACACATTAACCCTTCCCTCAGCCCTTTGTTGAACACCTTTAGCAGCAATTACAGCCTGGAGTCTTTTTGGGTATGATGTGACAAGCTTTGCACACCTGGATTGGGAGATTTTCTGCCATTCTTCCCTGCAAATCCTTTCAAGTTCAGTCAGGTTGGATGGTGACTGTCAGTGGACAGCCATTTTCAGGTTCCTCCAGAGATCTTCAATAGGGTTCAAGTCACTCTGGGATATTCACAGAGTTGCCCCTAAGCCACTCCTGTGTTGTCTTGGCTGACTGCATAGGATTGTTGTCATGTTGGGAAATGAACCTTCCTGAGCACTGTGGAAAAGGTTTTCATTGAGGATATCCCTGTACTTTGCTCCATTCAGCTCTCCTTCAACCCTGACCAGTCTCCCAGTCTTAGCTGCTGAAAAACACCCCCACAGCACTCTGCCGCCACCACCACGCTTCACTGTTGGGATGATATTGGGCAAGTGATGAATGGTACCTAGTTTCCTACGGACATCATGTTTATAATTGATGCCAAACAATTCAATCTTGGTTTCATCAGACCAGAGAATCTTTTTCTTCACAGTCTTGAGAGTTTTCAGGTGTTTTTTTGCAAACTCCAAATGGGCTTTCATGTGTTTTGCACTGAGAAGAGGCATCTGTCTAGCACTATGCCATAAAGCACAGATCGATGGGTGGCTGCAATGATGGTTGTCCTTCTGGAACTTTGTGCCATCTCCACACAGGATCTCTGGAGTTCAGTCCTAACCATTGGATTCTTGGTCACTTTTCTTACTAAGGCCCTTCTCCCCTGATTGTTCAGTTTGATTACGTGACCAGTTTTTGGAAGAGTCATAGTTGTTCCAAACTTCTTCCATTTGAGAACTATGGAGACTAGTACAGCAGAAATTTTATTGTAGCCTTCCCCAGTTCTGTGTCTTGCAATAATCCTGTCTCTGAGCTCTTCAGGCAGTTTCTTTGACCTCATGGCTTTTGCTCTGCTACAGTATGTATTGTCAGCTGTGAGGCCTTCTTTTTTTTCCCCAAAAAAGTTTTTATTTTCCATAATAATTCCAACAATTTGACCAGTGTAGAGTACAATCACTTATCCCACAATTGATCATATACTCAGCTGTGAGGCCTTCTATAGAGAGGTGTGTGTCTTTCCAAAACAAGTCCAATCAATTTAATTAACCACAGGTTGACTAAAATCAAGATGTACAAATATGTCAGCAACTATCAAGCGAAATGGGAGGAACCTGAGCTAAATTTCAAGTGTTGTTGCAAAGGGTCTGAATACTTATGCCAATGTTATATTTCAGTTTTTTTCTTTTTAAGAAATTTACAGAAATTTCTAAAACTCTTGTTTTCAACTTTGTCATTAAGGGGTACTGAGTGTAGATTAATGAGAAAAAATGAATTTCAACAAATGTAGAATGTGTATAAAATTGAACCATATCCATATTTTAGCACTCCTTCACTCACAGTGTCAACACCTGCATTCTTTATCATTTTTTAGTATATTTAACAGCATTTACAATATTTTTATCATTTTTCCTCTGGATATTGAGATAGCTTAGTTTGAATATTTTTGTACTAAACAGATAATTGGACTTGGTAGCTTAAAAGGTTCCTTTGAATTCTGGGATTCTATGGCACTAAATGATTTAAGTCTTTTAAAAGTATTACTGATTCTAAATGATTCAAGAGAGCATTGCATCATAAAGATACATGTCTCTGAAACTTATAAGGAAATCTACTAAGCCAGAACATGTCTTTGTTTTCTTCAGGTTCAAAGTTTATCATGCGATACAACAAGCCATTGAAAAAAGTCGTGATTCTATTATACTAATTTTTCGACATGATATTCCTGATTACAAGTTAAAGAATGCACTTTGTTTACGAAGAGCAATGTTCAAATCTCATTGTATCTTGGAGTGGCCTGTGCAGAAAGAACGTCTAAATGCCTTTTACCAGCAACTGAAATCAGCCCTTCAGTCCAATAGTAGGATAATATAATTTGTTATAAGAAGAATATTGCATGTGTTTCTAACACTTAGTGGTTAAAATGCCAAACTAAAAATATGATACTGAAAATAGAAGTAAATGTAAAACCATTCTTCCAGGATTTTTTCTTCTATCCAAAATAGGAGAGTGTAGTATCCAAACATACAAAATGAGTGAGTAACTTTTGGAAACATCAAATGTTTGCTGCAAAAGGCAGTGAAAGTATTTGGAGGCGAGACCAAAAAATAGGGTATGTACTATATAAAAATGTAGTTGATTTTAAATCCCAAACTAATCTCCTTCTCTTCCATGTGGTTCATGTTGAAGTTTGTCCACCATTCTTTCCAGCAATTTCCTTTCACTGCTTACTCACAGCTGCCCCACTCCTCTCTCTTCACTGTATGCCAACCTTTGTCTTAGCCACATAATCTCACCTGGGCATCCTGCCTAGTGGACCTTCCTTTTCCTATTCTCTAGCACAGTGGGAGGCTGCCATCTTGCCTTTTTCTGACTGCTCAAAACTAGCTGGTCTATACACAGAACAGTTCATGCATTGAACAATTTGCACACTCCCAATATTTCAGTCTCTCTCCAGTTTCTTACTCAGAAATAGGAGCTGCAAGTAAGTTAAGCTTTTGTCCTTGCTGCATAATATTACTGGAAAAAAGAAATGTAAAGAGCAGAATCCCAATATCTGTTGCACTAGAACCAATATATGTTGCACTAGACCCAGCTCCCCAAACATGACAAACCCTCTGAAGTTAACTTAAAGATTCCTTTATTAGGAGTGCCAGCAGCCCCGGCAAAAAGTTTCTGTCTCAATGCAGGCTAACAACTCCGTCCAGTAGGGAGATGAATAGTTGTCTGCCACATCTATTCATTTCCATTCCCTGTTTTTATCCCCAGAGCTAGGGTGTGGCTTCGCTAGCAGCAGTGGCTTTTCCTTCCCAAGGATTGGCCCACAGATTTCCATTGCTCTCCTCTCTTCTGCACATCCGTGCATCAGGCACTGGATCCTGCTGTTCCTCCTCTTCCTCATTATCCACCTCCAGACCTGGGGGCTATTGATTCTCCATCTGAGGGCTGATGGATGGTCCAGACTCTCTCTCTCTCTCTCTCTCTGCCAACTCCATTCCCTCCCCCCTCAGAGCTCTCAGGTTGCCTTGATGCTGACCCTGACTCCCATGCCTCCTCCTCTGCTGGAGCTCCTCTGCTGGAGTCCTCTGCTGGGACATATGCAATGGGATCTAAAAGGGGGTGTGGCCTGACCATGCCTCTTATGGATAGATTGCTCTCTAACAAGACATTTGATTCCAGTTAATTTATCATTGTATTTGAATTTATGTTCTCAGCAGGGGTGAAATGCTCCTGGTTTGGACCGGATCAACTGATCCGGTAGCAATGGCGATGGGTGGTTCAGAGAACTAGTAGCAAAAATCCCTGCCCTCCCGCCCATGCCCCCCCAATGCCCAGTTGCCTGCTTCCCCACTTGCTGCTGCTGCTTTTAAAAAATGCTTTTAAAAGATAAAAAAAAGGATTGTGGGCCACAGCTGATCACCCCCCCGTGCGGTGTTCTACTTACCCCATGCCTCCTTTTGGCACACACATGCACATGCACCTTGCATTTGGTGCATGGTGCACACTGCGCATGCACACACGTGTGCATGTGCAGCCAGCGAATCAATAGTAAACCGGTTCAGATTTCACCACTGGTTCTCAGATATATTTGGTGACCCAAATTGGTCCTTCTAAAAATATAGGATTCTTTCCATTCATGAGATGAACTAGGATCCATAACTGTTACATACAAAAAAACCAGATAAAATGTTCAGATTATACATCCATAGCAATAAGGTTGTTCTCACATTTTGTTTCTCTTCCTCTTCTATGAACTAAAGATAAGACATTATTATCTTCCACATATTAGTAGAGTGTTGAATGTATTTTAATCAACAGTACATATGCTTACAAGATTTATGGCTTGATTTAGAAAATCTTTAGTTTCCATTCATGTTTGTATAACATTTTTATATAAAAGTGCATATATAAAACAAAATTGATATGCATATTTATTTGGATAAACTTGATCTTTTTGGTAATAAAATTTAGAAAAAACAAAGAGTAATGGTTTGATTGATTCAAATTGATTTCTTGCATAGTGACATTTTTCCAGACTTTCTGCTGGAGGGAGAGTTTTAAAGTGACAATGGAACTGATCTGTGAAACCCAATATCAGTCTAGGGTGCTACACTGACCTGATGTATTATCATTCTTATTAATCTGAATTAGTCTAAAGATATTTAATTGAGAAGCAGATCAGCTTCTGTACACTGACTGAAGATACTGTATGTTTCCATATAAGCAATAATAGAAAGAGATCCTATCGTTTTATGATTATTAAATACGAAAATTATTTATAGTCTTACAAATAAAATCAGCTGGCATGATGTGACGCAAAGTGCCAATTTCAAGCATCCTTATTTATGCACAGGATGAATAATTACTATTAGGAAATAATATTCTACGGCGAACCTTTTAGGCACAGAGTTCCCAAACCGGAAGGTGCAGTTTCCTCTTAAATTTTTTTAAAATGTTAAATTGTGTAACTACAGAGCAACCTGGAATATTAGAAATCATTGGCAGGAGTCATTCTGAACAGTCTGTCTAAGAAATGACTGGGCATCTCCATGGGGAGATGCAGGGTGCATTTTGCGAAGAAGCCAGAGGTCTCTGTGACAGCCATTTTGTGAGAGAGCCCACAGCAGGGTCTAAAAATCGTAACAATGTTGTCTGAAAACAGCCACCTATTTCAGCAATTACTCCTAGACTCTCCCAGCAATATTCTAGGGTTCTTGAGAAATTAATCGACTCTCTCCAGGATTGGTTTCTTTTCCCCAATCCCTACCATATTCAGGTGAGGTGAGCCCTGGGAGGAGGAAGGAGTGGAGCGGGCCTAAAAACGCTGATAAATAAATGCACATATTACTTGCACAGGAAAATGGAAATAACTGCTAAAGAGAAGCTGTCAGTTTGCCAACGGCAAAGCCTTCTCACAAAAGCTTTCTTTTTCGTGCAGAAAGGCGAGCAAACGGTGAAGCAGGTGGAGATAAATTCTACTCCGGCGTATAGTTCCCTAATGGCCCCAAACGGACGGCTCGTTAAAAAGATGTGTCTGCGAGTAAGGGAGAAACAACGCTACTTCCTCGGTCCCCTTTGGCGAACTAGGCTAGCTAGTTCAGGAGGGTTATTTGCAAGGGCTTTCTCCATTCAAAGCATCTGACGGAGGCGCAAACGATGGAGAGAACGGTCCACAAGAGGTGGCATCTCCGGGGCGGGAGGAAGAGCAACGCCACAAGGTTTCTCTCAGCCAGCCCCCGATCTACTGTTTTCCTCAAAACCTGGAAGCTCAGCCACGCGCCCCTCGCTCCCGATGGCGGGCGCGGGCTGCCCGGCGCCCAATGACCTCCTCTCGCCTCGGTTTTTGTTTAGCTTAGCAACCGCCGCTCCCTCCCTCGGCAGGCGCCTGGGTAGGCAGAAAGGCAGGCCTACGTAACCCGGGTGGCAGGCTGGCTCTCTCGCGCGCGCGGTCCGTCCCCAGCCGTCTTCGGTGCAGACCCGCAGAAGGGAAGCCCAGCGCTGGCCGAAAAGAAAGCCACAAAGCCCCCTCAGGCGCGACGCTTCTCTTCTGGCCGCCGCGCCTGCCGAAGTCAGTCTTGGCGCCAAGAAGCGGCGGCGGCGGCGGCACCATGAAGGTGGCGGTCCTCGACCTGGCCACCGTCTTCGCAAAACTCTTCAAGCCCACCGCCTCGTCTTCCTCATCGCCTTCTTACTCGCCCGCCCCCGGCGCCCCTCCGCCGAAAGTACAGCCTCTCCTCGCTGCCTCGGCGTCCCCGTCGGGCGCCCCGTCTTTGCCCCTTCGCTACGCTGCCCTGGCCTGCGCTGGGGGAGCCTCTCTGACAAGCGCAGCGGCGGCGGCCCGGGCGTTCCCCGGCGGTAGCGGGGTCGGGGCCGCGGCGCCGAAACCTTTGGCGACTGGCAGCTGTGCCAGTGGAAGCAGTTCTCCGCGCTCCGCCAAGGAGCCCGGGGCTTGGGCCGCGCCCGCCAGCAAACCGCTGCTTTTCGTCACTTTGCCCGACATCGGCGAAGAGGGCGCGCCGGACGCGGATCCCCAGGAAGAAACTGCTGCGCCCAGGCAAGTTGAGGGACTCCCCATTTCCTGGCCCTGCGCGGGAACTTTATAGTGGTTGACTCCTTTCTGAAATACCGGTCGGCATTAGTCTGTAGTGATTCTCAGTCATCCAGGTCATGATTGTCCCAAAGGTGCTTTTTCAGGAGGCAACTGGACTTTCTTGTTTTTTTCTTTGAAGACGTTTCGCTTCTCATCCAAGAAGCTTCTTCAGCTCTGACAGGATAGTGGGGAATGGAATTAGTTTACTGGGCAACATTAGTTTACAATCAGGTGCTGAGGAGAATCATTCCATATTTATCTAAGGTTTGATAAGTCCCAGAAAGGAGAGGAGATTCCCTTTACAGCTTGGAAAGAAGACAAGGATTTAGGTATATGTGTGTATTATCACCTCATGGTAAATTATCATTTGCAGGATACCTTTAAGAAAGTCTTCACAAACCTACTCCACTTGGTACAGTAGATAATCTTCCCTGTGCTGACTCCTAAGTGGGCTCTTGTAGAGAGTTCAGGAGACCAGGGTTTGAAAAGGTGCCAGATTAAGGCAAGAAGATATGAGCCCTGATACTTTAGCAACCTGTTTGGGGATCAGTAACAATGATGCACTGCCTTACTTAAATGGTTCAAAAGACCACAAGAGCATCACCAGATAAAGAGTAGTCTTGCTGGTCCTGGTGTTCCATTTACTGTATTGAGAGGCCTCAAAAAGGATCAGGAAATGGAAGAACAATATGTCATGTTGTGTCAAACTGAAATTGCATATACGGGATATGTCTCTTGGCGTCTAAGTCACAATCCTTGTGGAGCAGGAACCAATATGAGCTAGCTTTCACATTGACATTATTGGTGAATTTTGTTTTAAAATTCCTTGATGTTTAAAAAGAAAATATATCATTATTGGCTCAGCAAAGGCATATTATCTAGATTTCTTTGAACTAAATCACTGAAGAAAGAAATGACTGTTTAGTGAAAACTTTCTCCCCTCCATCCGTCCATAATGGATGTAGATTACAAATTGGACTGTAATTCTATAATTAGTGGAAACCAGCCCTTGCTGTGACAAGGAAGACCTGTTGGGTGCAATGGTGCATTGTCTTAATTTTCTTTGTTGTATTTCTTTATGTGTGGAAAACAGATAAGGTTGTCATGGAGATAAAGCAAGTTTGGCATTGTGCTGTTCTAGTGATGCTGTAAACTATTACTAAACAAGCCTCATTGAACAAAATACAGTTTAGTTATCCATCATTAGTTAGCTTTCCTCAATCCTCTGTGCAGATGTAGATTTTAGCCTGCTAGTTTCTTGGTGGATGAACTTTTCTTTACTTACAGAAAATTTATTTTTTCTCCAAATAATAACATCATAATGGAAGGGTCCTCTTAGTTTCCCAATATTTTATTGGTGGGAGATGTAAACTTGGGTAAATACAATAATAGCCCTTGTTTTTCTTGTCTTTTCTTGTTAGTATTTCCCAATCTGAACAGCCTCCTTTATCCCCTCAAGCTCCAAATTTTATCTTATGTTCCTTTATCCTTCAGTGGGGTAAAGGTTTACAATTTTCCCGTTGTTCCTCAAAATAGGATTTGAATAGTCACATTACGAGGTCATGTTCCATAATTCAAGGAATGACATTTCAGACAAAATATAAAACAGGCAAAAGTCCTGCGTTGCTAGCTGTATTCTAGTTTCACAACTGCCTAACAATTCTGCAACCCTTTAGAAGTGCCAGAATACCAGTAGAAACTATAAGTGTGAACTCTCTTCTATGTCATTGCAAATTGAAGGCTGAGAGAAAGGAGACTTGGTAGTGAGTCAGGTTCTTCCATCAATAAAGAAGCTAAGGGCAGAAAACATGCATGTCGTTATGCATTCCTCTGGAAACAGGTGGAGGGGGAGAGAGAAGGAGGAAGGGAGGGAATGAGGGAGGGAGAGATACTTTGCAAAAGTTTCTGACTAGTGGTTGAATTGCAATTGCTGGGATGTAAGCACTGTATATTAGACAGGCAAATTTCTGTTTCAGACTTGCTTTCATCAGACAGAAAAATTTAAATATTTTTTCAGCTGTTGTTCAGAACCTCACTAAACAGATCCTTAACATACTTGAATCAATAGTTTTCACCAGATTTATAAATAAGTTATTTACTTAGGATTCAAAGAGATTAAAAAAAATAGTCAGTACTTTTGCACTTTTTCATTTGCTGAACTTTATTATCAATTTGGATTAAAATTTGATACTAACATAAGAATTTGAAACTATACCAATTTCAGATTAATACTTTAGAAGATCTAATTTAATTCTAATAACAGCAGGTTTTCCCCCATAAATGATCACTATTTTGTCTTTTAATTTGAAAAAAAATGTGGTGATGATTGATCTTAATAATTTTAGAATGAGATGGAACTTCTTACATCTGTTATAAAGAAATTGTTGTTGCCTCTTTTTAAGATTATAAACACAGCTGAAAACTGAGTATTGACGTCAATGTATCTTAAAAGTATCAAAATTGAGAAATATTGGTCTGGTTCAATTAATCTTGAATATATTTGCTTGATGTTTTTCATGGAGACTCTTAACAATCTCATTCTGAAGATTTTTAGAATAAATTGGATTGTAATTTATAGGATTGCTTTTATATACTCAAGGAAGTTAGGGCTGTAATTTTTTTTCCCAAAAAATCATTTGCTAGGAAGCAAGCTGCTGACTTTGTTCCTTATCTCTCTGTACCCTTCTAGATGTCTCCTCTTTATCCACCTAGTTCACCTTTGGCTATTGCTGGACACAGGGCATACTGCCAACAAACCATTGCTTTGCTGCATCGTCCCACCATTTATAATTTCTAATAAAGTCTGTCACAATAGTGGAGAGGCAGTCTTAAGATGAAACTTATTTGTTCTGAAGCATGAGAATATTTATTATTATTATTTAAAATTTAAGGAATCTGAAAAAAAAACCAAGGATGTTTGATAGGTTTCAGGTAAAGTATCAGTGGGCATATTAATGTGGCCAATTATTGCAGTCTGTGGCAGATTTTCAGGTCAGGTCAGTTTCTCAGTGTGAAATTATGTTATTTGATTGCTTATGTTAAAAATCCTTAGATGTAATTTAATCTCAGTGCACATTTATTAAGCAATTTGGTTTTTTATTTCAATTTATTTGTATTGAATTTGGCCCACAATAGAAAGATCTTTTAATGAAATACTTTATTTTTAGAGCCATTCTCAACCTTTAATTTTTAAATCCATCAACAAACACATTCAGCTTAATTTTTACTTAGAGTAGCTCTAACAACATGGATTACCCTTAAATTAATAGCAATTCATTTTAGATCAGTGGATCTAAATATAATCGATTGGGATCCCTTTAAAATGTAGCAGTTTTATACAGATGAGTTCCTCTTTTATATTTTATATCAAGTGCTGATTTGCCTTTTAACCACGCTTTCTCCTAAGTACTCTTGTTATTATGACTATTATGACTATTTTGTTATACTGGTTATGTTTTACAGAATCAAATTGATTTTTATTAAAAAGAAACATGCTTGACTGCTTTTTTAAAAGAAAAGGTTATATAAGAAGAAATAAGATACACCTCTTAGAAAAAGAAAGGCTATACTATCACATTAGCATTTTTTTAATTAGACAATCCCACTTAAGCTTTAGAAGAAATGTCCTAATGAAATATTTATCATCATAGTCCTTCTTAGCCCAAGTTCCAAGTCAAATTTGTACAGACTTCAGTCTATGGTCTCCTGGTAGCATGTGTGTGCTAGGCATCTGTTTATCTGATTTCATAGATCTTCATAAAGTCCTCTGACAATGTATTAAATTTAACACTAATTTACTTTGTAAAAGTAAAATTTTTGTTATGCTGTTGAAAATGATCCAAAAGAAGATGAAGCATAGATTTTACCCAAATGCTTGTAAAGTAAAACGAATAGGGTAGAGTAGGGTAGGGTAAGGTAGGGTAGAGTAGAGTAGAGTAGAGTAGAGTAGAGTAGAATAGAATAGAATAGAATAGAATAGAATAGAATAGAATAGAATAGAATAGAATAGAATAGAATAGAATAGAATAGAATAGAATAGAATAGAATAGAATAGAGCAGAGCAGAGCAGAGCAGAGCAGAGCAGAGCAGAGCAGAGCAGAGCAGAGCAGAGCAGAGCAGAGCAGAGCAGAGCAGAATATTTGGCCAAGTTTCTGGACACAAGGAATTTGTTTCTGGTGCAGAAGCTCTCAGTGTACATGGAAACCACCAATTGATAATAATCATAATAATACCAATAAGAGAGGTTAATAAGGAAGATAACAAGGATAATAATAATGCTACCGCCATACGACATGGGTAGATATACGTAGGCATTAGACAGTACTGTGAAAATTAGCAGAGTGATGGCTTAAAGCAAGAGTGTCAAACTCAAGGCCCGCGAGCCGCATCCGGCCTGCGGGGTGCTTAGATCTGGCCCATGGGGATGCTCTGGAAACAGCGAAGAACTGGCCTGTGGTGCTCTACCAGCAAAAATGGTATTCTGATCTCTTTTTTTGGTTGGGACGGCCTCAGTGGTGGAATTCAAATTTTTTTACTACCGGTTCTGTGGGCATGGCTTGGGCATGGTGTGACTTGGTGGGTGTGGTTTGGTGGGCCTGGCAGGGGAAGGATGCAGGTTCAAGCCCGGCCCAAGGTTGACTCAGCCTTCCATCCTTTATAAGGTAGGTAAAATGAGGACCCAGATTGTTGGGGGGCAATAAGTTGACTTTGTAAATATACAAATAGAATGAGACTATTGCCTTATACACTGTAAGCCGCCCTGAGTCTTCGGAAAAGGGCGGGATATAAATGTAAATTTAAAAAAAAAATCTCCATTCCCATCCCACTCCCAGGGAAGGATATTGCAAAATCAACTTTCCCACCCCACTCTGGGGCCATCCAGAGGTGGTATTTGCCGGTTCTCCAAACGACTCAAAAAGTTCTCCAGAACCTGTCAGAACCTGCTGAATAGCACCCCTGGACGGCCTCCTGCAAAGTGATAATGGAGCTCAGGAGGACCACCCCCCAAGCTCTGTTTTCGCTGGCAGAGGGTTGCAGGAGGCCATCCCAGCCAAAAACAGAGATTGGGAGCCTGTTTTTACTGGCAGAGTGCTCAGGCCACCACAGGCGCCCCCAACACAAGTGACATCAAACTGGCCACACCCACCCTATCCATACCCACCCCAGCCCCCCAAGGTCAAACACAACCCTGATGTGGCCCTCAATGAAATCAAGTTTGACACGTCTGGCTTAAAGGTTTAGGACTGCATAGAGGTAGAAGTAAGAAAATATCTTATGCCACCAGACTTGAAATTCTGGGTTTAGAAAATTTAGAACTACGCCACCTTCAGTATGACCTGAGCATAGCTCATAAAATCATCTACTACAATGTCCTTCCTGTCAATGACTACTTCAGCTTCAACCACAACAATACACGAGCACACAATAGATTCAAACTTAAAGTGAACCGCTCAAATCTTGATTGCAGAAAATATGACTTCAGTAACAGAGTTGTTAATGCCTGGAATGCACTACCAGACTCTGTGGTCTCATCTCAAAATCCCCAAAACCTAAGACTGTCTATTGGTGACCTCACCGCATTCCTAAGAGATCTGTAAGGGGCATGCATAAGAACACCAGCGTGCCTACCGTCCCTGTCCTAATGTTCCCTTTAGTTGTAGTCATTTTATGTATTCAATTCATGCTTATACTTATATATATTATTTAATATGTATTTGACAAAATAAATAAATAAGTATTGCTCTTACAATATTTATTGTAAATATATCATGACATATGATGATTTAATTGATGTTTGTTTTTCTTAATTTTAACTAGTATTGATTTTTACTTATTCATACTGGTTGCATTTGGACTGCATTCCCATAGAAGGAATGTGCCAACCCGTCTAAGTAAACCAAATTAGGAAACCAATGAATAAAGGTTAGGATTGCTTTTATTGTAACAGCTATAGTAACAGAATCTTGCCAATCTAAATGTACTCCTCCCCCATTCCCTCCCTCTCTTCATCCCTTCATCTTAGTGTAAACTAGGGAGGGTTTGTCTGATTTTTCTTTACTTATTCACTTGATCTGGGTTGGGTCCCTTTTATCTGACTGTTACTTTGGTAACCACTCTTCCTTCTGTTCCCTCTACAGTGTGTTACAAATGAAATCTTTGTTTATTTGTAATGAAGAAATTATAGAAGGGAACGCCTGTCATAGTAACAGCCTTAAAAAAATAATCAAAATAAACAAGTTTATTGATACAATTTAAATTTATTTTCTCTCATATTGTTAAAAATACCTTTCAAACATCCATCATATTTTGAAGCATATTTAGTTGTAATGAATTCACCATTCATGTTATCCAGGCACTGGGATATCACTTCAATAGCATCACTTGACTGGTCCAATTCTGTAAAGGATAACTGAGTACCATATTACTGAGGATAACTGAGTACCTACTGATGATATATAACTCTGAGCTGGCAGCTTCTTATAGACATCACATAGGAGAAGTGTCATGGCCCCATCTGAGCCTGAGGACGAGACAGAGCCAGGGTCGACAGAGGAAGATGGCGCGGCCTCGTTGGCCCCAGAGAAATGACTGGAGGAGCAGAACGAGACAGTCCCTTAGGTCTGGGAAGGATCGCCTGTGAAGGAGAGAGGCGCAGGATGACCAAGCAAGGGGGAAGGAGAGGGCTGGCATCAGAGCAGAGAATAGAATAGAATAGAATTTTTTATTGGCCAAGTGTGATTGGACACACAAGGAATTTGTCTTGGTGCATATGCTCTTAGTGTACATAAAAGAAAAGATACCTTCATCAAGAATCATAAGGTACAACACTTAATGATAGTCATAGGGTACAAATAAGCAACCCGAAAACAATCGATATCAATATAAATCATAAGGATACAACAACAAAGTTTCATAAGTGGAAGGAGATGGGTGATGGGAACGATGAGAAGATTAATAGTAGTGCAGATTTACTAAATAGTTTGACAGTGTTGAGGGAATTAATTGTTTAATAGAGTGATGGCGTTCTGGAAAAAACTGTTCTTGTGTCTAGTTGTTCTGGTGTGCAGTGCTCTATAGCATCGTTTTGAGGGTAGGAGTTGAAACAGTTTATGTCCAGGATGTGAGGGGTCTGTAAATATTTTCACAGCCCTCTTTTTGACTGGTGCATTATATAGGTCCTCCATGGAAGGCAGGTTGGTAGCAATTGTTTTTTCTGCAGTTCTAATTATTCTCTGAAGTCTCTGTCTGTTTTATTGGGTTGCAGAACCAAACCAGATAGTTATAGAGGTGCTGATGACAGACTCAATAATTCCTCTGTAGAACTGGATCAGCAGCTCCTAGGAGCAACAGAGCTCCGGCAATGAGCAATTACCTCACCTCCCCCGATCCCCAAGTATGGAGAATGGAGAGGAGGTGGGATCAACGCAGTCCCAAACAAGGTCCAGTTCTGATTCAGGCTTTAATAGTACCTATAATTGGTGAGCTTACTGAAGAAGAGACTCTTAATATTTGGAGCTTCCACATGATTATAAGACTGGATTCTCATAAATTATTACATGCACATGGACCTTTTCCAAGATTTTTATTCAACCTATTATCTCTTCTCTTTCAGGGATACCTGATCTTGTTGCAGTAAATGCTTCCTATCTGATCCCAAAGAAATAAAACACCTCTACCAAGATACTAATTAGTCTCTTTTTTGTAACAATTAATTAAGCTGATTGCATTTTCCTTGACTTTTATCAATTATTTACATATGAAATAATAGTAATCATTTTCCATTGATACATTTCCATATATAAGTACTATCTATAAATATTATAAATAAAAATGAGCATAATAGAAACATATAATTAATATAAATAAAATTAATATAAATAAAAATATTATCATATTATCTTTGTTTTTTTCAAAAATTTATATTCAGATGTTCTTATTTCATTTTCATGTTCAGGCTCAACTTATGACCACAAAGCAGTGCAGTTGTTAAGTGAACCTTGCCCAATTTCACGACCTTTTTTGGTGCGGAAATTAGGTGAATAACGTGATTGTTAAGCAAATCTGGCTTTCCCCCATTGACTTTGTTTGTTGGAAGCTCCTGGGAAGGTCACAAATGGCGATCACATGACCCCAGTATGCTGCAACCATCATAAATGCATGCTGGTTGCCAAGCACCTAAATTTTGATCCTGTGACTGCAGGATGCTATCCCAGTCCTAAGTGCGAGGACCACATAGACATGTGACTACATAGTAAATTGTTTTTTTTCAGTACCTTTGTAACTTTGAACAGTTGTTAAACAAATGGTTGTAAGTTGACAACTATCTGTATAGTTCGAATTGCTTTAATTTTCATTCCTTTTTTATACCTCTGTTTAACTACATTTTTGTAACAACATATTTAGGTATTTAGTTAAGATATCAATATTTTGTTCTAATACAGGTTTTCAAGTAAAGCTATTTAGTAAAGGTTCTGGCAATTGGGCATATAAACTAATTTTGAAAATTAATAGCTGAATATGTTGATGCTAGAATTCCATTTTATAGCTATACAGTTTACTGGACAGTGCTTAAGCAAATAATGTTATTCCACAATTAGATTGTAGTGAAAATGCTATTCCATTATCTTTGGATTGCAGGTGTTGAATTATACGTCCTTCCTTTTCTCTAAATGAAAAAAAAAACAGGATTAGGAAACCCATATTAAGGTAGCTTAGTGGTTCCTGACAACTATCGCAATTATAGTATTTTATTCCTTTTTATTAATTTCTCACTTGTATTACAGAGACACTGAACTTTTATTTTGTTCCTGAAAATGTAAATGTGTTCTGTTATTATAAATACATCTTTTTATTTGATCAGCTTAAAATATAATATAGCTCAAATATATCTTTTAAAACATGTGACAGAATTCAGCCCAGAAAATATTTTTCTCGCATGTATGTCTGACATTTATATAGAAAAAAGCTAAAATTTGTTTCTTACCATGAAAGTTTGTTTTGAAATTTGTTTCAAACCATGAAAGTTAAGAATTATTGTACAACTGAAATCTGAGATTGACAAGGAACCAATTCACCACAAAACATTTGTCAGATTGAATTACATAGTTGCTTTTTAAGGAGACCCTCAAACTGCACAGTTAAACTGAGCCTTAATATTTATTTCTTTTTCATGTGAAATATAATCCCAGCTGTAATAAAATGAACATTTTAACAAAACGGAAGCTTACTTAGATGGCATTTATTTTATAATGATTAATCCCGTTCTTGTTTAAATTTCCTTTAAAAATTAACTGATCAAAAGGTTGATAAGAGAAATGTCAGCCTGATTTAACGAAAAAGAGGAGTGAAATGAGAACGGCTGCACTCCAATACCTATTCTGTGGAGATTTTGCTGCAATCTAATATGTATATAAACACTGACATCTAGTGGTGGCATTGTATTATATCATCAGGACATCTTAATACATGTTCCTGTCATCCTTACTTTGCTTCAGTGATGTGTTGATTTGGATGTAGAAATCTGAACTGCAATGAAATGTCTGTGCCTCTTCCTTTCTTAAGGACAGGTAGTCCTCAACATACAACAGTTCATTTAGCAACCGTTCAAAGTTACGTCACTGAAAGAGTCATTTATGACTATTTGTAACACTTAGGACAGTTTTTTTTTTGTTTGTTTACATTTCTACCCCGCCCTTCTCCGAAGACTCAGGGCGGCTTACAGTGTATAAGGCAATCATCCCTGTGGTCACATGATTTACATTCGGATGCTTGACAACTGGTTCATAGTTATGAGGGCTGCAGTGTCTTGGGGTCATGTGATCTCATTTTGCAACTTTCTGACAAGCAAAGTCAATGGGGAAGCCAGATTCACTTAACAACCATGTTACTAACTTAACTACTGCAGCGATTCACTTAACAAATGTGGTGAGAAAAGTTGTAAAATGGAGCACAACTTACTTAACAAATTTCTCACCTAGCAATATATATATTGGGCTCAAATGTTGGGTGTAAGTCGAGGACCACCTGTATTAAGGTTAACCATAAGAAATGTTCATCATAATTTATATTAAAAAGAGAAAAATACCATTTTATTCTTTATCTTACCCAGAAAAATATCTATGGCCAACTTTGGGCTCAATACATACTAAGAATGTGTATGCACACACATAGATAACTTCCATGTCTGCTTTACAAGATGTATATTCATGCACATCCCCTTCTAATTTCTGTCATCTGAATTCTCAGTTCAATTCTTTATTGAAGGATGGTCTCAGAAATTGAATCTAACCAAAACCAACAGAATTCAGCCACACAAATCCGGGGAAAATGATGAAAACTTGTTATTTGAATTATTTCTAGGTTCTGCACCTGAAGAAAAAAACTTTGTATTTCGTTTTCACTATGTCTGGCACCATGAATGCTACTGTTGTGGCCTATCGGCCGCCAGCCCCTTCAGCAGCCAAAGCAGTTGAGGAGGAGGCGTGGGAGTCAGGATCAGCATCAAGGCAACCTGAGAGCTCCGAGGGGGAAGAGGGAATGGAGCTGGCACAGAGAGGGAGAGAGACAGACAGACAGACAGACAGAGAGACAGACAGAGACAGAGACGGAGTCTGGACCATCCATCAGCCCTCAGATGGAAAATCAACAGCCCCCAGGTCTGGAGGTGGCTGATGGGGAAGAGGAGAAACAGCTGGGTCCAGTGCCTGATGCGTGGATGTGCAGAAGATAGAAGAGAGGAGAGCAGTGGAAATCTGTGGGCTGCTCCTTGGGAAGGAAGAGCCACCTCTGCAAGCAAAGCCCCACCCTAGCTCTGGGGATAAAAGGCAGAGGACGGAGATGAATAGATGTGACAGACAACTATTCATCTCCCTGCTGGACGGACTTGTTAGTCTGAATTGAGAGAGAAATCTTTTGCCAGGACTGCTGGCGCTCCTAATAAAGGAATCTTTGAGTTAACTTCAGAGAGTTTATCGAGTTTGGGGAGCTGGGTCAGAACAGCTACCTATGCAGTGCAGCAGAAGTGTGATTAAACTGAAATGAGCTTCAAGGAGGAATGTCATGTTGGATCTGAGATCATTCGACTCTTTTCCATCTGTGCTATTTTATTAAAAAAAAGTTGCCTTTTGCCTACTGCTGCTGCCACACATGGGCAAGATATCAATAGCTCTGTGTTTCTTTTAAGTGAGAAAAAGAAGAGGAGAGAAAAGGGATTAGTTGAAAAACCAGCATGGGGAATATAATTGAATTATCTTTTTCCATTTTGCTGCTCTGTTGTGTCATTTCAGTTAACAAACAACACACCAATTGCAAACGATATCATCGCGTCTTAGCCAGAACTTAAATTTTATGAAACTGTGGAAACTGCAATGCACTGGGAACATTTTAGCATGCCGGCAGACAACCCATGACCTGTTGAGTTATTGTTTCAGAGATATTTCTTTACCTAAACAAAGAAATAGAATGATTATAGGCAGGTAAAGAAACATGGGACAAACGTGGAGCAACTTTCAACTTCCTGTTGGCTTCCTCATTGACTTCCCTTGTAAAAAGCTGCCAGGGGGTATTGAAATGAGTCATATGACCATGGGTGGCATGGGTGGCAATGGAGCAGCATGGCAGCGTCGCAGCACTGAAGCAATCACAACTTTGCCAAATTTTAATCCCACAGATGTCATGGCTCCTAGATTTTGGATGCATTCTGTTAAGTTAGTCTGCTTGAGGTACAAGAATTCAAAAATAGTTGCCTTTGCTACACCATTCCATCTAATTGAAGGTTGCACACAATCAAACAGATTCTAGACTTTTTAGTACTATATAGATTGGGCTGGCACCTATGTCAGGCAGAAAGTCGTTCAGAAACTATTTATTTCATTGACCAATAAAATATATATTCAATAAAATGAAGCAACTAACATCAAAGACGGTTGGCAACCATTTATAGCCAAAGTTTACATATAAAGAATTATGCTATTTTTAGAGAGATAAATTTATCCTGATTGTGTAATAAATAATGCAATTAAAATCATCAGAGTACTTTGGAAATTTAGATAAAGGGGAGTAATCAACTGCTGAGGATTGTCCCTGACAACACAAAGTACGCGGGCTGTGGTTTCTATGGCACCCATATAACAAGGGCAATATATAAGGAATCCTATTTTTTCCTTCCGAACAGTGTGAGCAGAACATTAAGCTGACCTAAATATAGGGCTCTCCTGAATTTGGGGGCCTATGATTTATATATATTAACTACACTGTTAGAAACAGCAACAATTTCTGTTTGGCCTTCTACGTTTAAGATACTTTATCTTAATATTGTTTTAGCTTGATCTGACCCTACAGTTAAGATGGCATCACTGTAAAGCCATAGTGGCTCAAGATTTGAAGTTGTCTGCCAGTATTAGACAGGTCATGTGTTAGGACTGTGGTATAGTTTTAGCCAGTAAGTAAAAATATTTATCCAGAGATTGAATACTGCATGCAGCTCTCTTATGCATTATGAGATACATAATGGAGGGGGACATTTCTGCTTCCTGAAGCTTGCAAATCTATTCCTAAATGTCTAAAAATCTTAGCCTGTTCATGAACTAGCCACCAAAGTCTAGCTTGTCTATTTTGGGCATTTGGACAAAGTACAATTCTTAGTCTTGGAGTAATTTATTATTAGTTCCTCTTCTATAGAATAATGCACAAGTGATCTCAAGGCTCTTTTAAGGCCAGCGGGAGTCAGTGACAGAGTTACTGCATCATCAACATACAGTGATAAATTTATATGAAAGGTAGAGTTACTTGGATGAGTTACTAATTAATTTATATAACAGGTGAATAAAACTAGAGCCAATAAACATCCCTGTCTAACTCCTTGCTGGCATTTCCTTTATGACATATCCTTGATTACAGAACCTGACCTTCAGTCTTGCATTCTCATGTATTTTAATGAGCAGCAAGAATAGTTTGTTTACTGTTTATTCTTTAACTTATGCTGCAGTTCAGATCTTGATTCTGTGTCAAAAGCTGACCAAAAGTCAATTACTGCTGCATAAAAGGTTCGGCACCAGGTTTAGATTGGAAGACTGGTTTCTGTGCATTAATCATTTAGGTATCCACTGGGCAGACAGATTTGAACTGGACATTTATAGTGCATGTATACTGCAGAGGTAATATATTTCCTGGGTTCATATTCAAATGACATTCCAGTAATGAAGAAAGACATTCTGTTTATTTGGAATTTGCAGAGAAAGGGAATTTGAACATTTGCTTCGTAATAGCTATACATACAGTTAGTATTGTCCTATAAGTTGATAGGAGGTTTTGACGGTTAGGTTCAGGGAAATTCAAATCAACTCAAATAAGTTCAGGAGAAATGGAACATAAAGCACCAGAAATAATATTTACCCTAAAAGAAAGAATATTCTGCCCAGAAAAGGGGTAAAAAAAATCCTTCCTTATGTTAAATTCAATTTCTTTTGATGACATGTAAGCAATAGGAGGGAGCCTATATCTTCTTGTGGGATGTTTCGCTTTGATTTCTCACCTGGCCGATAGGCCAAAGATTTCCTAGTTCTCTCCCATGTAAATACAAACCAGGCCTGACTATATTTTAGCTTCTTTAATCCAGCCAAGGTCAGGGTCATGCTAATCTTTAAAAAGGGCTGGTCATTCCAGCATAGCTAAAAATGTGGGAAAGAAGAAAAAAGGTTGCTTTAAAATCAGGTTCAGGCTTTCTTTCAAATGAATCCCTCCCTCCCCCCCCACCTCTCTTTCTGTGTGTGTGTGTATATACACACACAGACAGACAGAGACAGCATAGAGATTGATTTTGTCCCTACTAGATTGGAGTCTAAATGGATGTTTTTAAAACTTGGCAATTTTAATGTGTGTGGATAGAGGCTGGCTGGAGAATTCTGGAAGCTGAAGTCCATTCATCTGAAAGTTGCCAAGTTTGCTAAACACTAATTGACCCTGTTCCTCCAAAATGCAAAAAGCCACACATTCAGTCTTCAGGGATAACATCTTCAAATCAAGAAACCACATTGGAGCTGTAAAATATGGGGATTGGGGAGAAATTGCTTCCAAAGGTTGTTATCCAATGAAACCTTATTTTATGTATTACTTTCTTTTACACTAACTTCCTATAATTTTGGGGGTTCAAAATAAAAACAGGAAACAATAAGACCCTTGAATGATGCTGTGGACATCGTATCCAGTTCCCCCTGGAGGCTGTTGGGGACTGGGTTTGATTCAACCCTAGCAAGACGAAATGGCTGTGGGTATTTGAAGTCAGTGGAGACAAGAATTCTGTACCTCTGGTTCTGGATGGGGTTGAACTTCCCCACATAGATGCAGGGCACAATCTGAGGGTCCTCCTGGGTTCCTTGCCCTCTTCAAACAGGCTAGGAGGGCTTTGCACACCTTTGAATGGTGTGCATCCATCCCTGGATCAAGAGGCCTTGCTTACAGTAACTTACGGCCTTGTGACTTCCAGTTTAGACTACTGTAACATGCTCTACATGGAGCTGCTCCTGAAGGATCACCTTTTTCAAGAGTCTCTACCCATCCAGCGAGGTTGAGCAGGATGAGCATGCTTCATTTACAGATGCTGCGTATCTCTTCAGCCAAAGAATGTTGCCTGGTGGGGACTAGAAAATGAGCTTTTCTGCTATGGGCCCCCCCTCTGTAGAACATCCTCCCTTTAGAGACCAGAATGGCGTCAACTCTGTTAGCCTTTTGTAAAGCCATAAAAACCTGGTTATGTTCCTGAGTCTGGGGCACCGTATGTGTTAAGGGCCCCGTTTCCTGGCTATATTGCTAACTGGCCAAGTATCCTGCTCCTATGCATATTTAATTTGGATATTCTTATTGTTTTTTAATTGGTCTTACTGTTTTTATTGTTTTAAAACGTTTTTTAGTATTTTAACTGCAATATAGTTTTTGAACTGTAAGCTGTCCAGAGTCATTGACTGAGATGGGTGGCCATAAAAATTGAACAAACAAATGAATAAAATAATAAATACATCATTTTGAGCTTTGGTCAATTTAGACTGAACTCAGGAAGTAAACTCAGGAAGTATCAAAGTGAGTAGAGCTTAGGATATAGCTGAGATTTCTCTTTTCATCATGTTTTAATATCTGATTCTTCTACTTAAATATAAGCCATTGAAATTCCTGCAATGCAAGACAAATAATAATAAACACTATCCAAGTTTAATAAAGCTCTGCAGCAGTTGAAGCCACCATTTCTAGAAGAAGCAGAAGGGAGGTCTTCTGTATTATGCAGCCTTCTTGGTTGGGCTGGATTGACGCCACTCCTGATCGCTTATAAGAGGCTATTGCTTAAATATGGTTGCATACTATGTTATGGGACTATACTCTGCATCTATTATCCTGTGGATGTACATGGTGATGGCAGATAGCAGTATAGAGTATTTCCCCCCTCCAGTAGGTTATATTAAAATAGAGAGTTTCTTACCAAGTGGCTCTTCTGCCAAGAATTCAGACAATCCATGCCAGTTCCATTGACAATGACATGGAAAATATCCGCATTGGGTACAAAATGGAAAAGCCGTCATTTGGAAACTGCCTTTCTCCAGTGTGATAGTTATATATGCAGTTGTTCCAAAAACAACACCAAATTAGTATTTCCCATTTGCAATCTGCTATGAATGTATTCAGATCACATAACTGACTTTGAGATATTTTGCATATATTTTATAACCTATTTCTTCAAAAAGGATGTCAACAAATGAAACTGAGTATGATACAGGTGTACTAGTCCTAGAAGGGAAACTGGCAGAACTCTTGGCAATTTCACCCCAGCTTGCCATTCATTTTTTCAAATGAATTAAGTGTAGCACCTCAAAGCATCTCATGGAATATGCACCATTGGCAGCACCTCAAAGCATCTCATGGAATATGCAGCATGGCATTAGAGTAGCATGACCTCCCTTCTAATCAAAAAAAAGTAGAAGACACAGCCATGCAGAAGCCTTGTCAGCAGAAAATCTGTAATGCCCTTATTTAGCACAGAATCAGCTCTTAGCCAGCTTATATCAGCGATCAGCTTCCTCCCTATGAATTTTTTTTTACAGACAGATCTATCAGCCTTTTGAAAAATGACTGGACACATTTAATAACAAGTGTAATAATCTGTATGCCACTGAATATAAGGAATGTCATTATTTATTTATTTATTCACTCATTTGTATCTCACCGTTATAATTTTTAGAAATAACACAAGGCAGAAAACATATCCAACTACTCTTCATTTCCTCACAAAAACAACAACCCTATGAAGTGGGTTGAGCTGAGAGAGAGTGACTGGCCCAAATTCACCCAGCTGGCTTTTTTGAGTAAGATGAGACTTGAATTCATAGTCTCCTGCTCCTAAGCCTGGACTTAACCTCTAGACCAGTGGTTCCCAGCCTTTTTTTGGCCATGCCCCACCTTTAAAATCCTGATGCCCACCCTGTGATATATAATTCTTACTATTCAAAAAGTGAACTCCTACTCATGCGGAGGAAGCCTAACTTGGTTTAAACAAGGTTCCAAAGAACATGGCATCTATGAAAGACAAAAATAAAAGAATGAAAAACAGGAGAAGTACTGAGGGACTTAAAAATAATAGTATGAAAGGATATGAAAAAACAGCAAATAAAGTTTCAAGAACTTTATTGCATAAATGCATAAATATAAAATAATTTTAATAAAAGCTTTTTCTGTAATACTTTGATCAAAATAATTACTATACATATTAAAATAAAGGCACCTTACAAATTCAGCGGTTCGAATCCCTAGTGCTGCCATGTAACGGGGTGAGCTCCCGTTACTTGTCCCAGCTTCTGCCAACCTAGCAGTTTCGAAAGCGTGTAAAAATGCAAATAGAAAAAATAGGGACCACCTTTGGTGGTAAGGTAACAGCGTTTCGTGCGCCTTTGGCGTTGAGTCATGCCGGCCACATGACCACGGAGATGTCTTTGGACAGCGCTGGCTCTTCGGCTTTGAAATGGAGATGAACACTGGCCCCTAGAGTCGGCAACGACTAGCAGATATGTGTGAGGGGAACCTTTACCTTTAACAAATTCAAAATACAATTTAAGGTCACCTCAAGATCATATTTACAACACAACCCTGTGCATGTCTACTCAGAAGCAAGTACCATTGTCTTCAATGGGGCTTACTCCTGGGAAAATGTAGGATTGCCGCTTTAGTCTACTTAATTTAGTGAGATCTTTGTGCTTGATGCCTGTTGCAGAGAAATTTTATATTAGGCTCCAATTTAGTCAGCTTCATTCTCAAGTCTCCTCATTCAGTGATATCCAGTCGATTTCTTTTCTTCAGTAGCAAATCACATTCAGCTAAATATGAAGATGGGAACCGTAATAGCAGTTTTCTTGCAAGGTAGGTTGAATTTGGGTATTTAGGTAAATATGCGTGGTCCAACCACAGATTGCTCTGAGAGGAAAAGTCTTGTAAAACATGGCCTGGGAAAACACAGACTAAAAATAACTGTAAATCTAACAATTTCTTACTTAAACTTGGATCCTGGTTCTGTATCCTCCCTGCTAGGCTTCCCCCAGCAGCCATCCACGCTGTCTTCCCACAGAGTAGCTCTCCCTGCAACCACCCAGCAGCAAAGCCCATAGGAAAGAGACCGACTCTGCCAATCCCATGATCCTTAGTGGGAACACACATGATTGGCTGGCACTTGCTCCCTCCTACCCCCAGTTGGGAGATCCTTTTCAGACCAGGCCCTAGGAAATGCACTTTAACAAAGATACCAATAGGTAAATGAAACACAGCTGTTTCATCACAAATATATAAGAACAATTAGCGGACTTTCAAAAATTCAGTTAATAGTGAATTGCCCATTAAAAAAAAATTACCCCCCTGTGGGGCATGGGCCCCACATTGGGAACTACTGCTCTAGACCCAATTGGCTCTCTATAAAGAATGCTATAATGCCCATAAGCTACTTTGTGACTCCTGGTTCAGACATTACATAGGCAGAGGCTTCCTCACAAACCAGATGTCCAGTGTCTTTTTGTACCCCAAGTGATGGATGACAGTTCAAATGACCAGGGTGGGGGGAGGATATATCATAGAATATTTATATGCTAAGACCCATGTTGAAAGAAGACAAAGCAATTTAGTTTAAAAATGAATCAGTTAAGGATGAATTTAGGCTGTTTCCAAGATAGGATTGGGATGAGAAAAGGGCTGCAGTGTGAGGTCATCTCCTGTAAAAATGATCAGTAGGACAATTTTGTGCTTCAGTTAGCAGGACATAAGAATGAGCATAAAAGAATCCCCAGCCTATTTAATGTCTTTCCTTTCTTGATATATGGTATAAAAGCTTCCATGCTAACCTGATCACAAATTAATCATAAATATATAGAAGTGTGTGTCGTGTGTGTATCTTCTTTAAAAAACATTTTGTGGGAGGGGCAGAGAAAGGGGGGCATGAATTTTAACAAAAACTGAAAATGTGAGACAGCCTTCCTCATTTTCAAAATGAACTATCAGACCATTATAGCCAAATAGCAGATAATATTCTTAGCTTCAGAAATATAGAAATCAATCATTTTTTTGCAGAAAGGTAAGATTTCAAATGCCACGGTGAAATTGCAGAACTATTTTCCATTGCTTATTCCCTTTGATTTTGACTGTTTTGGAGTCTTTCAAAGATGTGTTTTTATCTGGTAACCATGTCTTGAAAAGAGAATTCTGGGAGAGAATATACAAAGAAACAGAAATGGAGAAGACACTGGGGAAAGCTTAAAACTGCAGCCTTTCCTTCTTTCTCCTCCTCTTTCATTTACACTCCCACATCTCACACACTTTAAGGCACTGGCATGCGTGCATATTCACTAGTCTCTCTTTGGAAAGGAGACAGACGACCACATGCATAAATGAAAGGATTCTCTGGGATAAGCAAGATTCTCTGGGAATAAGCAAGAGTGAGACAGAGAGAGGCTGAGTTTGTTCAAAGGGAGGAGCAGTGGGGGCTTCGCGGGCTCTCTTTTTTTCATGCGCTTTGCTAGTGGGGTACGATGTTCCTGCAGCCTGCCTGCTAGCTCCCATCAGCAAGAGACGGAGCCAGAACTGATTGTCATAGGGTAAGTCAGGAGAGGCGAGGATGGAGTGTGTGTTAGTTCAAGATGGGTGTGGATGCATGCATCTATATATGTGAATTCATCTGTTTGATCGTGCAGTTTGATCGTTCTCCTATCAGCATATATTTACAGCATTTCATTTCAGCTCCTCTATGCCCCATCCTTTTGGGAAGGGAGGGTTAAGGAAGCAAGCTTCTCTGGATACATTGTGTGGCACTTTCTGAGGTTGTGGCTCAGATTTTATGTTGGTGGGCTGCTTGCTTGTGAACAATGCATTTTCTATAATGAGCTAAATATCGCAGCACAATTCTGAAGGTGTAAGTTAATACACCGCAAACAAGAGGGATGTCAATATGATCCTGAAAAGTCTAAAGACCAAATAGTTTGCTTTAGATGACATTTTGCATTATTTTTTTATTAAGAATTTTTAAGGACAAGGCTCAGGTTCATTGCTTCATTGACAATTTTATTCAGAGCAAATACCCCCAAAACAAATGGTAACAAACCCCTTTATGATTTAAACAGTGTCACATAGTACAGGTCAATCTATCTAGAAAAAAATGGAAAAACCTCTGAGTTTGGTTAAGAGTGTTAAGTGTCATTCCTTTTCATATACTGTATTGTGATAATCTATATTCTCTCTTTTTAATACAAGAGAATATATGTCTGAGAAGAATCTAATGCTGTGGTTTGATAAGGAAGTAGTATATTTTTTCCTTAACATGTCCTCTGGAAGAATAGGTTAATTAGTAACAATTTTGTGGGCCATGGTAAATATACAACTTGTACTTCATAGATGCTTATCTAAATGGTAACATGTAAAATTTTTATTTTTGTGAGAAGTTATTTAACATGTATTATTCAGCACCAAATCTTAAATATAACTGCGCTTTAAGAATGTTATCAGATTTATTAATTTGTATATAGGTATAGCCTTTACATAGATAAGCTACAGAACAAAAATTTAAATATATTGGGAGAATGATAGAATTATAGCTTTTCTGCATCAAGGCCAATCTCAGAGTTATTAGAGTTGCCATTCCAAAATATCTGGAGAAAAAATAATTCTACAAATTGTGCATGAAGTGCATTTATATAGCTCGGCTTTAAGATGTTGGATGCTACCCCATTCTTTATACGTGGTGTATCTTGTAATTATAAAAGAAAAGTACCGTATATACTCGAGTATAAGCCGAGTTTTTCAGCACGTTTTTTGTGCTGAAAAACGTCCCCTCGGCTTATACTCGAGTATATACGGCTTATACTCGAGTTTTTTTTTTTTTCGTTTTTTTCACATTATACCGGCCGGCGCGAACTTGGCGGGCTTTTGCTTTAGCGCGGGGAAGCCCTGCCGGTGCAGTGAGAGGGCGGGGCGGGGGAGCCGCCAGCCTTCTCGGCCGAGGGAGGGAGGGTTTCGCCGACCGGTAGGTGCCTCATTTCCCACCCTCGGCTTATACTCGAGTCCCCAGTTTTACCCCAGTTTTTGGGGTAAAATTGGGGACCTCGGCTTATACTCGGATCGGCTTATATTCGAGTATATACGGTAGATCCCCAAAGCGGGTACATTTTATATCTTTTTCTAACCCCATTTCTTGATTTTGAGGGGCAGGGATAAGGTGGATGTAATACAACAATTATTTACTTTTATCTCCTTCAAAAATAAGCTGATTAAGCATTATGGTATAATAAATAAACAGTAAGTTTACTTGGTTTTGATAATATTGCATATCTATACTGTTTGTGAATGCTCAAACTATTTCACATGCATTTTAATAACTTTATAATTTTTAAAAAACAATCCATACTTTTATTGTTTTAATATGATATGCTGCAATGTTATGTGTTATGTGTTATGTGCTATAATGTTTTTCATAAGTGACCGATTATGAGCCCCTTTTCTATTAGGTAGGCCCTAGGGCGGGGATGGTGAACGTTTGTGCCCAAACTGGAATGCATGTGCACATGTGCCAGAGCCCCGGAAACTTGGAGACCAGCTGCACAGCGTGCATGTGCGTGTGGGCCACCTGGTCTTTGGGTTTCCTGCACTCTGGCACATGTGAAGACCAGCATGCACACTGGAAACTAGAAGAGCAGTTGACGCTGCTGTGTGTGCCCACAGAGAAAGCTCTGCGTGCCACCTCTGGCACGCGTGCCATAGGTTCACCATCCCGGCCCTAGTGACTAGTCAGGACTGCTGCTTTGTACAAGCCACCCTGCTGTGCAACAGCCTCTCTGCCTGACCACTTAGCACTTACTGCAAGGCTGGTTTTGGAGCTCCTGGCTAATGGTTCAGGGAACTTAAATCTGTCTTCCCTGGGTGGTATAGTAACTCAGGAATTTATGGAAGCCATGACTTCTGTGGGCCTCCAGTCATCCAGGCTAGAAGTAATGATCACCCACCTGATTTGGTCTTCTTGTCAAAGCAATGCCATTGTGATCTGGAATTAGTTGACCTATCCCCTGGTCCAGAGGTGGGTTTCAGCAGGTTCTGACCAGTTCTGGAGAACCGGTAGTGGAAATTTTGAGTAGTTCAGAGAACCGGTAGTAAAATTTCTGACTGGCCCCGCTATAGAGCACTGCACACCAGAACAACTAGACACAAGAACAGTTTTTTCCCGAAGGCCATCACTCTGCTAAACAAATAATTCCATCAACACTGTCAGACTGTTTACTGTTTTACTGTTTACTGAATCTGCACTACTATTAATTGTCTCATAGTTCCCATCACCAATCTCTTTCCACTTATGACTGTATGACTATAACTTGTTGCTGGCAATCCTTATGATTTATATTGATATATTGACCATCAATTGTGTTGTAAATGTTGTACCTTGATGAACGTATCTTTTCTTTTATGTATACTGAGAGCATATGCACCAAGACAAATTCCTTGTGTGTCCAATCACACTTGGCCAATAAAATTCTATTCTATTCTCTGCCTCCTGGTCCCAGCTGATCAGGAGGAAATGGGGATTTTGCAATAACCTTCCCCTGGATTGGGGAGGGAATGGAGATTTTACAGTATCCTTCTCCTGGAGTGGGGTGGGAATGGAGATTTTACAGCATCCTTCCCATGCCATGCCCACCAAGCAAAATTTTTTTAAACCCACCACTATCCTGGTCCCCTTGCACAATCCTATGACAATCTGGTAGCTATGAATTTCTCTAGGTCATACCCCTCTGCAGGGAGATGGGACCTATTAATTGGTCTGCCCTCCGTGATTGATGGACCTTGATGGATTTCAGAGGGAGCCAGGGGTTATAACTGAAGATCTGCTGCATAGACCTGGTGAAACCCTAGTTTCACCTGGGATAGGAGTGTTTTATGTATGATTAGATAAGCAATCTCTCTCCCCCATGGATCTCATCAAGCCCTGTGATATATATGGAAGAACTAAGACAGATGAAGCAAATCAAGTGATGCCTAGAATGTTGCTGGTGGAAGACAAAGAATGAACTCTGTAGCAAGAGATCTGACCCTCGATCCCTGCTATGGGTCAGTGCTTTCAAGGGTCAGTGCTTTCTCTGCTCGTGTTTTAACTTCTACATGAAACAGGTGAGATCATCTGTCACCATGGGGTGGAGATATCATTAATATGCTGATAATAGTGTTCATCAACTGTAAAAGGAAATGTACATTGTGAAGTTATGAATGAAAAGAAGGCCTAAATTAGAATTAATTGCATCTAATTCTTTCAGAAAAGGACTGTCAAAAGGATTTGTGGACCATCATTTCCAAGCAAAGAATGAATATTGTCTTCCAGCGCCTTTTACAAAAAGTGTACAAGAAGCAATTGACAACTATTCCTTGTACGTATTAATTTCTGAAATTGCAATAAGTATTTCTTCAATATTTATCTCATTTTATTGTTAAAAGGTGAATAGATGCATAGAATAAGTTGATATGAGAAGACAGATTTTACTTCAAAGAGCACAACACTTCAACATTCTCTGCTTCCCAATCCACTCTCTATCTAGCATGGCAATTTTCAATGTGTAACATCTTTAAAGCAATTCATAGTGTGGCTTATTTGGAAATTAAAAAGTTACAAGTTCTAGAAGGATTTCCTTCCTGTGACTTGAAATACATACAGTGTTGAAATTTTGCTTGGATTTTATATGTAGTAGAGATGGTAGTTCTGGGTTAAAGCCTATGCTTTGCATGAGATGGTTCCAGATTTAGATGGTTAGTGCATGAAAAATGTTTGCCTGAAACACTGTATAGTTAGTACTGAAAATAATCTTAAAAGGAAACTTCCACAAAATGGGTCTTGCTAGAACATCCATAGTACTATGTAAAGTGCATTTTGGAGGCCTGGGAATTGGTGCTGGAATCAAGAGACCATTTTACTATGAATAATTGAAGAAATACACTGAATATTTATTTGTAGAGTGCTGCTGCTGGAAGACAAAGAATGAATATAGCATCATCATGTAAGACTTGTCATTTCCTACATGTATGTGATCTTGATATACTGTAAAAATGGCTGGGCTTGGATCTCAAAGCCACTTTCACTATCCTGCTCATCTTGTGTTGTCCACTCCAGACACCACTAAGAAACAAAGATACAATTAAAACAATGTTAGATTACCTCCTGTAACAGTCTTGTAGGTAACAGGTTCTGTTACTTTAATATCAGTTGCATATTAACATCTTGTGCACTTTTGACCTTACCTTTATTTGTTTTCCTTTCTGTCCTGAATATGTAATGTGTGCCTACACCTGAGTGAACCTAGTAGTTGCACCTGTGGTTGCTGACAGACATGGCAGTCCCTAGCCAAACTTCCTGTACACTGAGTTAAGAGGTTGAAAAACTATCCTGGTGGCTAAACACTTTCAAATTATTGCCGAGAAGATAATACAAACTTGTCCATCAAGAATCAGGGTAGATCCAAGAGAGATCTGAAAAACTTTATTTACATATGAAAGACTTTTTTGGAAGATATAGTTACAAACTAGTTACCAGAAAAAGTTCTATTAAACTCATAAAAGGATGAATAGATAGATACTTACCTCCATATCTACTGCTTAGAAGTTCCAATGATTTTGCTAATTGTATTCCCAAGACTGCAATACATAATTATTTAGATAGGTTTACAGACTGTTAAATTTAAATCCATAGTACACAATACCAAAATCTGTTACAAGAGCAAAAAATACTTCTTAAATTTTATTTCATTTATAGAATCATGGCTGCAACTCTACATGGCTTTAAAATATAAAAACTAAAATAAAATTATAACAACTTATAAAATTGCCAAGCATCCATATTGGGGAAAACAATGGCATAGTTTACATAATTATAAAATACATGTCTCAGGGAGTAGAAGCAGCGTACCTGACATCTGCTCCTCTTCCACCATAGGTGCCCAAGAGAGAGGTTCCTCGGAGAGCAATGAAGTATAAGACTTATGTAAATTTGTTCCTTTACAAATCTGTCTCTGAGGTTTGCATATGGAAATGAATATGCAAATGTATACTCCATTATCCAATGAAGAAGTCATTGCTTTTCTGCCATGTAAGCCAATAACATCTGTATTGGCTACACCAGTTAGTAGATGCAAATTAATTATCAATCTTTTACTGCCTTGGGATCTCCTGGTCATGTTTTATTAATCCATAACACTGCATTTAAATTTTGTTTCTATCAACAGGGCTTCTGTTTCGTCACTTTCACCAAGTGGACAAACAACACCCACAGATTTGAATAACTCTTGGTCAGGGATACAGAGCTATACCACTGGGCCATCTACTGAAAGAAGTTCTGTTTACTCCTGGGGCGATGATGTAGGTCAACTTTTGTATAAAATGTGTTTTAAAATATGGTGGATATTTCTGGTAACAGTGGAGCTTAATATTTGTGCTAAGTCCTCAGGGCTATGCCGCTGCCTAGAGACTTGTCAGTTGCTCGGAGATCCTGATTGGCTAAGACGCGAGCTTAGCAATCCATTGTGCTTTGCACATGTGGGTTTGAATCCCATCTTCATCGCCAGTGCTCTATATGGAGAACTTGGGTGGTAAGAACTGAGACAAGACAGGTTGCAAGTAACAAATAACAACCTTTAATGCTAACAGTGTAAAGAGCTAACAGGCTAACTTCAGTGAAGGCAACAGCAACAAGTGCCATCTGGCAGCCGCTTAAATACGGAGCTGACAGACAGCTGAACCAATGACAGGGCTCTGGGTTTCCCGCTTTTCAGTAGTTCGCGTCTTAGCCAATCAGGATTGCCGGGCGGCTGGCAAGTCTCTAGGTGTCATTGTAGCCCCGAGGACTTAACAATTTGTTTGAATAAAACTTAATTTTTTTTAAGATAGATTCACAGTCTTCTCTCTTCTTGCTTTCAATTTTGGTACATTAATTATGGTCCATTCCAAGTTTAACTGGCAAAGTCTAGCTAAATATTGGTTAATTAACTAGTATCTTTGAAACCACAGTTTGATCTAGATTGTTAACCAACGTTATGAGAGGCAATTTGGTATAGTGTTTAAGGCACCAGGCTAGAAACCAGGAGACCCTGAGTTCTAGTCCTGCTTTAGCCAACAAGATGATTACCCTAGAAAGCAATCAATGACAAACCACTTCTGAAAAACCTTGCCAAGAACATTTCAGGGACTTGTGGCCAGGAGTCAAGAATGACTTTAAAGCATAAACAAGAATAACAACAAAAACAAAACCCCAAATTAACATTAAATCATGGTTCTCTATCTAAGAACTATGAATGAATATAGTTTATATTTATTAGTGTTAAAAGGTTTTTAAAATCATCTTATCAATTTTCTTACGTAGGAAGAAAAATAAAATAAAAATAAGTACATAATAGTAAAATAATGTACAGGTAGTCCTTTCTTAGCAACTATTTGTTCAAAGTTAGAATGGCACTGGAAAATGTAACTTATGACTCATCCTCATACTTACGACTGTCACAGTGTTTCCCCAGTCATGATCCCAATTTGGGCGTTTGGCAACTGTCACACATTTTTATGGTTGCAGCATTGGGCAGCATGTGATCAGCATTCGCAGCAGCCAGCTTCTGACACGCAAAGTCAAGGGGGAAACTGGCAGGAGGTTGCAAATAACTGTGATGTGGTTTCACTTAATGACTACTAGGACTTGTGGGACTGTTTTTGCTATGCAGCATCACATGATGTTTTGCTTAATGCCATTTCATTTAGTGATAAAGTTGTCTGTCCCAATTAGGGTTCATAAGCAAGGACTATCTGTATTAAAGTCAGGATGATAAGCAACCTTTGAAAAGAGTTCAACCTATGTCCTATACTTGTTTGAGCTTCTTGGACTAAACTATGGGTTATTTTAGCCATTCTTTTTCTCAGCTGTTCTTTGTTTTTTTTTAATCTATTTCTGCTTTTAAGATTACCTTGTTGTTAATCATTATTGCTAGTGAATATAAATTCTTCTCATATTATTTCTCTTAGATACTGCTGTTGCTTGTTGCCCTAATTCTGTGGTCCTTCTGAATTTACTCATTCAAACTTCGTTCCATTCATTCTGTCTTTGTCTAAGCACATTTCTCATTCTCTTTCAGCTGATTCATGTCACCAGTTTTTAATGTATATCTTTTTCTGCTTCTAATTAATCTCACTCATCTTGTGCATGTAACAAGATGGTTACATGGTCACTCTTTGTCAGTAATCTTCCTTCCTTCCTTCCTTCCTTCCTTCCTTCCTTCCTTCCTTCCTTCCTTCCTTCCTTCCTTCCTTCCTTCCTTCCTATTTTAGCTGTATAAGAAAGAAAAGGCTCATAATAGCTGAGACCCAACTAAACCATTTTGTCAGTTTGCATGCAGAACACAAAAGCAATAATCTTTTCCTGCCCTCATTCTCAGCAACTGGTATTTGAAGTCAGTTTGTTTCTAATTTTGGCAGAAGAATGCCACCCACTGAATTCTTCCATGAATGTCCTTTTAAGTAGGATTTTTATTTATTTTTTGCTTTTTCTTCTCCTCATTTCCTTCATTTCCTTTGCTGATGTTCTGGTCCACTTTTTCCAAAATTATTCGTATATTCAAGGTCTTGTTCATTTCCCAAATTGATTGTTGTTCCTACTCTGTGTTACTTAATCTGACTTTCATTCTGTTATTTACCTCTAATTCCCAACCCAATGGATCACTGGAAATAAATTATGTTATTTATTTCCAGTGTCTGCCCGCCTGTCAGTATGATAACTTTGAAAAATGGGACTAAATTTAATATGACGAGAGAAAACTAAAAAAAAAAAGGCCAGATCCGTCTTGATGTATTTGAGATAAGCAGAAGAAATCACCCCAAGGCATTTCTATATGAGGCGCAATACAGGCTCAGAGGACTGCTGATTCTCAGCTCACACTTCTGTTTGGTCACCTGACTTAAAGCAGAAAAAATGCAGCTGTTTTTCAGTGCACAAGAAACAAATTCACTGTAAAGGAAAGGGAGCAGAAACAGACTCACATACACTTACACAACATGTAATAAATAGTCCTTGGCTATATAGCTGCCTCATTTAGTGACAGTTTGTAGTTATGACAGCGATGAAAAAATGACTTTAAAACTAATTCTCACATTTATAGCAGGTTTGTAAAGCAAAGAATAGAATAGAATAGAATTTTTTTATTGGCCAAGTGTGAATGGACACACAAGGAATTTGTCTTGGTGCATATGCTCTCAGTGTACATAAAAGAAAAGATATGTTCATCAAGAATTCTAAAGGTACAACACTTAATGATAGTCATAGGGTATAAATAAGCAATCAGGAAATAATCAATATCAATATAAATCATAAGGATACAAGCAACAAAGTTACAGTCATAGAGACATAAGTGGAAGAAGATGGGTTATGGGAATGATGAGAAGATTAATAGTAGTGCAGATTTAGTAAGTAGTTTGACAGTGTTGAGGGAATTATTTGTTTAGCAGAGTAATGGCGTTCGGGAAGAAACTGTTCTTGTGTCTAGTTGTTCTGGTGTGTAGTGCTCTGTAGCGTCATTTTGAGGGTGGGAGTTGAAACAGTTTATGTCTAGGATGTGAGGGGTCTGTAAATATTTTCATAGCCCTCTTTTTGACCCGTGCAGTATACAGGTCCTCAATGGAAGGCAGGTTGGTAGCAATTGTTTTTTCTGCAGTTCTAATTATCCTCTGAAGTCTGTTTCTATCTTGTTGAAAGCTGAAGTTTGTATGCACAGTCATGATTTTGCTTAGCGATCACTAAATGAGGACTACCTGTATTTTACTATACAGAATATTCCACCTATGGTCATTTCTGTTAAAGAAGTTTGAATGAATTCAAGGAATGTTCTGTTTCTTTCTCTAATTTAGCCTGGTCTTCTTTGGTTTATTGTGTCCCAAAGGTATTTTTTCTTAAGCTTCTTTCCTTCCTGTTGTTATTTCTCTGTTTCTTTATTCCCGTTTGCTGTATTTGTGTGTTCTTTTTCTTTCCCTATGTGCATTATCTACACTGGGTGATGGATTGAGTGGATATGAAAGGGGTTGCAATGCAGCACACTCCTTCGATGAATTCAGGATAACAAATACTGTATCTTCATCTTGAAACTGCTAGATTCAGGCTAAAATCAGGCTCATCACTGGCCAATATCTACAGTACTGCAATTTTATTCAGCTGCAAAGCTATGTGGAAATAGTGTTTGAGAATCTTAATTTTAAAATCCACAGGAATTTGATAAAGCAAATACCCAGAGAGTGCATCAGTTGTTTTGGGATGTGGATGAAATGCTGTTTGAAGGAAAAGTGAGCTCCCAAACTGAGAGTCTAAAGACAGAATGCAAAGACTGGACAAATAGATCACTTCACTTAAGGCAAGTCTATATAAAGCTTATTTCATCTGAGACCCTGTATTATTTTATTATTTTCTGCATGCATTTTTTACTCAATATGCTTAACTTGCCTTTTTTGCACTGGCTTAAATTACAAGTCTCTTATAGTTTGAATCAGAACTGAGTTATATAACAGTAGCTGCCACTGACTGCTCGTTCTATGTTTCTGGTCAAGTTGAATTGAACTGTTCTGCCTATATTCAATTTCATTATTTCATTATCATTTTTTTACAGGATTTTGGGAAAACAGCTTCTTTTTCCAAAAGATGAGGGTTTTCAGCATTATCAAAGCAGAAGTTCTAGTTCTGTGTATTCGAAATCTGTACCTAGTTTGAGTGAAATCAACACCAGTATGAGAGAGTACGTTGTCATCAATTTAATAGATATTTATTCATTGACATATATGATTGACATTTTAAGATTATGTTATACTCCCAATGTATTAAATAACCACATTCAACTGAACAGAAGCAGCATATGGGTATTCCATGCACTAAGTGCTTTTTTAATAATGGGGAAAGATACTTTTAAAATAGATTATACAGTAATTAAATTTCAGAAATATTGCATTGGATAATGTAACAGAATTTGCAAGAAATGAAATAACTGTTGAAACATGCTAGTGATTGTTATGCATATTATTATATTGTTAGGTTTATGTTTTGTTGAAGGCAGGGTTATATGATTGAACAGGAGAAGTAGACAACCCATGATCCGTTGGGTCATTCTTCTTTCCATATGTAATATATTTGTTTATTTATTTATTTTTGTCACACAATATGTATAAGCATAAGCATGTAATAACTATACAATATATAAGCATATATATAAGTATGAGTATGTAATAACTATATTAATTGGATATAACGAAAGGAAACAATAGGACAGGAACGGTCCTATTGTTTCAGTATATAGTACATAGTATATTGACTAAAATATATATATGTATATAGTATATATATATTATATTGAAACAGTATATAGGCATATACTGTTTCCTCTCCCCTTACAACCCTCAGCAGAGCCCAGGGGTAGGGATAATTTCCTTACCAGATTCTTCAATGCCCTCAACAATGGCAGAGTTTGTAATGTACTTCCTTCACTGGAAAAGGTCTTGAAAAATTAGGAAAACATTCAGAGATGTTTCTATCTTTAAAATATCCCATGTTGAACTGAATAGCATAGTCAAACATCAGAAAGTGTTTATAATATTTTGTATCATGTCATAAAATGGCATAGGGCCGGGTTATCTACGGGACCGCCTACTGCTACCGAATACCTCTCACCGACCCGTGCGCTCTCATAGAGAGGGACTCCTCAGGGTGCCGTCAGCGAGGCAATGTCGTCTGGCGACGCCCAGGGGAAGGGCCTTCTCTGTGGGGGCTCCCACCCTCTGGAATGAACTGCCCCCAGGACTTCGTCAGCTTCCGGACCTTCGGACCTTCCACCGCGAGCTTAAAACATACTTATTTAATTGCGCAGGACTGAGCTAGATTTTAATTTATGGGTTTTAACTTGGGTTTTATTTTTTATATTTTTAATTATTAGGCTTTTTGAATAAGTTTTTTAATTGTTTTTAGATTGTATTTATTTGCTTTTAAATGCCTGTAAACCGCCCTGAGTCCTTTGGGAGATAGGGCGGTATATAAATATAAACAATAAATAAAATAAATAAATAAATAAAATGCTTTCTGAGGATTTTTATGTCATAAAAAGTTTTAATTCTATGGGAGTCATGGGTTCCAGAATTTGGACACATTCTGTAAGCAAGCCCTTTGGAGGTACCTTGTTTCAAAAATTGTTGTCCTATGATGCAGCATTTTGCCAGATACAGCAGTAGTATGAGGTGTGTCATGATACTTACCACTAAACAATAATCAGAAATGTGTTGGAAATGCCTAACAAACTTATAAGTTAGCACTGTACTAATGTAATTGGAAAACATCTGAGTAGAGATAAGGCAAGTTCTGTAAGGTGTTCAAAGCACATTAAAGGCTGTAAGAGGCTAATCTTCATTAGAATTTTACTTAATAAGAAGCTGTATTCTTATTTTTTTGTTGATATAAATTATTTTTTGTGTGTATTGTGCTTGGAAATTTTAATAAGTTACCCTAATAGCTTATAGTATTACTTCCTACAAAAAAAAAATAGCATTATTTTTTTTCGTTTGTGTACCATAATTTAGGTTATGCATTTCAGGATCAAAACTGGTACCTGCTGCTTTTCCAGTGCACAAAGCATTCAGCTCTGAGTTAACAGAGATTTCTTTACCTGATTCACCTGGATGTTCGTTCTTGGAGGAAGAAATTTATGATGCAGAAGGAAAAATGGAAGAATATCTTGCATTTGACAAGAAAGAAATGTAAAAGTTCCGTTTTAATAGCTTTCACGAGAAATAATTATGACTAAGGAAAAATCAGACTTTTTATGAAATCATCTATATATACTTGACTTATCTTTCCTTGTGTCTCTAAGCATAATCTTTGGTAGCAGAAAATTGCAGACAAAATTATTTTGTCTTTAAATCAGTGAATGTCAATGATTGTGATTGATAATATGTCATCACGGCATCATCACTTGACATATTGGGACTTTCCCCACCCTTTGCTAAACTGGTTGTAAGCATGGCCAGCACGTGATGCATCCGGCCCATGGGCCGAGTGTTTGACAGCCCTGTTCTAGACTGAAGCTCTTTTCAAAATGTAACCTTCAGTTGCTTTTTCTTCTTAACAATGTTAGCTAATTTAAGCACATATGATTAAAAACTAGCAAATGTCATTTGTCATTTAACAATCAGAGGTTTTTAAGACCAGGTAGGCAAAAATTATTCTCCCAATAGATTGTTTGCATGAGCAAAACAATGTTAAAAAGCTCTACCAATCACTTTTGTGTTTGAAGCCTAAGCAATTTAAGCTGTTGAAGAATTTCATGTCAATCATGCATGCTTTTCTTAGTTTTATTGGAATTGGTTAATTAGGCAAAATAACATGAAATAAATTTGTCAGACACCTTTTATTATAAAATCATTTGTCTTGAAAATTGCTGAGAATATAAGAAATATATAAAATACTAATCCTTTGTTGTTGTTAGTTGCAAAGTAACATGGACCCCATGGATAATGTTCCTCCAGGCCTTCCTGTCCTCTACTATCCCCTGGAGTTCATTTAAGCTCACGCTGAGTGCTTCAGTGACTCCATTCAGCCACCTCGTTCTCTGTTGTCCCCTTCTTCTTTTGCCCTCAATCTTTCTCAGCATTAGGCTCTTCTCCAGTGAGTCCTTCCTCCTCATTAGGTGGCCAAAGTATTTCAGTTTCATCTTCAGGATCTGGCCTTCTAAAGAGCAGTCAGGGTTGATCTCCTCTAGGACTGGCCGGTTTGATTGCCTTGCAGTCCAAGGGACTCACAGGAGTCTTCTCCAGCACCATAGTTCAAAGGCCTACTAATCCTACTATGTTTTTAATATTGCACTATTTCCTCAGTATATATAACAGTTTTTCTGAAAAGAAGTAGAAATTTTCTATTGGATTTATTTAATCCAAAATCAAATGAGGAAAGAATATTGTTTGTATTGTTAGTATGTGATCAAGTGATGGATACTGAAGGCCAATTTGTACAGTACAAATTGTGAGAATCATGTTTCCTGTGTGTATAAAATACAGCTTTTATGTGCACATGCATTTACCACTGAGTCTTGGTAGAATTTAAATGTGGTAAAATCATAATTTATAATTTGACAAGTTCTGAAATAATATTGTGGGGCAGTACTTTGATCAAAAGGGACAGGTTGTTATTAATAATTAATAATGCTTAGTAATAAAACTTTAATTTCCTTCTTTTATTAGTGATGATGAAGGCTTAGAGCAAAAGAATGCTCAACTTGCCCAAAAACAGATTAAACATGGCATTCCTCCTGTTTCTCCCAACTCCTGCATCAAAGAAGCTGTGACTGCTGAAGTGTTTGATCAAATCTGGAAAAATATAATTAAAATACTGGAAGAATTAATAAGAAAATACTGGGAATCATCTATTACAGGTAAGTAGAACATTTTAAAGACAGGCTGAACCATTCTACCTGGTTAACTTGCCGTAATCAGGAAGAAGGGACCAAAGTCAAGAGGTTTTAGGACAACTTGCAATGGGCATCTCACCATGGCCAACTTGCTACCATGGCCAACTCGCCATGGCAAACTTCTGCCCTTGCTGCGGCCAACCTGCTGTGGCCATCTCTCTGTGGCCAATTCACTGTGGGACAACGTATCCATGCAGGATACCTCAATGCAATAAATGTTATCTGCCACTGTTTCGTTTACATTATTTCCACTTTTGTCCCATGGTGAATTGGCTGGGTGAGAGAAATGGTTAGAGAAATGGTGACAGTGAGTTGGCTGTGATGAGATGGCCTTGGCCATGGTGAAATGGCTGCGGCAAGTTGGCCATGCCAAAGTGTCCCATTCCAGAGTCAAGTATGACTGGAATGGTCTTAACTTACCAAGAATTTTGTCCATGTCCTTAGGCTGGATGAATGAAAATGATTCATAGCAGTTACTATTTAATGGGTAACTAGGATCTGTTATAATCGAGAAACCCAAAGTTGGGACAAACATAAACAATCCTGTTTGCGGGTATCTACCAGACATGCCACAGAAGGCAATGAAATTTTTCCTTCCATTTTAATAGGTCCTTCATAACAAAACACTTAAAATAACTCTTCTGGGTGTGTAAAAGAGGCAATGGCAATGGCAAAAAACAGTTGCTTTGTCACTTTGAGAGCCTCGGCATAAACCTTAATATGGGCTTTAGCCTATCAGATGGTTCTGTCATCTTACCATATCCTTGCTTTGAACTCCATGAAAGAAATTCTTTCGGGTCACAAAGCAAGGATAGACACCTCAGGAGCTATTGGGTCAATCTCTGCCCTAGGGATCTACTAGACTGAGATAAAAATGCCAGTTTAGATGGAAGTAAATTGTTCCAAAGCAGTCAAAATATTCCTTTTCGGTGGCAGCCCCTACTCTATAGAACATTCTTCCCCCCTGAAGTTGAGTAAGCCTCGATTCTCCTGGCCTTCCAACAAACTGATTCCACCCCCCCAAGTGAGAATATATGACGTGATGCCAAATTTTAGTTGATTTTAATGTTTACATGTATTTAGTTTTATAGTTTTATTATGGTTTTTATGTTTGATTAGGAGCCACCTAGATTTGGTTTTTAAATGGATGACTATATAATTGTTTAAAATAAAATAAATAAATACAATAACACCTTCTCTATCTAAACAAAAACAAAACAACCTTCCCAGTCCTGAGCCATGAAAGTCATAGAATCTTACTGTTGACAGAATAGCTTCGGTTTCCTGCCTGTTCCCCCAGAAAAACCACCTACCTACCAACCTTAGGAAGCATCATTGTATCATCCTGGCAGCTGAGTAGAGAAAGTGACAATTATTACTAATAATTAATAATGCATTGCTTTCAAAGTTGAAGCAAACTAAGAGGGTTCTGATATTGTCAGATTTATGTATGTGTATTTACTATTTTTATGTAATAATGATCTAGAAAATTTCAAGCATACGGAGAAATCAAAAGTTACTGGAAATAAGTTATCACAGATTCTACCCTCCCGTGCTATGGTAGATACATCAAGTGTTCCTCCATCCAGAGGGTCAGAGGTTCGATCTTTTGGTCTGCATTTTGGACAATCCCAGGTAAAATAATATCTTTTCGTCAAAATATGAAAAATTGTCATGCTAAGAATGAACAACCTATCTTTCATGTATTTAGTTGAATGTTCTCTTTTACTTTGTTCCCTCTGTTTCCATGGTTCTTGGGTGCTTAAGCCTGGGACAATTTTTCTGGTCATTTTTTCTTTTTCTTTGTCTTTTGGCCTTTGAGCAACATGGTAGGTCGCAATATTATAATGAAAGAAAAATATTAAAATATATTCAACCAGGATAATTTATCAACATGCCTAAGGTTAAAAATATGTGCGTGTATGAATAAGCCATGCAAGAGAGATTAACACAAATAAAAAGTTAAATATTTATTTATTTATTTCATAACTTGAATTTAATTTCATACCTGTTCCATGACACCATTTTGTAAATATGCAACAGAACATATGCAATAATTATGTTTTAATTTATTTAATTATTACATTTGTTCTGTAATAATTTATTACTCAGAAAGTAATAAATACTAAAATAAGTTTTAAAAACTGTAAGAACTCAAAGCCGAATGGGTTTTTGTAGAACAAGAGAGTAAGATTCACATTACCGTATTTAAAAGATAAATAAAAACATGTCTGCCATATGCTGGAGAGATCATAAAGATCATACTAAACAAAATTGTCCCCAAAGTCTTGAATATTTCTTAACTGTTACATGAAACTGTTTTATTCACCTGAGTCAATGTACAGTGCATGGGGATTTTACAAAGAAAGATGCAGCTAAAGAAGTGTTGTATTTCCCATTTTTATATACAGTGGACTCAATCTAGAAAAGGGTCCTACATGCTTTCTTTAGAATTTAAAAAAATTCAATAAGCTGCACTGTATATAGTTAATTTAATGCAGAAGGCAGCAGTTATCTAGTGGCTGATGGTTGCTTCTAACATTTTGGGGGGGAAGTAAGACTAAAAATAAACTGGACAATAATATTCCCATGCTCGGTTCTGGGGAGGTGAGGTTTGTTTCCTCTTCTTCCTTCTTTATAAGATTAAGACTATTTAAGGGAATAATTAGATTCTGACATTGAATGACATATCTGTGTTTGTTTCTGTTGTTTTCTTTAGGCCCACCGTTTCCCCAGCAGTTCACATGGCAATTTAAATGGTGTCATGACAATTCAAGCTAAACCGCTACAACAGAGACATTCAAGCTTCATTGAAAAGTATGTTTTATAAAGATCTCCTTATAAAATCACACTTTTGTATAGGCTATATTTGTCTATTATTTCTGGCCTTATTTATTTTAGTTAGATAGTTAACGTTTATTATGATTATAGACCAGGTTTATAAAATGATAAAAGGAATAACATACCTGATCGAAGTAGATCATCAGTTTTATTTTTATTCAAAATATTAAACATCCCAAAAAGAAAAAATACAAAAACAAGACCCAACTAAAGAAGACTACACAAAAAAGAATGCATAAAATGAAAAATAAAACAGACATATGCATATGTACATAAATTGTCTCCCCAGCTGAACACTGATATACTTCCAAGTTAATAAGTCCTCCCCTTTTGCAAAGCAGACATACAATTTATAAATTTCTAGACCACTGTTTACCCAACCCGCTTAGCCTGACATCTATATACTATACAGAAACATAGTTTATAGTTTATAGATAAAACCAACAGCTAAATCAAACTTCAAAATCCTGTTAATAGGCTTTTTATTGTACAATTTACTTACATTTTGGGAAGGTAGAAGAAAGTAATTTAGGATTAAAAATATGCATGGCTGATTGTGTCTCTAGATACACAAACTTTTTATTTTGGTTATGATGAAATGGTAACATATTGTTCTTTGCTCAATTTATTATTACATTTTACTCTCAGAGAAAGGCACTTGTGAGTTCTTATCTCTGATGCCAGAATCATTCATCAGACTTGAAATGTATGCAATTCTTTATTGGGGAATGCTGATCCACTTACCATTCAGCTTCAGGTTGCTGAAGACTGTAATTTTATATAAGTGGACTGATGTTTGGTTGAAACTGTCTTTTTTAGGCATGAACAAGAAGACAAGCCACAAGGTGTGGGTTCTAGTATTAATTCAGCAAAGAATCGAGGGGGACGAATGACTGATAGCAATGTTTCATCATTACCTCGAATGTTGCCTGGATCCTCTAAGAAAACAGTGGGCCATCGTAGGTTACCATCAATACCACAAGACCAACTACGTTTAAAGACTCCCAATGTTTACAGTGATGAGGTCCTGCGAGGAACAAAATTGTACGATTTTATTTCTGTTCTTTCCTACTGTATTGATCATGTTGAGTTCAGATGATAGAATTTTGACAGCACTGAGAAATAATCTGGTGATTGTGTGACACAAACACTGCATTTAGAAGAGAACTACATAGTCTAAAGACGTGATCCTTCAAGCTATGAAAATAAGACTCATTGTGATCTTAGAAACAAATTAATCTAAATAATGTAACGGAGCCTGCAAAATTTACTCATTTTTAATACTGCAGTGAATTTGGTTCATGCAGAACTCTTTTTTTTTTTTAACTTGTAGCACAAAGTAGACATATGAAGAATAGTAAGAGTAATGAAAGAATCCTGTATGAGGAACTAAGCAGGTATGAGGACCTAAAGTAATAAGATCCAGATTTTTAAGCAGGAAGATATGCATTATTAAGATTGTGTAATTTTAAGTGGATGTCTTGTGCTTCAAAGAGATCCTGCCTTCCCAGTTTAGCCCCTCCAGATGTGGTAGGACTATAATATCCAGAATTTCCAGAAGTGCAGTTTTTGAAAGTCACTATATTGGACTGTCTGAATATTAAGATTGACTTAATATTTCTATATATGCAACAGAACTGTTATTTATTCACCATACTGGGTTAAGAAGCATTCTTGTACCAGTTTAGGGAGCTGAAATAAGAATTAATTCCTATGTCTATGCTGCTTTCCTACAGATGCACTGCCTTAGATCGTTTGCCATCTCCATTTACACCTGCTGTTCGGAACAAGTTGCCACCCATTAATTCAGACACCATTGACCAATACCTTTCAGTCCCTGGACTACGCTTAAGCTTTGTAAGACATTTACATTATTTGTGCCATGAATGATTAAATACTTGTTTTCATATCTCTCTATCTCTATAGAATCTAGGGTGTGCACATCAAATAAAGAAAAACTCAACTTAATTAAAATACAGTGTGATCAGGTATTGGATGAAGTTGCCAGTAAAACTTTTAATCAAATCTTTGCATAATCCCAAAAGGTATACAGCCACCCACACATTCATAGTTTCTTTCAGCTATGAAACTTCCTTGAGTACTCTTACTCTTTTGCACTTTTCCTCTGTGCCTAATAGGACTGATGTGAAGAGACTTTAGAGTCTTTAATTATCAACTGCAAACCATACTATTCGCCTCGTGAATCTTCCTCATTTCTTCTAATTGCTGTTTATGTCCCACCACAAGCCTGTGTAAACAAGGCATTATGAACTCTAGCTGACCAAATCATGGAGGCTGAAGCCAAACACCCTGATTCACTGGCCATTGTTTTGGGAGATCTAAACAAGGCAAACTTAAGGAAAGAGCTACCAAAATACTTTCAGCATGTCGATTGTCCCACCAGAGGCAAGAATACTCTAGACCATTGCTACACAACACTAAAAGATGCTTATCGGTCTTTACCACATGCAGCTGTAGGACACTGGTCATTGCATGATTCACCTTGTACCTGCTTACAGGCAAAGACTTAAAACCACAAAACCAACAATTAAATCAGTGAAGACCTGGACGGAGGAATCAAAATTAAAGCTACAGGCATATTTTGACTGCACTGATTGGAATATTTTTGAAGATACCTCTGCAGACCTGGATGAACTCACAGATACTGTAACATCATATGTCAGCTTGTGAAGACCTATGTGTACCTACAAGGAACTTGCGAATATACAGTAACAACAAACCTTGGTTCACACCTAAACTTAAGCAGCTACGACATTCCAAAGAGGAAGCCTACAGAAAAGGTGATAAAATGCTGTACAATCAGGCCAAAAATGCACTAACAAGGGAGATCAGAGCAGCAAAAAGAAGCTACTCTGAAAAGCTAAAGAATCAGTTTTCAGCATATGAACCAGCAAACATGTGGAAAACTCTTAAAAATATCACCGGCTATGGCAAACCTCCTTCCCAGGCTGAAGGTAATCAACAACTGGCAGATGACCTGAATGAGTTTTACTGCAGGTTTGAAAGGAAACTACAGCCACCTAGCTCCACAACCCCCATCTCAGACACACCAACAACAGCCAAACCTCCTACAACTGACCCCATTTCATTGGATTCACAACCCCTAGTGATCTCAGAAAAGGAAGTGCAGGACCTATTTCACAGACAAAAGCCAGGAAAAGCTCCAGGCCCAGACAAGATAACTCCTTCTTGCTTAAAAGTCTGTGCTGAGCAATTGGCCCCCATCTTCACCCATATTTTCAATAAATTGCTAAAGATGTGCTATGTTCCTTCTTGCTTCAAACGCTCTACCATCATCCCAGTGCCGAAGAAGCCCACCATCAAGGAACTGAATGACTACAGACCAGTTGCTTTAACATCTATAGTCATGAAAACCTTCGAAAGACTAGTGCTTTCCTACTTGAAAACCATCACGGATCCGCTATTAGACCCCTTGCATGCTATTAGACCCCTTATTGAATGCTGAACTAAAGTCTACAAAGAGGACCCTTGCATAGGTCTTTGGAGACTCAAGATGTTGTAGGATGTAGTGCAGAGCCATATTAACAGCATCATCTGATGAGATGATGCTGTTAATATGGCTCTGCACTACATCCTACAACATCTTGAGTCTCCAAAGACCTATGCAAGGGTCCTGTTTGTAGACTTTAGTTCAGCATTCAATACCATCATTCCAGACACTCTTCTAACTAAGCTAAACCAGCTACAGGTACCGGAACAGATTTGTAAGTGGATCACAAGCTTCCTAACAAACAGGAAGCAGCAGGTGAAGCTAAGCAAGATCACATCAAATACCTGCACAATTAGCACAGGGGCCCCCCAAGGCTGTGTGCTCTCCCCACTTCTCTCTGTATATCAATGACTGCATCTCCAACGACCCATCTGTCAAGCTACTGAAGTTCGCAGATGACACAACAGTGATTGGTCTCATTCTAGACAATGACGAATCTGCATATAGACGAGAGGTCGAACGACTAGCCTTGTGGTGCAACCAAAACAATCTGGAACTGAACACGCTCAAAACCGTAGAAATGGTGGTAGACTTTAGGAGAAACCCTTCCATACTTCCACCTCTCACAATACTAGACAACACAGTATCAACAGTAGAAACCTTTAAATTTCTAGGTTCTATCATATCGCAAGATCTAAAATGGACAGCTAACTTCAAAAACATCATCAAAAAAGGACAACAAAGAATGTTCTTTCTGCGCCAACTTAGTAAGCTCAAACTGCCCAAGGAGCTGCTGATTCAGTTCTACAGAGGAATTATTGAGTCTGTCATTTGCATCTCTGTCTGGTTTGGTTCTGCAACCCAACAAGAAAGACACAGACTTCAGAGGATAATTAGAACTGCAGAAAAAATAATTGCTACCAACCTGCCTTCCATTGAGGACCTGTATACTGCACGAATCAAGAAGAGGGCCATGAAAATATTTACAGATCCCTCACATCCAGGACATAAACTGTTTCAACTCCTACCCTCAAAACGACGCTATAGAGCACTGCACACCAGAACAACTAGACACAAGAACAGTTTTTTCCTGAAGGCCATCACTCTGCTAAACAAATAATTCCTTCAACACTGTCAAACTATTTACTAAATCTGCACTACTATTAATCTTCTCATCGTTCCCATCACCAATCTCTTTCCACTTATGACTGTATGACTGTAACTTGGTTGCTGGCAATCCTTATGATTTATATTGATATATTGACCACCATTTGTGTTGTAAATGTTGTACCTTGATGAATGTATCTTTTCTTTTATGTACATTGAGAGCATATGCACCAAGACAAATTCCTTGTGTGTCCAATCACACTTGGCCAATAAAAATTCTATTCTATTCTAAAACTTATGTCTGTTATATAAATCATTCAAGTATATAAAATAGATCTATATATAGTAAGTATGCTTTGCCTAAACACATCTCCATTCCTGAGTGCTGCAAAGACTAAAAAACCAGTGAATAAACCTGTTCTTTAAAAACTCTTTGGTGAAAGAGATGATGGGAAATCACTCACATGTGCTTCAATGGCTGCTCCTCATGAGGAGACTACAAGACAGCAATTTCCAATGAGTCTGAGTGCCAGGAGACAAAGAAATCATTAAACTCACAATTGCAGCAGACTTTTTAAAAGGATACTAAGTATGTTAATTACACTTCTAATCACTTTGGAAACTGCTTATTTAAACATTTTAAAGTATTATAAGTCTTTGGAATGACAAGTTTGAAAAGTCACCTGGTGAATCTATCTTTGTTTCTGAACTGTAGGAAGTTAGCACCCACCCCCCTTCTAGAACCCAGATGGATATTTCTTCCAACAGAAAAAAAGAAAAATTAACCATAAGTTTAAGAACTTAAAGAATGTGAAATAAACAAAAGCTAAAGATTTTGAATCAAGAAATTTATAAACAAATTAAGGGTCCAGACCAATTTGGAATATCGTAATGTTTACTTTAAGATGTTGGAACTAATAATATAAACAACCACTTTCATGAGAACCAAAGCTATTTTGGCTACTAAAGCTCATAACGGAGATAAGAAAACTATTATTTAAATTGATGTAGTTGTTAAGGTGTTGGTCTATAGCAGGAGACTGTATTCGTCTTAGGCATGAAAACCATTTGGATCATTTTGAACCAGTCACTCTCAGCCCAACTCAGTTCATAGGTTTGCTATTGTGTAGTAAGTGGGAGGAGGAAGAAATATTAGATATGTTTGCCACCTTGATTTATATATGAAAAAAATCAGGGTAAAAAACAAATCTTTAAAAAATTGGATATTAGAGAAAACTACATTCCAGGAAAAATAAAAACCTACCTTTAGTTTAGACTAAGTAAATTACTATGCAATTAAAGTTTTTTCTGTTTGTGGTAAAACATGTTATCTTCATCTGAAGCTCCTTTGAAAAAGTCTAAGTAGGTAATTTTAGAACTGCTTGCCTTGGTGCTTGGAAGCTGGTTAAAAATATAGTTATTTGTGAGGAGGCAATAAAAAAGTCAATTGAAAAAAGTTAATTGATTGCCAGGAAGCAGGATATAACCAGTTTCATTAGAATTTATACATAGCCAGACTTTATTCTATGAAGTTCAAAACCTCTCTTTGGAGTTTTGCTTATCAATCAGCTTTCAGAACTATTTGAACCCTGGTGCAGGGTAGTATTGCAGGAAGGGATACCATATATAGAATCTATCAGAATGTTATATTAGAGATCCTCAACTAACAATCTGTTCTGTTTCCCTTTCCCCAATACTCCCAGCAAAGAGTCAGTCAGAGGCCTTCTTTTCTCCTTTTATTTACATAGATATATGTCCTGGCCACGTCTACCCACGGGCCTGCCAAGTTTCTGGAGATAACGAGGAAATTATAGATAAGGCCAGAATTACTCACGAATATATTCTTCCCTCCATTGATACAGTTTGCCCGTGCCAATTCGTTGCTTTGTCCAAGACAAAAAACCAGGAAGTCCCGCCTCCTATTTATAGTCTCTGCAGATGTCACTGCATGACAATTATGACTTGGCTTTATCCCAACGCTGCTTCTGCTGCGCACACCGGTCACGCCTGCGCAGCCTTGCATCACTCCAAAACTGTTCTTGGGGCGTTGCCAAATCAGAAGAAGGCTCCAGGGAATCAGGTCTTGCCGGCCCCTCCTCCTCCCTTTGAGTGGGTGCCAGGGAGGGAAAGGGCTCAAGAGAAGCAGGGCTTGCCAGGTCTTCTCCCTCACTTTCTGAATCATCCGAGTCCAGGAGTCCGGGTCCAGGAACCTGGGTCACAACACTATCCCTCACCGCAGGGCCCTTCCCCCGGGGCTGACGATCGGGATGCGGTCGGGCTGGGTTCTGCTCATGGAAGGCCTGCACCAGGTCAGGGGCATGAACGTCGGAGGCATCTACCCAGGAGAAATCAGTCCCGTATCCCTTCCACGCGATCAAATATTGGAAACGACCCTTCAGCCAGCGGGAGTCTCGTACGCTGTGGACTTCGTATTCCTTCGACCCGTCCTCGGCGACAGTGACGGGTGCTGTTGGGCACCGAAGGGGACTCGGTGTGGCCTCAGGAACCAGAAGGGACCGGTGAAAGACGGGGTGGATCCGCATGGATCGTGGCAGGGTCAGTCGGTAGGCTACCGGGTTGATGACTGCCTCGACAGGGAACGGGCCGATGAATCGGTGGTCCAACTTCTTTACCGGTCGGTCGGACGGGAGGTGTTTGGTGGAGAGCCACACCCGGTCTCCAACTGCCAGCGGGGGCGTTGCCCGTCGGGAACGGTTGGCGGATCGTTTGTAGTCCTCCTTTGCCCGATCCAGCTGCTGACGTACCAACTGTTGGACCGCATGCAATTCTGTCAGGAAGGTCTGCATTTCGGGAACAGGAGAATCCGGTGGTGCCAGAGGGAAGAGCCGCGGATGGTACCCCACATTGGCAAAGAACAGGGTCATCTGAGTAGAGGTGTGCTGAGAGTTGTTAAAAGCAAACTCCGCCAGGGACAGGTAATCGGCCCAGTTGTCCTGTTGCTGGTTGATGAAGCAACGGAGATACTGTTCCAGGATACCGATGACCTTCTCTGTACCCCCGTCGGTCTCCGGATGGTGCGATGACGACAGACACACCTGCACCTCCAACGCGGCCATCAGGCTCTTCCAGAAGCGAGCTGTGAACTGAACTCCGCGGTCCGAAACCACCCTGTCCGGTAGACCATGGAGGCGGAAGATGTGCTGCAGAAAGAGACGGGCCATTTTTGCGGCTGTGGGCAGTCCGCGGCATGGGATGAAGTGTGCCATCTTGGTGAGCATGTCCACCACCACCAGCACCGTGGTGAACCCAGAGGACGGCGGCAGGTCCATCAGGAAGTCCATGGAGATCGCCCCCCAGGGTCTGTCGGGTGTTGGCAAGGGCTGGAGGAGCCCGGGAGGGGCCCCCGTGGCGGCCTTGGCTTGCCGGCACGGTACGCAGGATGTCACGTAGGCATGTACATCATGCCGCACTCGGGGCCACCAAAAGGTCCGTGTCACCAGGTGGAGGGTCTTGAAGAACCCAAAATGTCCTGCTGCAGGGTTGTCGTGGCACTGGGTCATGACGAGGGCTCGGAGTGGTCCTGTGGGCACATATAATCGCCCCCGAAACTTGAGTAAGTCCTCCTCCAAGGTCCAAGGAGACGTGGGGCCCACCTCCGTTCTCCTTTGCTGCGACCAGGCGTCCTGGCACTGCGCCTCTCGCACCTGGGCCCGCAAGTCCACTGCTTCCCGTGCTGCGGCCAAGGCTTCTGCCGGCAGCACTGTCCGTGGAGGAAGGGGGTCTTTGGCGCGGAGGTACTCTGGCTTGCGGGACAGGGCATCCGCCCTCCGGTTGTGACCGCTGGGAATGTAGGTCACGCAGATGTTGAACCGGGCAAAAAACAACGACCACCGGATCTGCCGCTGGTTCAACTTCTGAGCTGTGGTGAGGTGCTCGAGATTCCGATGGTCCGTTCGGAGCTCCACCTGATGTTGGGCCCCCTCCAGATGGTGTCGCCAAGCCTCGAATGCAGCCTTGATAGCCAGCAACTCTTTTCCCCAGATGGTGTAGTTGCGCTCGGAAGGATTGAGTTTCCGGGAGTAGTAAGCGCAGGGAAAAAGTGTGCCGCCATTCGTCAGAGCCTGTAGCAGCACCGCTCCCAGAGCCACATTGGACGCGTCCGTTTCCACCACAAAAGGCCGGAGCGGGTCGGGATGCCTCAGGACGGGTTCCGTGACGAAGGCTTTCTTGAGGGCGGTGAATGATTCTTGCTGCGGGGGACCCCACCGGAACGCAACCTTCTTCCTGAGGAGCTGGGTAAGTGGAGCCGTCAGTGTGGCAAAGCCCGGGATGAAGGTCCGGTAGTAGTTGGCGAAGCCCAGCAGGCGCTGAACATCCTTCACCCGACAAGGGGCTTCCCAGCTACACAAAGCTTCTACTTTGCATGGGTCCATGGCTATGCCCTCGGGCGAGATGATATGCCCGAGGAATTCTATGCAAGTCCGGAAGAAGACGCATTTCTCCAGCTTCGCATTGAGTTGTTGCTCCCGCAAGCGTTGCAGAACCAGACCGACATGTCGAAGGTGGCTTTCCCTGGACCGGGAGTAAATCAGGATGTTGTTCAGGTAGATAATCACGAACCGATCCAACATGTCTCGGAACACGTCGTTCATGAAGTGCTGGAAAACGGCGGGAGCGTTGGTCAACCCAAATGGCACGACAGTGTATTCGTAGTGTCCGTATCGGGTGCCGAATGCCGTCTTCCATTCGTCTCCTTCTCGCATCCGCACCAGGTTGTAGGCCCCCCGGAGATCGAGGTTGGTGAAGATCGTGGCCTCCCGCAACCTCTCCAGCAGCTCCGGGATGAGCGGCAGGGGGTAGCCATTCCGCACCGTAATGGCGTTTAGCCGGCGGTAATCACAGCACAGGCACAAGTCCCCTGTCTTCTTCTTCACGAAGAGGACCGGGGCCGAGAGAGGGGACTTTGAAGGCCGGATGAACCCTCGGGTCAGATTTTTGTCCAGGAAGTCCCTGAGGGCGGCCAACTCGGGCTCCGACATGGAATACAGGCGTCCCACAGGCAGTGGTGCATTGGGCAGAAGGTCCATGGGCAATCGTAGGGCCGATGCGAGGGTAGTCGGTCCGCCTCCTTCTCGCTGAACACGTCGGCGAAGTCCGTCAGCTCAGGAGGCAAGGTGATGGCAGTGGTGGGGACGTTCTGGCCGGCACAGGTGTGGCGGATGTGATCGACGCACTGCAGACTCGGGAAAGAGATGGTGTTCCGCGACCAGGCCACCTGAGGATCGTGGGTCCGAAGCCAGGCCAACCCAAGGACCAAGGGAAAATGAAGGTCCGCCGTGACATAAAACTGGATCGCCTCCTCATGGTCCCCAATAGCCAGGCGCAAAGGCTGGGTGGTAAATTTAATGGGGCCGGACACCAGTTCTCATCCATCAATTGTCTCTACCTGCATCGGAGGGTCCACCGGAACCACGGGGACAGCAAACTGGGTCACAAAGGCCTGGTCCATAAAGTTTGTTGTGGCCCCTGAGTCCACCAGCGCATGCGCCTGGAGCCCGTCCGACTGGTCCCCCAACCATATCTGTGTGTCCAGAATCAGATGCCGAGGGGCCCCAGAGTCTACTTCCGCAACGTCCAGTGGGGGCTTAGTACGTGCCCGACCTAGGGTTTCCCCGAGGTCGGGCCTGCTCCGTTTCCCGATTGGTCACGCTGTGATTCGGGGACCGGCGTGCGTGCCCCACTTCGCTTTCTGGGGCAAGAAGCGGCGAAGTGGCCGGGCTCCCCACAGTACAGGCACAATCCCCCTTGGCGCCTCCGGTTCCGCTCCTGGGCTGTCAGGCGAGGTCTGGCCGCTCCCAACTCCATGGGCTCTTCCGCAGCGGTTACAAAACGTGGGGCGACCCGGGGTGCTGGTGGTGCAGGAAGTGGGGGTGCAGATGTCAACGGCAGGTCCCGGTGGGTGCGACGGGACGGTCGCCGTTGCAGACGGGCATCGAGGCGGAGACAAAGGGGCACCAAGTTGTCGAGGGTCCGCGGCGCCTCCACCCGGGCCAGCTCGTCTTGCAATTCCTCTGAGAGTCCCTCCTGGAACGCGTCCACCAGCGCTGCATCATTCCAGTCAGAGTCCTGGCACAAAAGATGAAATTCGGCGATGTACTCCTGCAGGGGGCGATTCCCTTGACGGAGTTCCTTAAGGCGCCTGGTTGCCATCAGCATTCGAACGGGGTCCTCGTACATGGTGCGCAGGTGCTGCCAAAAACGCTGTTGGTCCGCCAGCAGGGGGCTGTCCTGGAGCAAGAGGGGCGTGGCCCATCGAGCAGCCAAGCCGGAAAGAAGGTTAATCACGAAGGCCACCTTAGCCCGGTCGTCTGGGAAATCCTCTGGGCCTCATAGCCATGTAGAGCTGGCACTGTCCCAAGAAGGTCGGGAACATCTCAGGCTGCCCAGAAAACTTATCCGGCACGGTTATCGGGCACTTGCGACGAGGAGGAGGAGTGGGAGGACCGGGGGGGGGGGGCTGCAGGCACATTCCCGGCAGCAAGTTGGCCTGCCAAGTGAGCCACTTGCTGCTGGAGCTGTTGATTAGCCGCTTGTAGCTGCTGTAACTGCTACTGTACCTGCTGCTGGTCCATCTTTGGTGGAAGATGTTTTAGTCGGGGTCTTGGACAAAATGTTCTGTTTCCCTTCCCCCAATGCTCCCAGCAAAGAGTTAGTCAGAGGCCTTCTTTTCTCCTTTTATTTACATAGATATATGTCCTGGCCACGTCTACCCACAGGCCTGCCAAGTTTCTGGAGATAACGAGGAAATTATAGATAAGGCCAGAATTACTCACGAATATATTCTTCCCTCCATTGATACAGTTTGCCCGCGCCAATTCATTGCTTTGTCCAAGACAAAAAACCAGGAATTTATAGTCTCTGCAGATGTCACTGCATGACAATTATGACTTGGCTTTATCCCAACGCTGCTTCTGTTGCGCACGCCGGTCACGCCTGCGCAGCCTTGCATCACTCCAAAACTGTTCTTGGGGCGTTGCCAAATCAGAAGAAGGCTCCAGGGAATCAGGTCTTGCCGGCCCCTCCTCCTCCTTTGAGTGGGTGCCAGGGAGGGAAAGGGCTCAAGAGAAGCAGGGCTTGCCAGGTCTTCTCCCTCACTTTCTGAATCATCCGAGTCCAGGAGTCCGGGTCCAGGAACCTGGGTCACAACACAATCATTCATTTAGCGACCAAGCAAAATTACAACTGCACTGAAAAAATAACAACTGATCCTCAGATTTACAATTGTAGCAGCATCCCCATGATCAAATTCAGATGCTTGGCAATGTGTTGCAGTGTCCTGGGGTCATGTGATTATCATTTGTGACCTTTCCAGCTGGCTTCCAACAATGGGAGAAGCTGGTTTGCTTAACAACTGCATGATTCACTTAACAACTGTCACAGAAAAAGTAAAATCAAAATAACTCATTTAAGAATCACCTTGCTTAGCAATGCAAATCTGCTCCCAATAGTGGTCATGTCAAAAACTACCTGTATAGACATATTATTCCTTAAGCTTTCAAGGAAAGAGATGTACTGATGTTACATAATGTCACAGCCCGGGAACAATAATTGTATTTACTTCAACTGCTAATTTTTCTTCCCAGTAACTGGTTGCTTCTTTCGTATTTCCATTTTCAGCATAGAGGAAAACATTTTCACAGCAGAATATCCAGTGCAGTACCTCATGGTCTGGAACGACGACCTCACAGAGAGCGAACTGTCTTAATAGATCAGTTTTCAAGGCCCAACACAACTCATACATTCCGGGTAGGTTTTAAAGTTTGTAAACATGGCATGAAAATCAGTTTGGCAGTTAAGGCATCAGGATGGAAACTGGGAGACTGTGAGTTCTAGGTTAATTTTAGGCATGAAGCCAGCTTCATGACCTTGGACCAGTCATTCTCTCTTAGACCAGGAAGCAGACAACAGCAAATTGCTTCTAAAACCCTACCAAGAAAATTGCAGGGACTTGTCTAGGCAATTACTAGGAGTCAACACTGACTTGAAGGCACAACGATTGCCCCCTCCACAAACCAACCAACCAACCAAACAACCGAAGTTGCATGTGGAGATAACAAATGTGTATTTCATCTCCTATCTGTTCTCACAGATATGTCTGGAACTTGCTAGTTACTTATTTAATTGTCTCCTAATTTTAATTTGTCATTGTGTATTAACCAGTGATTGCAGTTTATAAACAGTTCACAAAGTATATTAATAAGCTAGGCTGTTTATCAATAACCATGACTTGAAGTTGATCATGGTTTATGATAAAGCATAATTGTATTCAGTGGCAGTGAAGCTTGCAAAGCAATAGTATAATGTGTGCTGTTCTGGGGCACACATATGTAACTGCCCTGCCACTACTTTCGGCACCTTCTGAAGCTTCTGGACACTCTTCAAGGACAGTCCTAAGTACCGTAATATATGCTATAATAATCCATACCAGGACATGAATGACTGTGACCAGAGCTTCCCAAGTGTTCTATCCCCCTCCCCACCTCACATAGAAGAACGCAGGAGCGAGCGTCTAACAGTCATTTATTCTACAACCGACCTGAATTTCCTTTGTGGATAAAAGACTTGGCAGCTACAGTTCAAATGCCTGCCAAGTTCCTTATCTCTGTCAGAGATGGGAGTCCACTTGTCGTAGGCCGTTGCCGGGGCAGCCAAGAATTCACAGAATAATTCTTCACACAGTCCAGGCCTTAACTCAAAAACAACCGATCCAAAGTTCATGCTTTGTAGTTTTTGTCCATCACAGGGGCTATAGAGCAATTCTTCCCGCTTTTATCCCCTGTGGGGTGTGGCTCAATGACTCAGCACTCTCTGAGCCTGCCACAACTCTTCCTTTGCTGCACACGCTTCTCCTTCCGACGTTGCCCGGGATCAATCCAGGATTGATCCTCTTCACCCTCTGTCAGTGGGGGCTCCGACACGCTGCCTTCCTGGCCTTCAGCTGGCATCTGAGGCGTTGCCAGAAAGGAGGGACCTGGAGAGGGAGGCCTTGTCGGCTCCTCCCCCTCACTCTCAGAGTCATCCTCCTCCATGAGGACAGGCTCGGGAGCCAGAGTTACAACACCAAGTCTTGTTCTTACAATGAAGTTATCAAAGCATGATGAAACAAGGGGTTTGTTTATCAGTTGACTTATCACAGACCCAGATCCTAACTAGACCTGTGAGTGAATGATGGGTTCGGTGACTAAGGGAGGACTACGCCTTGGATCTCCTTGCTTCTAATCTAATATCTAATTATCAAAAGAAGCAAAGCATATTACTAATTTAAAGCACCGTATATCTTTTTCAGTCAGATACACCTCAGAAAAGGTCACTAACTTCTATGGATCTTGCTAATCAGTTGTGGACAGGCCAAGGCATAGTAACAGGTAAGGCCTGTTTCATTAAGTATAATTTTCAAAAGTGACTATAAGACTATTTAGGATTATAGGAATGATTTCAAAATTATTATATTTTACATGCTGGCATTTGTAGGGTAAATTAAGGAATATTTTTTATTCCACCTTTAAGTTAAATTCAAATGATAAAGACTACATGACTTAAATATTAAAAAGTTGAAATAGCAAATCAATTTCTGCATTTTCTTTTCAAGCTTGGTTTTGACCTTCTTTTTCTTAGTATCCAACCATTGTACCCAGAAGGCACTTTCTTTAAAAAAGTAAAATACAACTAAAGAAATATTTAATATTTGATTAAGATTGTAAAAAAATAAGAGAGTTCAGATTGCAAAGATAGGTCTGAAAAGGAAGATGTGGACTCTTTTTCTAAAAGTTGAAAGAGTGAGAACAACTCCTGAGGAAGAGAAAGAGCTCATTTAGAGCCAATACAGGAAGGAGCCCTTTCCTATATGCCCAGCAAAGAGACCTTAGAAAGCAAAGGCAAGTTTAAGAAGCCTCTCCTGCTGACCTTAGGATAGGTTCCTATTGAAATAGATGGTCCCTTAGAAAGCTAAATTCAAAATTCATTAAGGCCAAAGACCAAAGCCAAGACTATTAAGTTGGAAAAAATGGTGCTCAACCATGCAAATCTTTCAACATGGTCTTCTGGTATTATTCACTGCTTATCCACCTGACTGGCAGCACCTGAAGTTTTTGGATGCATTTCAATAATAGTCGTGAATTGAACACATTGCTTTAGATAAATTGAATGTAACTAAGATACAGAAAATTACTGTGGGCACCTATCTGGCTCAGTTGCAGTTGGCACACTAGATGTAATTATAAAGCCACCACTGGTGTTGGGAATGTCTGTCTGGAGAGAGCACGGAGTCAAAGCGAACTCCTAGAAATCTGCTTTTTGAGAGGAAGGAAGTACAATCCCACCCACAACAAGCTGAAATTAATCCAAGAGCTAAGGTAATGAAGAATTGTTGACGCCCTTGGACTTAATTACAGCTTGTTTACTTTGTCCAGCATTATTGAACTTAACAATCGGCTAAGAATTGGTTGTTTCCTTGGAGTTAAACATCTGAGAGTAACTGAACTACCTTCCATTTGCATTCTTAAGGCATCCATATAACATCTATCAATGATTTCAGGTAGATATTGAACAGCAGGAAGAGAACACAGAAGACCAAGCACTTCAATATCAAAAGTCATCTCCCATCACAATCCTCTGACAGTAAATACAGTAGATAGAATAGGGCCGAAAGACTCAGCCCTGCTAGACAGTCCAGTAAAACAATGTTTCTGTAATTCACATTCAGTTCTTGTGTAGATCATCTTCTAAACTGGTCAAAGCAATCCTGGTTTCATATGCTGGCCAAAAGCCTGAGTGAAATGGTCAGCCTTTTTCAGATGTGTTGGTAATTACAGGGATACTACTTCCTTGATAAATTTAGCCAGAAATGTTGCACTTGAGAGTTCTAAGTCAAGGAAATATTTTGATGATTGTAATGAAATAGGGGTTTGACTCAGAGAAGGGGAAAAAGAATGCCGAACAGTTACAAAACAGATATCTGAGAGCTGGGAAAGTAGAAAAAATGAAAAATCAATTCAAAAACAATTTGCTTGATTGTGATATGAGAAACAGAGAAGAAAGTTGATAGGTTTTCAAGTGTCTGTTGCAATACTGAAACCTCATTGAAGTACATTCCATTCATGCCAACTCCTACTTTGAAAAGCTGACAATAATGGATTTCTTTGAAGGATACATGTTTGAGGAATATGGTGTAATGATCAACAGCTAATCAATTTATCATCTCAATATCCATTAAGATTATAGCAGAAAACATATTTACTGAAGTGGTTTGAATGGAGGTTAACTTTACCCACAGCCAGTAGTTCGATTCTGACCGGCTCAAGGTTGACTCAGCTTTCCATCCTTCTGAGGTTTGTAAAATGAGGACCCAGATTGATGGGGCAGTATGCTAACATTTGTAAACAGCTCAGAGTGCTGTAAAGCACTATGGAGTGGTATATAAGTCTAAGCGCTATTGCTATAGCGCCTATCCTGATTTAATACCCACAATATGCTCAATGTGAAGCTACTTTTAAAGGCCATTTGAAGGTACAATTGCAGCAATAATTATTGTAAAAATTGTAAAATGCAGCAATTAAATAACTTATTATTACATATTATCTGTGTGCCAGGAACACACTAGATCTGTGATACAGATACTGTCTTGGTTGCTAATATGCTTCCAGCTGAGGTTTGGTATTGGATTTAACCTATTTAACCCTATTAGTTAAAGTATTTGCAGAACCACTTCATCTACCCAGAGGAACTGGTGTGCTATGTGCATTCTGGAAAAACTGTTGGTTTTCTTGAAGTAGGTTGCTGAGGCTAGGCAGACTGTTTTTCTGTATACTACAACTCTTGAACCAAAATATCATTCTTCTAGGCTAGGGATTATATGTTAAGAAAAGCAACAATAAGCAAAGTTTTTCCTTCTCTTTCTGCACCCAAACTAATTATTACTATTTTAAAGATTTTTAAACTTAGCTGACCATCTGTGCAATATAACTAGTACCATGTCAGAATACCTTCTAGTCCAAATATATTCTTCCCTATAAGTGAGATGCATATGAAGTGAAAACAATTTTCCAAATAAAAGAATAAGTGAATTGTGACGTCTCGCCTGGATTACTGCAATGCTCTCTACATGGGGCTCCCCTTGAAGGGCATCCGGAGGCTGCAGTTAGTTCAGCATGCGGCTGCGCGGGTTATAGAGGGAGCCCCTCGTGGCTCCCGTATGACACCTATCCTGCGCAGACTGCACTGGCTACCTGTGGCCTTCCGGGTGCGCTTCAAGGTGTTGGTAACTACCTTTAAAGCGCTCCATGGCATAGGGCCGGGTTATCTACGGGACCGCCTACTGCTACCGAATACCTCTCACCGACCTGTGCGCTCTCACAGAGAGGGACTCCTCAGGGTGCCGTCAGCTAGACAGTGTCGTCTGGCGACGCCCAGGGGAAGGGCCTTCTCTGTGGGGGCTCCCACCCTCTGGAACGAACTCCCCCCAGGACTCCGTCAACTTCCGGACCTCCGAACCTTCCGTCGCGAGCTCAAGACGCATTTATTCATTTGTGCAGGACTGGCTTAGATTTTAAATTTAGATTTTAGATTTTAAATTTATAGATTTTTAAATTTACAGGGGTTTAAATTTGGTTTTAAGATTTATATTTATATTTTTAATATTTGGCATTAGAATAAGTTTTTTAATAGTTATTTTAATTGTATATAAATGTTTTATGTGCCTGTGAACCGCCCTGAGTCCTTCGGGAGATAGGGCGGTATACAAATTTGAATAAATAAATAAATAAATAAATAAATAAAAATTGCAAAACTCCCGTAGGCTCATCTTATGTTGTGTTGAAAGATGAGAAGGCATAAAGATGCCGTTGTTTTTTCAGTAATGAAGTAAATATTTACATATGATCATGTGCACATTTCTCTTCTGTTTATTTGGTCTAGCTATTTCTATATTTATTTATTTAACAACAGAGAGACTTTGATGGTGCTAATGCTAAACATAATAACATAGCTCAATCCGATCTGCTTCAACCTGCAAAGCAAATCCCTGTGGGCTTTCCCATTGACATTTCCATACCTGATATCTATACATCTAGATAGGAGATAGAGAAGGACCAAAGGAGGAATCAGTAATGAGAAATTGTCCTCAGCTGGCACTGCAATGAAGCCAGCAACACCTATAACCATGATGGCGAACCTATGGCACGCATGCCAGAGGTGGCACGCAAAGCTCTGTGGGCACGCATGCTGTCGCCAGCTGCTCTTCTGGTTTCTGGTGCGCGCATGCACACCCCCAGCTGGTCTTTGGGGTTCTGGTGCTCCAGCAAGTGTGTGCAAACGCACGCATGCACGTTCTGGTTTGGGCACTCGGTGCCGAAAAGGTTCCCCATCACTGACCTATAAGAAGCTGTGTTAGCAGGCAAAATACTGCTTCCTCTCCCCAGGAATAAAAACAGAGAAAGTAGGGCAAAAGCAGCAGAAAACTGTAAAGGGAGTACTGGATTACAGCAGCAGCTGGGATTGGGGTCATGTGACTGCATGGTTTAGGAATGACAATCCTATTGTCACTGTATCCCCAAATGTGCAGGCCTTTAAGTGGGAAGTGGTAGGATTCACGGGTAAGGAATGTGGAGGTTTGTAGGGGATAGGGAAGCCCTTGGAGGCCCGCCTCAAGTTGGATTTGAGTGCACAATCCAGTGTGCAGGAAGGTGGGGGAAATGACTGGCAATTTTCCTTGTGGACTTTCCCATTGATTTTGCTTAGAGGAAGCTGGCAGGAAAAGTTGCTAATTGTGATTAGGTGACTGCAAAATGCTGTAACTGTTGTAAATGTAATGTGGTTGCAAATTACCTGAATCACAATCATAACTGTGGCGTTGCTGGGGAAGCTATGTCCATGAGGACCAATCATAAATACTTCTTGTTTAATGTAGTGGAAGATTCATTGAATGAGTGATCGGTAAACAAGTACCACCTGTGATACATTTCTTGGTGACAGAATGAAGGGCACACAGTTACAGAACCTGGGTGTCTTTCCTGGTTTAAATTAGCCACCTCTACAGCACAGAACTAACAATAGAAAGGAAGCTTCTGAAAAATAATCAGGGTTATAACTTCTGGTTGCAGTGGACTGTATCTACTTAAGTCTCTATTGCTGATTTTTTTTTTCTTACAGGTTCACAGTTCCATGCCAGGTCATTCCAGAAAAATCCATCTCTCTCTAGAAAAAGATTTCAAGTTGCTTAATGACATCTAGGAGCAAGAAGAGAAGAAAATATTATTGGCACAGTTAAAATCCTCAATAATGCAGCAATCCTTAGGAATACTGAAATGTTGTCTCTGAGTGTTCAGTATCTGTGCATATTGCCTGAATGTGGAGTGCCATTTGGTTTCTAAGAGTATAAATTTCTACTAAAGTGAATAAGAAAGAGGCCTTCATGTTCCTATTTTCTCAGGTGGACCCAATTCACAAAGCCAAATTATATATAGGTCCCAGGCTTCATTTTATGACTCTCAGAAGACCTTTGAAAATAGTAATTGGTCGTGGTTTTTGCTTTCTTCTACATTTTAAATGTCTTCAACTTTTCTTCCCTGAAAGAGTTTAACATTTCTGTGTTCCTCTGCAATGTGTTTCTTAAAGTCTTCTGATATAAAACATCACCCTTGTTTAAAAACAAAGAATAAAATAAAACATGATCCTCACCACAAAATATTGCCCTAATGCAAACAATTCTTACCTAGAATTTAGTTTGTTTCCTGCAGAAAAAGTCTTTGCAGTTGTATAGCGTCCTTATTCCAAAAGCCCCTGAAACATGCTTGTGGGTCTTTTAAATATATTTTTTAGACTCACAGATTAGAGAAATTTTGAAAGGCATTTCAATGTTTGGACTACTCAATGTCCTTTACTTGAGGTATGCTTGAAGAACATTCGGAAGCTTCAACTTGTGCAGAATGCGGCAGCACAGGCAGTTCTTGGGGCCCCTAGGGTGGCCCATATTTTACCACTGCTCCATGAACTACAGTGGCTGCTGGTTTGCTTTCAGATGCAATTCAAGGTGTGAGTTATTACCTTTAAATCCCTGCATAACAATGGTCCCGGTTATTTGAAAAACTGTCTCACCCTATTGGGATTGGCCCATCACCCATACTGGCAGAGCATGCATGTTGCGGGGCCCCTCAGTCAAGGAATTTTGGCTGTTGGGGTCCACGAGAAGGGTCTTCTCTGCCGTGCCTCCTGCCCCTGACGTTCAATTGGCTCCCACCCTTTGGATCTTCTGCAAGAGCCTAAAGATCTGGTTCTGGTGGAGAGCTTGGGATCCCAATGGGGCAGCATCACAATGGAGATGGTTGATGAATTAAGAGGTAACCCCACTGTTGTAGTCCACCAGCAGCCTGCGGAGCTGGCAATGGAGTCGGACAGCGATGAGGCTGAGGTGAGGCCAGGGCCATCGGGGAGTGAGGTACAGACTCCAGTGCCTCCAGACTGATAGTAGTGAGGCAAAGGAACAGGAGGAGCCTGTTCCTAATGCATGCATGAGAAGAGCTGCCAGAAGGCAAGAGCAGCTCAAGCAAAGAGGACAACTCAGGAGTAGGGCCAAGAGATGATTGGCCCCTCCCATAAGGCTTAAAACAGACCAGCAATGGCGTTTGGGCTTTGCCGGAAAACAACATTGGTAGCTTCGTTGTCGTCTTTGTCTACGTCTTGCATTTATTTTTGTATCTGTGATTTCTGAACGTTTGCCAAGAAAGGCCTTTGGCAGTTTGCCTAATTGGACCAAGGTTTGCGATAGGACTGAAGAATTTGGGTTGGGAGGAATTTGCTTTAATTTAGTTGAACTACGCTGGGAATGAAGTAATTCTCAGCTGTTTGAATAAAGTTTGTTTGTTTTTTCACTGACTGAGTTTTCTACTACCTACTTGGGACTGGGTCACAACACCCACCTCCCCCCTGTGCATCCTGTTCTCCCCTTTCCATCTTTTAACTATACTTTTATATCTTTGATTGAAATTCCATTTTTATTGTTTTAGAGATATTCAATGCTTTTAATGCTGTAAGCCGCCCAGAGTTCCTTGGAAACAAGCTGGGCAACAAACAAATCTAACAAACAAACAAAAATGCACTTAAAGGTTATGCATACTGTATACACATGCTGAAAGCATACATCAACCAGAATAAAAACTGAACTCAATGTTACTATAATTCCATGGTGTATATCATTAGATGAGCAGATTGACACCTTTGTAATCATATCTATTTTGTGATTTTTTCAATGATAATAATTATGATTATGATGATTGATATTGCGAGCTTTGGATTTGAAAGGAAATTTGAAAGTGCTTCAGCCCTTTTACACCCACATAGCACCAGCCAGCCAATCGTTAACGCTTTGAATTGTGTAGCTGCGTTTAGCAACTGCAGTGCAATTCCAAGATTTGATTTGGAGAGTTTCATAAGGTGAAGAGCCCCGATAATCATTACAAGTTGGGAGTGCCCAATTTGTCCCAGATTCTTTCGAGATTACCTAGGTGGAACACATGCTAACTTTAACCACCACACTAATCATTGTATCAGCCATCTTGTCTTGCTACTTAATTAGTATGTTAACTCTATTAATCAGTTAAGTATTAAAAGAGTGCAGAAGGAATCAATATTCTTTCCTGAACAGTGTTTTTAGTTAAGAAAGATTTTGTTGTACTATATGGAAGCAAAAATCTCTATGTCAAAATTAGAATTTAAATTCCCCTGCTTCTTGTTTCTGCCCTTGCTATAATTTTTGGCCTATTTGTTATATAAAATGTTTTCAAGCAACATACTATTGTAGGTGGTTTGCCATTTTTAAAATATAATATATATTAGGGATTAAAATATAATCCCTAATCGTCTTTTGGTATTCAGCTTGTGGCTATTGAAAGATAATTTAGAGAGAAATTTCACTTATTGCCAATTATTAATGTCAAGATCTATAAAATAATGCAGATGAGTTTATTCATGCAGATTAATATCTTAGGTACATCATCACGAACTGGACCTGTTACTGAATTTTCAGGTTTTTGTTTTCTAAAATTGTTAATGTCAAATGTAAATCAAATATTTTTGTCTACTCTTTCAGCAGTCCAATTTATAATATGCTTCAAATCCAGTGAATCTTTGAAAATGTATATAGCATGTTAAAGTTTAGAAATTACTTTCTGAACTTTAAATTTGTATTTTTATCAGAACTTACCCAATTCACCCTTTCCAAATATATATGTATAATTTATATGTTGAAATAAAGATTTTTAAAAATGTTAAGTGGTATCACCTGATGAATGCGTACAACTATTAATAAAAAGCACTTCCAAAACTGTATATACTATTAAAAATCTGTATGTTAGCTTTAATGCATATAAAAATGCATAAAACTTTTACCCAGTTACTTTTAAAAGCAAATTTGCATATCAATGTGGCAAGAGACTAAAATAAAATACAGTGATAAAATGTGCAACCTGAAAATTAAGATGAACTCATTGCCTCAAGAATCATGTAGGCAGCTTCACTGCAGCACTAAGAAGGTTTTAAATCAGACCGGATTCACGCCCAAGAAATGTTTTTTTTTTGAAATATTGGTTTAAAATAATGACCGTTAGACATCATCCAGAGAATTTTATAACAATTAAAAGTGATACAAAATGACATCATTAAAAATATGAAAAAGTTATATAAACTGTCTAAAGTCACATATGTGAAATTAGTAGTTATATAAATCAAATAAATAATAAACAGTTGCTGTACCAGATAACAACATTTCAATAAGACTTAAGTTATCTGCCAAATAAATACTTTCCTAAGGCATTTATAGAAAAAAAAATATTGTGATAATGGTTGCTGTATCAGTGACACAAAACTCTAGACCATGCACCTTCTATCACACTATGAGATTGCATACTGAATTTCTGAGTCAAAATGACAAATTGTGCACATGTGTTTGTATATTTTTCATTATCTTTGCATCCATAAACCCCAGTAGAGGCTCCTCTCCCATTGCCATTTTTAACCCTCGGTTTGGATACCCATTTACAGCCATTTTTGCAAGTCAACTTCAGACCATTATTTGGGATTTTTTCTAAGTTTAAATTGGAGGTTTCAATATCCCAATTTGTATTATCAACCCCCCAAAACAAAGTTAATGGAAACAACAGTTTGTGTTACCTTTTGTCATCTCCCATATCCATCAGAACCACCAAAATCAGATGTTAAAAAAAAAAGTCAGCCCCATACCTTTTAACAGTCACTCTGTGACTTTCTGAAGCTCAAGAGGATGAATTGGAGCCCTTTTCAAATACCTGAAAATATTTCAGTGAGAGCAGTTTGAGACTGATTGAAAAATATGTTCAAGGATGTAACAGGGGTTCTATGGATGCACAAAGAGCAGGATGTAGCTGTGAATGCTATTTTATTAACCAGGGAGTGAGGGGGAAAAAGAATTTGAAATAGCTTCATCTTGATTTTAGGGACAGCCTGATTGCAAAAACTCTACCTTTGATTATGTTTTTATCTTTGTTTTAAGAAAAAAAGGGCAAAACAGGATTTCTGCCCTATAGCGCCATGAACAAGCTAGTGTACTAATTCGCAGGTTAGATTACTGGAGAGAAAGATCCTTTAGAATCATTTATTTTTCTTTCATCTTCTGATCTCCTGATTTGCCCATAAATGAGAATCAAGCTGTCCACACTGACTGCAAAATGATATAACATGGTAAGTTGTTGTGAACAGTTTGATCAATTTGGACTTCGACTGAACATCAAGAAAATGGAATTATGCAATGTGGTCCCCAAATTGGTGGAGCCATCAGCATTTGTGGAGAAGACCTGAAGAAAGTAGAATGATTCAACTACTTCAGCTCCCACATATGCAGCAATGGTGATAGCTTTCCAGATGCCCATGTCTATGCCGCCTGGATGAAGTGGTGCCAGGTGACTGGAGTCCTGTGTGATTATTGGATGCCTCTATGCTTCAAGTCAAAGATTTACAGAATGCTAATGCACCCAGTCCCCCTCTACGGATCCGAGTGCTGGCAAGAGCACACTCGACATGTGATGGAAATTTAAATGGCCTAGTAGTGTCTTAGATTAATATGATTCAACCACACCATGAACGACAATATTCGATGCCATTCGGGAGTCGTGCCAATTATAGAAAAACTTCAAGAAGTAAGACTTAGATAGTATGGACACATCATATGCAGTAAAGAAACTCAGTGCTGAGGACTGCCATGCATCTGGACCCTGATGGCCAGGGACTCTGTGTCAGACCCATGAAATGGTAGATGGATTGCGTTGAGGAGGACATGGAATGTGGGGGCCTAACCATGAACTTGCCCTTGATTGAGCCAAATGAAGACGGCTTTGCTGACAAGTGGACCCTGCCATAGCACAAGAATAACATTAGGAAGAAGTTACTGTGTTTTCATCTCTGTATAGAGAAATGAGCACAAGACATTTGCCCTCACTTGGCTTGTATCTCTGGACGGTGACATTCCCAGGCAGCTGAAGTGTAGAAGGGAAAATACTTCAGCTTGAAAATGAAGTTGCGTAAGTTCAAGAGATATATGAGAGGGATGTCCTTGGACTATGTCTAAGAAAGCAATTGGATGCAAATCTCCATTAATGGAGACTAGCACAATGGAAGGTAAAAACCAGGTCTTTAGTTACATCTAATAAACACAGAGGACCAATTAATAGCATCTTGCTGTTATTTAAATTGGACAGAAATTTCGTTGGGATTACAGTGCACTGGGAAGATTAACCTTTCCTTCCATAAACCCAATCCCAGTAGTCTCTTTCTAACCTGTAGATGTGGCTGTAAAAACTTTATTAATCCTAAAATTGTGATATAAAAAAGGAAGATTTTATATAGAATGTTTAAGAATGTGTTGCTTCACTGCTGCTACATAATAAAAAACCAAAATATAAAAGATAAAGAATAGGAAAAGATAATATATTTATTTACTAATAAACACTTTTTAAGTTCAGGGATAAAACCTTTTAGTTGCCATTTTGTTTGCAATAGCAAAATCCTTGTTCATAAATGTGGATGCTCATAAAAACTACCAATCAACTTGTTCACATACAAGCTCTTTTGTGCTGCTGTTTATATGATAGCACCACGAGGAAATGACTTAATTATGATCTTGTAGAATATAACGTCTAGAACAGGGAATCCAAACGCCAACCCCAGGTCCATGGACCAGCTCTGATCTGCAGCATGCCAGCAACCAGGCTGTGCAAACAAGTGAAGCCCCAGGCAGGCAGGCAAAACCAGGCCCCCTCCACGTCCATGGAGAAACCTTTATCTATGGAACCGGTCATGGTGCCCACAAAGTTGGGAGCCACTGTTATAAAATATTAACTCAGCCTTTCCACATGGCAGCATTTTCTGCTCTCAATTGCTGCAAAGCATTTGGAAGTTAGTTGTGTGACTTTCTTTTTCTCAACAACCTAGAGAACTCTTAGAGTTGGGAGGAAACTTTCAAAATTAATCAATATCAGTTGATATTGTTTTAGATCTGCAATCTTAGACATAGGCTGAAATGTACATAGGTGAAATTAAATGTGGAGAGTAGATGTGGTAATGTGCTGACAACTGGCTGATTTGAATCTAGAAGATGGGGCAGTTTATATATAATGGAGCGTGTCCAGAAATATTTTACAAGAAGAGTTCTCCACTCCTCTGATTATAACAAAATACCTTATGCCACCAGACTTGAAATCTTGGGTTTAGAAATTTAGAACTCCGCTGCCTTCGACATGACCTGAGTTTAATTCATAGAATCATCAGTTACAATGTCCTTCCTGTTGAAGACTACTTGAGCTTCAATCACAACAATACACGAGCACACAATAGATTTAAGCTTAATGTGAACCACTTCAATCTTGACTGCAGAAAATATGACTTCAGTAACAGAGTTGTTAATGCCTGGAATGCACTACCAGACTCGGTGGTCTCTTCCCAAAATCCCCAAAGCTTTAACCAAAAACTATCTACTATTGACCTCACCCCATTCCTAAGAGGTCTGTAAGGGGCGTGCATAAGAGCACCAGCGTGCCTACCGTTCCTGTCCTAATGTTCTCTTTGATTGTATCCAATTTTGTATAGTTATTACATACTTATGCTTATATATATGCTTATATATTGTACAGTTATTTCATGCTTATGCTTATATAGACTGTTGTGACAAATAAATAAAATAAATAAATAAATAAAAAATATGAACAGAGAGCCTCAACCTGGACATATTTTGTTATTGGGTCAGTGAAACTGACTACAAGGATTGAGAAATATTTCACAGGTAAGTTGCTCTGAATTCAAGGGTGGAGGCAAGCATTTCAATCATCCTGTTTCCAAGCATTGCATAATTTCAGTACACAAGCTTCGAAATATAATTGATTTCACCTGTGCTGCAGCCAAGCCGAAATAAATAAGGTTGGCTGGATCCAAGGAGAACAACTATGACGACCAGGATAAATGCCATTCCTGGAAGATCTAACTGGAAAACAAGCTTCCTTATGATACCTAACTCTTTTTTCTCTGATTCTTACAGATCTTTCAGGACAAATTTGATAGTTTCAGGCACACTGATGAAGTAATGTAGAAAAATAGGAAACAGAAATAGAAAGCCTCATGAGTGAACTGTCCCATGGAACATAAAGATATTATACATCAGATACAGAAATCCTGTTAATCATTTGATGACACCAGAGTCAGAATCTCCTATTTTCTATGGGTGCCACCTAGTGATTATGATTATGCATATTTTTGTGACTTAGATCTAGGATGCTTCCAAAGAGTAATTCTTACTTATTTCTAGAAGCGGCTTCTTATGCTATGGAGAAATAAAGGATCCAGGAAGAATTTTACAGCAGCGTGCCCACATAGTGATGAGGATTCACAGGATTGAGATTACTGTTGCCCAAACATGTTGTTTACATTCAACATGTAGTCGATTTGGTTTGTTTATCTTTCCAGCCTGTTTATATCTTTGAACTTGCAAGTGTGGTTGGATTATTAAAGTAACATTTCACATATTGTTAGCCATCAATAGAGAGTGTGTTCCTTTGATATACATAATCCTCTGCAATAAACTTGTGAGCTTTTTGCAATTTAACACAGCAAAACAGGAATGATGCACCCAATTCTATCTATTATTTTCTTGTTTTGAATTCTATTTACAATGTTATGTCGCCGTAAAGAGTTTTAAGTAATGATAAAGAATATTTAACAAGAAGCAAGCAATATTTATCAAATGAATGCCCAAGAACATTTCAAATAATATTGGACATTATAAATTTGTATGTTATCAATAATATGCTGTTAAAGCAGGCTGCCAATTTTTAAAATAAATTTAAAACAAATGTATTACGCAGGCACTAAGACCTAGCAAGCAGAAATTAAATGATGTTTTTAATTGCTATTTTAAAGTAGATCTTAAAAGCATTGCTTAACATATTCCTAGGTCTTAGGGAATACTTATATTGCATTAGCAAATAAAGTCTAAACCAAGAATGCTAAAATCATTCCAAATTACACAGAGAATGCTTCCTGAACAATATATTCCTTTGCTTAGTTTCTAAACAGATACTATGATCACCAAATTTCTGTTTAGAAATATATATTTATTTACTGATGTTTGAAACATTTTAGAAACTCAGAGGAAAAAGAAATTTGTTTAAGCTGCCTTATTCATTGCTTTCTGTCTACAGCTTCAAAAGTTAGTAAATAAGTACAGTTAACAAAGGTAGTCATAAGGACAGAGGAAAAACCCTCTGCAATGTCTTTTTCTGGCTTATAGCAAATTACAAAAAGTTTGCTGTTTTCAGTTTTTCAAGTTTGCATAATGCAGACTTCTATGGCGATTCTCAGCCATTCAGGTCATGGTTGTCCCAAAGGTGCTTTGTTTTTCCTTGAAGACATTTTGCTTCACATGTGAAATGCTTCTCATCCAGGAAGCATCAGAACTGAAGAAGCTTCTTGGATAAGGAGTGAAATGTCTTCAAGGACAAACAAAGAAAGTCCAGTTGCCTTTTGAAAAAGATCTTTGGGACAAGATAAGTTACAGTATGTTTTGTTGTTATTTTTAAGTTGCTGTTCTGAAGGGTACGGTCCTATCTTTACTCTAAATTAAGATTTAAACTATTCTAAATATTTGCAATACATATGCATATTAGAGACAAGTTAAACATGCATGATGTTGTGTTCATATGAACATATGTGTTCATATTTTTAAAATATTTTTTTAATCTTGCTTTTTTTCATATACAACTGAAGGAGCCAAACATGCCTAATACTCATTCTTCCTCCTATTTCTTCCACAGTAACAACCCTGTGAGATAGGTTGGGCTGAGAGAGAGTAACTAGGAGGTCAAGGTCACACAGCAGGCTTTCATGCCTAAGGCAAGACTCATCCTAACCTGGTGTCTAGCCTGGTGCCTTAACCACCTGACATGTGCCATAATTCTACATACACTTTGTATACAACAAGATACATACACAAAAGTCAGGATTTGGAGCAACGCTTATTATTCTATTCCCAGACTATCTAAATAAGTAAAGGACTGTTAACATTTTGTATGCCCTTACAAAGGGCCAGCTCTGTATATCAGGATAAATAAGTGCCTTGATATAAGCAAACCTTTACTGGTTATTTACTGTTATACCCCCCCCCCCTCTGTGGGGGCCCCTACCCTCTGGAACGAGCTCCCTCTGGGGCTTCGTCAACTCCCCGATCTCAGGTCCTTCCACCGCGAGCTGAAGATGTTGCTGTTTCGAAGAGCAGGACTAGCTTGAACGTAGTTTTTAAATTGGGATTTTTAAAAAAGGGGTTTAATTGAGGTTTTAAATTTGTATTTAAAAGTTTTAGGGCATCAATTGAATTTAACTGTCTATTCTTTTAGCTGTTTATATGTATTATATGTTTTCTGTTGTTTTTTGGCTGTGAACCGCCCTGAGTCTTTCGGGAGATGGGCGGTATACAAATATAATAAATAATAATAATAATAATATTGTACTATTGACTAAATCTGCACTACTATTAATCTTCTCATCATTCCTATCACCCATTTCCTTCCATTTATGACTGCATGACTGTAACTTTGTTGCTTGTATCCTTACGATTTATATTGATATTGTTTCTGGATTGCTTATTTGTACCCTATGACTATCATTAAATGTTGTATCTTATGATTCTTGATGAAGGTATCTTTTCTTTTACGTACACTGAGAGCATATGCACCAAGACAAATTCCTTGTGTGTCCAATCCAATCACACTTGGTCAACAAAAAATTATATTCTATTTACTAGTTATAAGTAACAGTCCTTTACTGGTTGTACTTGTTTAACATGCTAATTCATACTCTATTGAAGCAAGATAAAGTAATGACTCTTAGCCTGTGGCTAATTAACCGTGCTGCCAGGAAAGCATGTATTTATCAGGAATCAAACTGTGTTAGAAAGTCTTTTGCTTTTTAAATTAAAATGTCTGTTACGTGAACTTGGGAGTAAAAAGGTATCAGGATCAAAACGAAGGAGGATAAGACTGATAATTCAATATTCAAAATGCTGTAGATCCATGATGGCGAACCTGTTGGCAGAAATGGCACACAGCGCCCTCTCTGTGGGCATGTGAGCTGTCACCCAGTTCAGCTTCACCGCACATGCATGCACACTTCCTGCCAACCAGCTGGTCTTTGGGTGTGTGTTGTGCATCCACGGAGGATGGGGGGCTGTGGGGGGCCTGTGCGCACATGCATGGGGCACATGCGGGGGGCATGCATGCATGCACAGGGAAGGGTGTGCAGGGAGCTGTGCATACATGCACAGGAGCGGGGTGCATGTGGGAGGCTGCGCAGGCATGTGCAGGGCGGGGCGTACGTACGGGGCCCAAGTGCGCATTGCATTTTGGGGGTTCGGGTGCAGGTGAGTGCATTCGCACATGCGCAGCTGCGTTTTGGGCAGTCAGTTCAGAAAAGCTTGGCCATCACTGCTGTAGACTGTATTTTCATCCACATTGATTATCCATTTATATTTTGATTACCTAATTATTTTATATATTCTAGTTATGCTGGTTTATGGCAATCATAAAAATTTGATTTGATGTATTTTGGGCTTTGTTTGCATCTTAGGGAGAATTGAGTTTTCAATAGATATTGCATCATCTCAGCATTTGCTGTTTATGGTACTGGTTTGTAGAGATATATGAAGTGTTTTTAATTGATCTGATTCTATATTGCTTCCATATAATCCCATCTTAAAGTGTTTTAATAAGATTTAGTAAAATGTATTAATACAAAAAGAAAAAATTAAAGTAAAAAAATCATTAAAAGAGAGCTGTAGTAAGGAAAGCAAAACAAAGTTAACCATTTATCTGTGGCATTCATACTCAGAAAGTCTGAGTGAAAAGATAAACATAAGGAGGCATCAAAAACTGTGAAACAATGTTGTGGAAAAATTGGTTGTTTTTCCCAATATAGTATTATACCATCAATGGAAGAGAAAGTTTTCTTCATTAGAAGCTTCTTTAAAATTGTTTGCTTGATCTATCCCACAGGATCGGTTTCCAAGGCAACAATGTGTAGTGTCTTTCATTAGCTTTCACACAAATGCAATGTAAGCAAATTCAAAGTTTGTACTGATGGGCCTAGAAGTTCACAGTGCATGGAAAACAGGCATCTAAAAAGTTACACATGAAAAGCTATAGACTCATTGACTGATTTTCACTCTTCTTTGATATCTGTTTTTCACATGACCCGTTTCTTCAAGTCCTTCCACCGACATGACTGGTTCAATTGATTATAATAGTGCTGGATCAGTTTTCCAATAACACTGATCAATATTTTTTTACAACAATGCTAGGCAACACAACAGTTTTCAGAGAAGAAGCATCAAAAGATAGGACACTTTTTACAGTATATGGTAGTTATTTTTTACTCATCTAATAAAAAAAAACCTGCCAATATTAATTAGGATGCTATGGCTTCATCAAAGAAATCATAGAAGAAATGTAGTAGCCAGTCAACAAAATCAGTGCTTGAGGCAAGCATAATAATCTTATTTGGAAATCATGACAAACCAACTCCAGACAAAAGAAAGTGTACATTAAGTAGTTTGTATACTTGCAACAGCTAGTTGATATAAGCAAAAGTATTAATTATAGGAGACTGAATGCTAGCATTGAAATAAGATCGCATCTGGAATAATTAAATGGACCTACAGATGAATATCACTGAAATCAAATTGACTATATACTCTGCAAACAAAAATTCAGCCAACAAAAACTGTCTCAGTTCATGAACTCCTTACAAAATTACACCTTAAAACTAAAAACAAATAAAATAATCAGGCCAATAAGATATAAACTCAGGGATAAAGTTATGTGATAATGGTAACAAAAGACAAAAAACAAAGTTGTGGGAGATTATGAAATGCCAGAACTATTTCAAATCTTGTACACCAGGGTTCCCCAATCTCTCGTCAGTGGACCAGAACTGGGCTGTGACATGCCAGAAACTGGGCCACACAAACAAGTAAAGCCCCATCCATAGGATGCAGGCAGCATGTGAAACCATGCTCCCTCTGGTCCATGGAAAAATCTTTCTCCACAGAACCTGTCCCTGATGCCCAAAGGTTGAGGACCACAATAGGTGCTTCTTGTAAAGATTTCTAGCACTAGATGAGGTCTAATGCTAGTCTAGTGCTGGTCATGATATGAATTGAATTACTACATATTTTTTCAAGGGAAATTGTTCTCAAATACTGCTAATGTGCACCATAGATGGTTGTGGGAAATATACTAGGGGCATTTTGTGGGACTTAAGAAGTACATATTGAATAACAGAATAGCAGAATTGGAAGGGACTGTAGAGGTCTTCTGGTCCAATGCCCTGCTCAAGCCTGAGGCTCAGGAATGCCCAACCCCCAGGCCATGGCCCACTAACACGCCACACCTGTTTCGAACAGGGCCGCGTTAGTGACAGTCAAATGCGATGCGTGAAGCTCCATGAGTGGCAGGCCCTTACGCTCGAGCACAAAGCTCCACTCGTGCGAGTAGCAGGCCCTTGCAGTCACGCATTAAGCTCACTTGTGCAAGAAGAGGATGCTTGGAAAGCGCTTGTGCTTGCATGCGAAGCTCCACTCACGTGAGCTCACTCACTTCATGCATAAGCGTATAGACAAGTGGAGTTTTGCACGTAAGCACAAAGGTTCGCTATTCCAGAGTGGAGCTTCGTGAGTGCATGCACCCTCAACTAATGTGGGTAGCTCCATTCGCATGAGTGAAGGGTGCATCTGCCCCAGGGGTGAAATCTATGTACTTTCCTTACTGGTTCAGAAGTGCATGTCTCACATGCACACACAGACATGTGTAAAAAACACATTAAACCAGGTTAAAACCAGGAAGTAATGATGCCCCGGGTGGATGGGTGGAGCTTTGCTCCGCCATCACTACCACATCGCCGAACTACCAGCCATGATTGCTACCGGATCATGCGATCTGGTAGCATTTCTCCCCTGGTGTACCACCTTGCTTGCACAAATGGAGCTGTGCGCATGTATGTGCCTGCCACTCACCTGCCCCCCACGTGGCCAAGGTGGAAAGGTTGGGGACCAGTGCCCTGTACCATTTCAGACAACTGGCTATCCAATTTCTTCTTAAGAACCTCCAGTGGAGGCAAGCTGTTCCACTGATTAATTGTTCTATCAGGAAATTTCTTCTGAGTTCTAGATTGGATAAGTTGATAAATTTCCATCTACTACTTCTTGTTCTACCTTCAGGTACTTTGGAGAATAAGTTGACCCTCTCTTCTTTGTGTCAAGTCCCTGATGTCAGTCCTAGTCCTTCTCTTCATTATACTAGACGTCCCCAGTTCCTGCAACCATTCTTCATATAGTTAGTATTGAGATTCAGTAAAACACAGAAATGGTCCCCATTTAATGCTTTGTTCATAGTTGGTGTTTAATTTCCTAGAATGAAATTTCTGAAAAACAAAAGTTCTTTTCTTTCAAAGATAAGGAAGTTGTTCAGATGCTACAAGAATCCAAGTATTAGGGAAAGAGAGCAGGCAGTTTGTTCATTTTGACTTACTTTTGTAGGCTCATGGAAAGTTTGTAAGAAAAAGCAGATACAGTAGTTTCAGCTTTCCAAATAGATATAAAGAGATTACACAAAAATTAAAGAAGTGTACTTTTGAGTTCCAAGATGGGAATAAAATGGAGGCTGTTTAAGAAAGAAGGTCTGTTTATGGATGAGCAGAACCCCCATACACACAGCATGCAGGACAGCTGACAAAATGGAGTTGAGAGTAGGTGTGTTTTTGTATCTTCTTTGGGCTTTGTATTTGAGATTCCTGTTCCTGTGCAGGAACATGTCCTTTAATCAGGGGTGAAATCCACCAGGTTCTGACAGGTTCTGGAGAACCGGTAGCGAAAATTTTGAGCAATTCGGAGAACCAGCATATATCATCTCTGGCTGGCCCCAGAGGGGTGGGAATGGAGATTTTGCAGTATCCTTCCCCTGCCATGACCACCAAGCCATACCATGCCCACCAAGCCACACCCACAGAACCAATAGTTAAAAAAAATTGGATTTCACCACTGCCTTTAATATTCTAACAGCTGTTGTCAGATTCTTATGGGATCATGGCTGGCTCTGTAGGCAAAAGGGAAAATGCAAGTCCTAGGTCCATGATGGCGAACCTATGGCATGTGTGCCAGAGGTGGCACACACAGCCCTCTCTGTGGGCATGTGCACCGTTGCCCCAGCTCAGCCAGTTGGTCTTTGGGTTTCTGAGGTGCACATGTGCACCAGCCAGCTGGTTGTCGGGGTTCTGTTGCTCTGGCGTATGCATGTGCTTCCCGGGCACTCTGTGCCTAAAAGGCTCGCCATCATGATCCTAGGTGTTTGTCTGAGCTAATCTTGTCAACTTTTGGCTTGCCTAATTGTGTTGCTTATTTGGAGCCTCTGTTTGCTTTTTGCTTATGAATAGAGTTGTCCAATCTTTCTGAATGGATACAAAATCTCCTAATGGCCTCTTCACGTTTTTTGCTTGACACAGGGGCTGTTTCCTGCCTTTGTTAAGATTGTTTTCATTTCTCCTTTAATGCAAGTAGTCTATCCTGCCTCTTTTAATATTCCCCAAAATATTTCATTCTCGGGGTGTGTGTGTGTGTGTGTGTGCCGACTTCCTACAGAAGGAGTAAGAAAGACTTGGAATTTGTGGGCAAGGGGTGAGAAAGCCATGGTAGAAACTACAGAAGTGCCCCTGGGTGATGTATGGGTTCTACAATCGAGATCGTTCATTAGTTTAATAGGGAGTCATTTAATTTATTGCAACATTTGTGCGCGCAACCTGTGTACGTATATAGATATATCTGCAGCTGTTGCTAACCAACAGGCAGAATAGTGCTAACGCAACTACCGCAGGGGTAAACGGAGCTGGGTTACTCCTAGAGCAAAACAAACCGTCGATCGCGATCTCCTCTGTAGAGCTTCAAATGCTCCAGTTGGGAGGCAGCGTAGCAGGGAAAGGCCGAGCCCTCGGCGGATTTGCACCGAGAGTTGGAAGCGGGAGGAGCGGGGTCCTTCCCAGTTTCTGCCCTCTGGAGTTAACCGAAAAGGCAGGTCAGGAAAGGAAAGAGGCACGTAGATTAGGATCAGTTTACATGCTGGAACGCGAGTTGAGGCTTGCGTATGCCTTGAAGCTGGAAAGGGCGGGAATCGTGGCTCTACCCCGCCTGCCTCTCTCTCCCCTTTATCCGTTTCTCGCAGCAGTCTTCGGGTTACATAAATCGCGGCGTCCCACTTGAGGTTCCGCAGTTGCACGGCCGATTTAGAGCTCTGGCTGGGCTTTTCCTCCCCCCGCCCCCCTTCCAGGATTTTCCCTTTCTGCTCCTCGAAGCCTTCGGGGCTGTGATCTCCAATCGGCCGTCGGCAAAACCCTCTTGCCCGTTAGCTAAAAGCTCGTGCAGTGGAGTCCCGGATGGCTCTGGACAGCGGAGAGTTTTTCTTCAGGTGGGCGGTTGGGGCCGCCTCGGCCTTAGCTCTGTTGGCGGCCGCCGCCGTCTCCTTCCTGGCGCTTCGCAACTATCGACAATGGAAAGAGATGAAGGCCATCCCGGAGATCAGACCCTGGTATCCAATCCTGGGTAACTCTCTGCTCGCGGAGAGCGACGGCGAAGGTAAAAACTTCCAGCCCATTTCTTCCAAAGAGTCTTGGGCGAGCCGCGGCGGCGCTTCAGGGTATAAACTTCGCCGACCTGCTTATCCCAGTCAGCTGGTGAGCGCCTGTGCAGCTGGAGAGGCGAGCAGGTGAAGACAGAAGCAAGCGCTGAAGTGCTGGGGAAGGGCGCTTGGGACCGAAACGAAAGTTTGAAAGTTTGTTAGATGTTGCCGACGATTCATCTGAACTACGTATCCCTTTCATAATGAATTATTTTGCACATTAGAAGATAACCTTTAAAACAAGACCCGGTGGACAAGAGCAGGGGTCTCCAACCTTGGTAACTTTAAGACTTGTGGATTTCAACTCCCAGAAACTCCCAGCTTTGCTGGCTGAGGAACTCTGGGAGTTGAAGTCCACAAATCTTAAAGTTGCCAAGGTTGGAGACCCTTGGACTAGAGGTAGAGCTCTTGCCTCACAATCAGGAGGTTGTGTAAGTTCGATCCTAGGTAGAGGCAGATGTAGGGTCTCCTGCTTGGGCAGTGGGTTGGACTAGATGACCTAGTCAAGGTCCCTTCCAACTGTGTTAACTGTAATAGCCTAACAGTCAGGATTAAAATACCCTCCATTCTGTGTCTGCATCTCAGTTCAGTATCCCTATCCTAGTAGCTTGAGATTCTGTTATGATTTATCACTGAAGAAAAGTGAGGACAACTGTTCACTTTCAATCATTCTCTACATTCAAAATCAGGGTAATTTACACATGGTAATAGAACAGTTCAGCTAGATCTTGAAACCGAAAAGCTGGTGACCCAAACAAAGCAACAAATTCAGAGCAGGAAGGGAAATAAAAGTGATTTCTTTTTAATGTGCATTAGACGTTGTTATGTATTAACGTTTGTACCTTTAAATATTTGAGCGGGAAATCAGCACGTTGCTGATTGGACGAAGCCTCCAACAGAACTGTATAAAAGGAGAGGTTTTTCCCCCAGCCTGTTGCTGGGTTCACCCTATATTAAAGAGCTGTTGTCACTACCCTGGTCTCCAGCCTCGTTACTTCCAGAATATAACATTGGCGACGAGGATGGGATCTCGAGGCTGAGGAGAACCAGAACCGAGCTGAAGCACGATAGACCCGAACCCAGCAAATCCAGGGCAGAAAAGGCGAGATGGCCAGTTACACTCCACCCGCACCGTTCGACCCGGCTAAGGAGAAATGGGGAATGTATATGACCCGTTTCGAAAGTTTCCTAGAAGCCAACGAACTGCACGGAGTTCCAGACAACCGAAAAAGGGCTTATTTCTTAAGCCACTGCGGTCCGGAGGTCATCGACATCGCGGAAGCCCTGGCAGAGCCAACGCCGTTGCAGTCGGTGTCGTGGCCAACTTTACAGACTTTACTAAGGAACCACTTCGCACCAACGCCGTCCAAATACGTGCGGCGGTTTGAATTCGGGGAGCGAAGGCAGATGGAGGGCGAGTCTATCGGTGACTACATGGCCGCCCTAAGAAGAGCGTCCAAGGACTGCGGATACCGTGACCTAGACGAGGTGCTCCTCGAGCAACTCATCCGAGGTCAAAGACATCCGTTACGGCGACGGCTGCTAGCAAAGAGCAACCTAACGCTGGCCAACGCTCTGGACGAAGCCAGAGCACATGAAATGTCATCCCAAGCGGCAGAGACGCTACAGAAGCCGGTTCCACAAAAGGCGAGCGCGAAGGCAACCCCGGTGCACCAGGAGGAGGTTCAGACCGAATCCGACGGTGAAGACGAGGAAGGGGTCTGCCGCACCGAAAAACGCGACAAAGGGGACCGAGACGAATGCGGAAGCTGCGGGGGTCAACACCAGCGCCAACGCTGCAAATTTAAAGATGCGACATGTCGGTGTGGGAAGAAAGGGCACCTAGCTCAAGTTTGTCGAGCGCCCAACCTTCCCGCCGAAAATTCAAATCGGCCAATCAGGCGCGGAATCGGCAAGGCGACCCGCGATTGGCTCAAACAAAAAGGCGGATTCCAACCAAACAACTGTGGTCATAGGCCGCCTCGACCAAAGTGGAGAAGAAGATCTTCACCAGGCCTAAAATAGAGGGAGGCGGTGCCGGCTTGAAGTAGACACGGGATCAGCGATCACCATCATGTCCTGGGACACTTTGGCGAAATCGCTGCCGTCCGTCAAGCGCCACCTGCAAGCACAACGACTACGGGTCCACGACTACCAGGGAATCGCATCCCTGTTCGAGGACCACCTCCGTCCGAGTCGAGTCGGCCCTCACAAGAAGACCCTGCCCATCACGATCGTCGAAGGAACTCTGCCCAGTCTGTTGGGACTCGACTGGTTTCGTGCCCTGGGCATGGGAGTGACTGGCATCTACAGAAGTGACTGCAACCTGAAAGACATTCTCTTTAACGAGTTCAAGATGTCTTCAAGGACTGCCTGGGCAAGTACAAGGGGACCCCTATTTCCTTCAACTTAGACCCCAGGTAGCCCCATTAGGCTTAAGGCGAGGAGAGTCCTTTGCCCTAAAACCAAAAATCGATAAGGAGCTGGACAAGCTCATAAATCAGGGGATTTTGGTGCCAGTCGATCACGCAAAGTGGGAGACGCCAATCGTCACCCCCATCAAACCGGACGGGTCAATTAGAATTTGCGCTGACTACAAGGCGACGCTTAACAAAGCCTTACAGAAAAGCGCGTACCCGGTTCCCGTAGTGCAACACTTATTGCACTCTTTGGGGCAAGGGCAAGTCTTTGCAAAGTTAGACTTGGCCCAAGCCTACCAACAACTGCCAGTAGACGCCCGCACAGCCGAAGCCCAAACGATTGTGACGCACAGGGGGGCCTTCAAGTGCACCCGATTGCAATTTGGGGTTAGTGTGGCACCAGGGCTGTTCCAAAACCTGATGGAACGACTACTGCAAGGGCTCCCAGGGGTAGTTCCCTACTTCGATGATGTCCTAATTTCAGGGGAAAACATGGAGGAATTGGGGGAGCGGTTAAGAAAGGTCTTGAGCATTTTCCGGACAGCCGGGTTAAAAGTCAAGACAAATAAATGCCAGATAGGGGTCGAATCGGTCGATTTCTTGGGCTACCGGATAGACAAGAAAGGAATTCACCCTACTGAGAGCAAGGTTAAGGCAATTAGGAAGGCTCCAGCGCCCAAAAACAAAGCAGAGCTGCAGGCATTCCTGGGATTGGTTAATTTTTACGCGGTCTTTTTAAAGAACAAAGCAACCGTTGCGGAACCGCTGCATAGGCTCTTAGGGAAAAATACTGTTTGGTCTTGGGGAAAGTCAGAAAATAGGGCTTTTGAAGCAGTAAAGAACCTGCTCTCAAGTGATAGCCTGCTCATCCAATATCACGACTCATTACCCCTAGTGCTGGTTTGCGATGCATCCCCTTATGGGGTGGGGGCTGTACTCAGCCATAGACTTCCAAACGGCACAGAAGCCCCTATAGCGTTCTACTCTAGAACGATGTCCTCCCCAGAGAGGAACTACAGTCAATTAGACAAAGAAGCACTAGCCATTGTATCAGGGGTCAAAAAATTCCACGAGTATGTCTTTGGGCGGAATTTTGAAATCGTGACTGACCACAGACCGCTACTAGGATTACTGGCTGGCGACCGCCCAACGCCTGTGGCACTTTCGCCACGCTTGACCCGATGGACTATATTCTTAGCCGCTTATTCGTACAAGCTGCAGCATCGACCAGGAAAAGAAGTGGGGCATGCAGACGCGTTAAGCCGATGCCCACTACCAGGGGCGACCGAAGACCCCACTCCGGGGACGCCCATCCTCCTTATTGACTCGTTGGACTCTGGCCCAGTCACATCGAAGGAAGTGGCTCGGGCATCATACCGGGACATTGTGTTAAGGACTGTACTCGGTTGGGTACAGAGAGGGTGGCCCGCTGCGCCGGGCGAACGGTTCAAAGAATTTGTTAAGAAACGAGATGAGCTCTCGGCTCAAGGGGGGTGCCTGTTATGGGGGGATCGTGTAATAATTCCTGTTAAGTTAAGGGGAAAGGTATTGGACCTCCTCCACGAGGGTCACCCAGGCATCGTAAGGATGAAGGGGTTAGCTAGAAGCTATGTATGGTGGCCACTCATGGACGCAGAGATTGCCGAGAGGGTAGGGAAATGCCAAGCTTGCCAAGAGTCCAGACCTCTACCCCCAACAGCCCCAGTCAGAGAATGGGAAAAGCCCCAAGGGCCTTGGTCAAGAATCCACATTGACTTTGCTGGCCCCTTTCATGGCCAAACGTTCTTAGTGGTGGTGGACGCATTTTCCAAATGGTTGGAGATCATACTCATGAAGTCCACCACGGCCGAAGCAGTAATCGCAACCCTGCGCCACCTATTCGCAACTCACGGGTTGCCGGACACTCTGGTGTCCGACAATGGGCCCCAATGCACGGCAGCCCAGTTTGAAGAGTACCTGGCAGAAGAAGGCATCCGACATGCCCTCTCTGCGCCTTTCCACCCTGCGTCGAATGGCCTTGCAGAGCGTTCCGTCCGGAGCGCTAAGGAGGCATTGTCCAGGCTCAAGCCAGGGGACTGGCAAACAAAAATAGACTTTTTCCTAGCCGTCCAGCACAGAACCCCAAGCACGGCCACTGGGAAAAGCCCAGCCGAATTGCTAATGGGACGGAAACTCCGGTGCCCACTTGACCGCTTGAACCCCCATTACACACCCGATGGTTACAAGGGGGAACTAGAAAAGACAAGGGAAATGAGCATAGGCGACCGGGTGTGGGCCCGAAACTATGGGGACCGCCCGAGTTGGGTCGCAGGACAAGTAACAAAGATAACCGGCCCAAAATCGTACGTGGTAGAGCTACCAGACAACCGAGTGTGGCGGCGCCACATAGATCAGTTAAGGAAACGAATAACTGACCAAACCAAACCAATAGAGACAGACAATGACCAATACCACTTTGAATCTACAGCTGACAATGACCCGGGGGAGGCGCAAGACTTAGCTGAGGTCCCCGAGGGAAGCAGCAGGGAAAATTCCAAAATTAATCCAAGGCCGGATGGCCAAGAAAAAGAGTCGGCCAATAATCCGGAGCCCGATGGCCCAGAGAAAGAGCTGGGAGGAGAAAACAGCCCCTCCGACCAGCTCAAAACACCACCCAGAACTGAACCGCGCAGGTCAGAAAGAACTAGGAGACGCCCAGGTTATTTGCGTGACTACGTCGAAAAATAACATGTGAATAAATATGTAAATAGAGACAAAGTGTTTTCTGGGAGGGGAGGAGTGTTATGTATTAACGTTTGTACCTTTAAATATTTGAGCGGGAAATCAGCACGTTGCTGATTGGACGAAGCCTCCAACAGAACTGTATAAAAGGAGAGGTTTTTCCCCCAGCCTGTTGCTGGGTTCACCCTATATTAAAGAGCTGTTGTCACTACCCTGGTCTCCAGCCTCGTTACTTCCAGAATATAACAGACGTCCTAGAATCTAGTATATATAGAAGGTATTTAAAAGATTACAGTTAAATGCTAAACAAATGGCTTCCCATTTTCAAAAATCATATATCCCTATCAATCAGAACTGGTGTAGCAAAAGTACATAAAATAATAATATCCCTGTATTATTTTTTAGTTCAGTTTCACAGACTGTCGCATCAAATCTAATTTCTAGCAGTGGAGTCAGAGAAGAAATATCTGATTTTCTAGCTCTGTTTATAAAAAGAGGCATGATGATTTTGACTCCCATACCTGGCATAGCCATTGCTGATAAAGTGTGATAGCATCTCCATCTTCTTGGAGCCGCAAAGATACATTCATTTAATGCTTCCCCATAGCACAGATGTAGCACACATATTGAGACACATTAATGAGAAAGCTGTATGAAACTTTAGAATTATATGAAAGATACATATTTAGCTGATCAAAATGATATTCCCAATTCTTCCAGGGGAAAAAAAGATAATTGGAAAGAAGTCTCAAGTTTGTTTGTTTTGCAGCAGAAGGCTTTGATGTACCCAAGAGAGAAGAAAAGTGAAAGGTAGACCTTCAGCTTTGCTTTAACTTGTTTTAGCTATACTGTGAAAGCATCATATAATATGAAAAGGAATGAACCTGCAGGAAGGGTTCAACCATAACATAAACCTTGAGTGTTAAACCCTAATCCGTCTACCTTAACCAGACTGGGTTCTAAACATTAAACTGCACCTGCTACACAATTTGCAACTCAGAAGGGTATTCATGAGAAATTGAACTGAATTCTATCCAGCTGAGCAAAGGCTATAGAAAGATGAAAAGAATTGGGAAAGGCTTTGGCCTAGAGAATTCTATAATAGCTGGGATGAAGTCTTACCTTCCTGACTAGAAATGTCTGCAGATAATTAAGTAGAGAATCTAGTTTTTAACCTAGTGGTTAAATACCAGGCTAGACACAAAGAGATATTTCCTGCTTTAGGTATTAAGTATGAAAACTGGCTAGGGTTGGTCATTCTCTCTCTCTGGACAAAACACCTCACAGGGTTGTTGTGTGAAAAATAGGAGGAAGGAGTAACAGAATAACAGAATTGGAAGGGACTCTAGAAATTTGTATAGCATTTCAGGCAAATGGTTGTCCAATCTCTTCTTAAAAATCTCCAGTGTTTGAGCACCCACAACTTCTGGAGGCAAGTATGTTCACTGTCTTGTTTATAACAATAAAGGTGAAATTAAAAAATAAATAGTTCTGCGTGCATTTTCAGCAGTCTAGGTGGGTATCTCAAAAATCTAAGGTGTTCAAAATAACTAAGATTATATGTACTATATACCTGGTTTGTCTGGTTTACTTTTGTCACCTTTACATAGTATTTTGAAGACATCACAATATTGGTCTCACTATAATTGGTAATGTAGAGGGCAAGGCAGATCTTTGAAGTATGCCAGAACCATTATCTGGGCAAAGTGGAGTGAAACATTATTTTAGTTCTGAGAAGCAAGATAATACTCAGACATGGCACAGGCGCCTGTCAGATTCCATGGGATATAAGAAGGAGGGAAGTACAATCAAACCTGCAAGGTTCTGTTATTACAACGTACCTCGATATCTCAATGAAATGTAAAGCTAGTATTCTTGAAAGGTTGCTTTTATGTCTGATCTATCTTGTGGGACTGACAGATTAAAACAAAATCATGCTATAATAGGACAGGGCTCTTAAGCCTTTCACATAAGCAGAATAGTTTTGAACAGTGATACTGAATCCTCAAGGTATAACAGACTGGGAATGTGCAGATGTACTAATTTAGGAAGGTGGAAGTCAGAATCATCCAGAATTATATGAATTGCTATTTGTATAAAAGTTGAATAGGCCAGTAGGTAGCTTTGTTTCTCCTTTTATGGATTTATATTGAGACATTAATAGCGCTAAAGAATTACTTATCAGAGTGAAATCTGCTTTATTATACAGTTTTTGTATAAGCATTGGTAAATGTTTATGTAAACAAACAGTTCTGTTCAATTTATGTCACCAGATAACTAGAAAAGAACTCAAAGGTTGCTTTAAAGTCAATACCAGCTTCAAGTAAAGCTGACTTTGACTGGCCTACATATTTTCCAAGTAAGGGTTGATCTAAATTGGTTGCTCTTTCCTCTTTAAACATTATCATCCCCTAGTCAGGCCTGCAGTTTGACTTGTAAACACTTTGCTTCTAAGTCCGTGATGGCAAATCTATGGCAGGCGTGCCAGCGGTGGCACACAGAACCCTGTCTGTGGGCATGCACGCCATTGCCAGCTGCTCTTCTCGTTTCTGGCGCATGCATGCCCACCGGCCAGCTGGTCTTCGGGTTATGGTGCTCTGATGTGCGCACATGCTCATGCACGCGTGTGCACCTTCTGGTTTGGGCACTCGGTGTCAAAAAGGTTCACCATCACTGTTCTAGGTTATTTAGTGCTATTTGGAGACCAGTGGGGCAATAGCTATTAAGAATTTAACTTACAGTTTTGAAGCCAGTTTACTTAGCTATTAGAATAAAATATTCAGATTTCTCATAAGTGTATAATTTAATAATGCCTCATTAGATGAAATCCTTATATGCCCAATTTTTCATGACCTGCTTATCACTGGCTATCCTTAATCTGAACTTTGCTTATGTACTAACTAGTAACAAATCAGAGCAAGGTCCAATTTGCCAGAAGAAAAAGGAAAGCAGCTCTTAGTGAGATGATTTTTCCAGATTACTTCCCCTCCCTCCCTCTCCTTCCTCTCTTCTTTCTCTCCTTCTTCTCCTTCCTTCCTCTCCTTCCTTCCTTCTTTCCTTCCTTCCTTCCCTTAAAAATACTAATTATTAACCAAGATAAATAATTTTAGACTGATACATTTACTTATTTCTTAAACTTCTATCATTGCCAAGTCTTAAGGCATCTTACACTGAAAATTTAATTTACAAAGATTAATGATAAAATTTAAAGCACTGGAATGGAAGTTACCAAGAAGAATTTTTAGGTCTCCTTTTCCTCACTTGGTGGGATCACAAAACACCCTTGTGTCTGTTTCATACTATTGTAGCAGTAGCTGTGTTTTGCAATAAAACTTCATGGAAAATTTATTTTGGCTTGAAATCCAATCCATGTTTAATTCTGATTGGTAATATTAGTAACAGACTACATTTCAGAACACAGTTTTTTTGAGAACTAAAGAAACAGTTTAACTGGGAACCATAGTGAATATTTCTGGTATGCTTTTCTTTGAACACAATCTGTAAAGCAAAGTAAAAATTGCAAGGTTAGCAGTTCTCTCAGTTTGAGACAAATCCTGTATAGTCTATCAGACTTTACTCCAGAGGTGAAATGCTCCCGGTTCAGACCAGATTGCTCAGTGATGGCGGCGGGTGATTCGGAGAACAGGTAGCAAAAATCCCTGTCCCCCCACCACGTCTAGCTGAGCCGCACAATTATCAGAGGTTTTTTTTTTTTTTTAGTTTTAAAGGCATTTTTTCTTTGGCCGAAAAAATGCTTTTAAAAGTAAAAAAAAAAAAAGTCTTTGATGATTGCACGGCTCAGCTGGGATCATCAGAGGCTTTTAAAAACATTTTTTCTACAACCTCTTCAAAAAAATGCTTTTAAAAGGCTCCTCTGGTGATCCCAGTTGAATTGCCTGAGCGCCAGAACCTTTTAAAAGCATTTTTAACAACCTCTGGCCAAAGAGGTTGTAGAAGAAATGCTTTTAAAAGTAAAAAAAAAAAAGTTGGCCACACCCACCCGGTCATATTACCCCCCCACCCCACCAATCCATGCCCACAGAACCAGTAGTAACAAATTTTACATTTCACCCCTGTTTTACTATAAGTAGTTACTCCAGCATTACAGCATTGTAAATATTTTATTAATTGAGACTCAGCATATCACATATACGATGGCTAAATTAACCACACTTAAGAATGCCATTAAAACATAGTTGTTATGAAGTAAATATTACAGTAATTTGCAAGTGAACATCTCACAAAACAAACTTAAGATCAAGGACTGATTTGGAGAATGGGAAAGAAGATACTTCAGGGTTGTTTTGTCTGAGTTTGCTAAGTCAGGATGATACAATTTTTAAGAAAAACCTTAACCTTGTTTAACAGTACAGATGTAAATATTTTATTCAAAATAACAGTGACCAATAAACTTGTCATTTGTAAACTGAATATATATTTTTCAGGTTTCTGGAAACAGATAATTTATTTTTCAGAAGAATTTCGCAATATGCCACTGCTAAAACTTTGGATAGGACCATTCCCTCATTTGATCTTATATCACCAAGACACTGTAGAGGTGAGTCCCTTTTCATTCTTAATGGATATGCAAGATGATTCTAGGTCTCGGGGAAATCTTACAGGTGAGGATGATGGCCAGTATTTTGACTCTCTTGACAACCTTCTGATAGAAATACCCTGCCAAGTCTCTTTTAGAAAATTATTGGTGGAACTATTTGCCCTTTTCTAGAAACAATTGTATTTAATAGGCAAATGGTAAGTATAGAAGGGGTTACATCTTTAATAGTGCAAAGAACCCTGAATTAGCATGAAACTGTGTGGACATTACTACATTGCAACTTCTGGATTCTTTTAAAACTTGGGATATTAGTCCAAAAAGAATAATGTAACAATTCTGAAATACAAATGCACACATACATTGGATAATCTCAGGTTAAATGCCATTGTCATTTTCCACTGACAGAAAATAAACCACATAGTTTTTTTAATGTTATTAAGATAAAGGTAAAGGTTCCCCTCGCACATACGTGCTAGTCGTTCCCGACTCTAGGGGGCGGTGCTCATCTCCGTTTCAAAGCTGAAGAGCCAGTGCTGTCTGAAGACGCGTCCATGGTCATGTGACCGGCATGACTCAACGCCAAAGGCGCACGGAACGCTGTTACCTTCCCACCAAAGGTGGTCCCTATTTTTTCTACTTGCATTTTTACGTGCTTTCAAAACTCCTAGGTTGGCAGAAGCTGGGACAAGTAACAGGAGCTCACCCCATTACACTGCAGCACTAGGATTCGAACCGCCGAGCTGCCGACCTTTCGATTGACAAGCTCAGCGTCCTAGCCCCTGAGTCACCACGTCCCTTTTAATGTTATTACATAATAGCAAAATTAAGTATCCTGTTTTATACTACAAATTATAAATAACATCAATTAATAATACAATTCTTGGAGTCATAACTCCTGGAGTAATTGTCAACATGACAGAAGTGAGATGCTCTGATTCTTCACTTTTATGGTTGTTGATCTCTAGTCCCCACAGCTTTCTTGACAAGATTTTTCAGAAATGGTTTGCCATTTCTTTCTTCCCCTGGCTGAGAGAAAGTGACTGGCCCAAAACACCCAGATGGCTTTGTGTCTAGGCTGGACTAGAAATTATATTTTTTCTGGTTTTTAGCCTGGTGCCATTAACCATTGGCTCTGTCATATGTTTTTACATACACTAAACATAAAGTTGGCAGGAATGCATATATGTTATTGCAATAAAGTGTGGTGGGTAGAATGGTTATGATGGTGGGACTATCTAATACATCCTCATGACTGAATGCTTAAGAGTAAGTCTCATAATACGGTAGGCATATTTTTTGCATTCATAATTTCCATTAACAAAAGCAACCTGACTGTACATATCAAAAATACAATGCAGGGTGTGGCCTTAAAGATAGAAACCATGTCAAAGCATAAGTAATGGCCTTTGAGACAGTGCATGATCACACTGTCTTCTGTACTGCCTTGGAAAAGTTTATATCTCAGGTTTTCCCCAATGAAGCCTTTTTATATGATGGGATGAAAGTGGGCTCTCTAGTGCTATCCAGAAACTGTATGGGAGAATTTAGGGAACATATTCATACCAGGAACTGAAATATGAATTCACTATTTTTTTTTTACTCTTACTGTATTTTCAAACCTAGTCCGTATGTGTGGCAGATGATTCAGACTACCACATGGCTCCAATAAATTTATAGCCTGCCTTATTACCCAGTTTTATTATCAAAGTGGTTGGGTGTAAATAGAATGCATTACCAAAGTAAACATTCATCCATATAAAGTAAAACTGCTGCAGGTAACAATAAACTACTAAGACCGAAGGAAAACAGAAGCATCTTAATTGTGCTCCCAAAGAAGAAAAAAATGGCTGCAAGAAGCAATTTCCAGGCAGTGAACTCCACAGCTGGGTTGTTTTGCCAGATATTTTTCTTAGGTTTCAGATAAACTAGCTGCCAACTTCAATAGCTTCTTCAGAAGGTTCTCACTCTAATAAAAGGGCTTGTTTATAACAGGTGACGTAATATCTCCAATAAGCCTTAAACTATTAGGTATTCAAAGGCTAAAACTAACTCATGCTGTGAAACTACTTCATCAGCATAGATTTGAACTCCTTCTAAAATAAATATAACTATATGGAGAGATAAATTGGGTAACCACAGCCAAAGTATGTATGCAAAGCATTGTTATTGCTGTGACTTTGCCTGACTAATCTTCCTTGGAGGAAAGACAAGGTTGAGGAATCTATCATCTCTGATACTATGGAGCTCTGGAAAGTTGAATATAGATTCATTGCACCTGCTGACTCCAGTACTGAAATTTTGGCTCTAGAATGGGAGACAGGATTCTCCAGTTTCTCTTGTTAGATGAACCAAGCAGAATGAATAGATCCTTGAATACAACAAGGATATTTAAGGAACTTGCAAATGTTCTGGCTGTACCTGTATATTGTTTTGAGAAGTACTGGAAAATAGATAAAATATCAGATGGTTGGAAGAGAGTCAGTATGTTCCCTCTTTGAAGGAGAATTGGAATGATCAGTCAGCATAAATCAATCATCTTGAAAACAATCTAGTTATTAGTGTGAATTCTTGTCAGACTAATGTTTAATTTTTTTGATTAAATCTTTAGGTTATGAAAATACTTTTCATGAGCAAAGAAATTGTCAAAATACTTTTTGATGGTGTGATGAGGCAGAGGATTACAACTTAATAAATACATACTGTCTCAAAAAAATTCTGATCAGATGGCAGACTCGTATTCTTACTTGTACTGTTCAACATTTTTGTTAATAGTTTTGTTGAGCAGGTATAAGAAATGCATATCACATTTGCATATAAAGCACAACATTGAGTGGAGTAACCAATGCTTTGATTAATGCTAATGCTCTGGTATGAGATTAACCTTAAAACAATCAACATGAAATTTATTTGATTTGCTTAACGAATGCAGATTATGATGGCCAGATTTTTGGGCTATCAATGCAGAATTCTGCATTGATATCCCAAATTTTCGCTTCCTTTTATCAAAGTATAAAGTGATAAAGAAAAAATCAATTCCTGTTTATTTTAAAGTTACAATACTGTAGTGTGTTTTCCAGGTTATCTTACGTAGCTCAGCATTTATCGAGAAGTCCTCTCTCTATCGATTTCTTCAGCCTTGGCTAGGAACAGGACTTCTAACAAGGTGATGCAAAATGTAACTCAATTATTTTGCAATTAATTAAAGTATGTGCTTGAATCATGTGGTGCAACACTGTCTTGTGGAAATCTTAAGACCTGACTGAGCTATTATCTCTGTTGTTTAACCCTTCCTGAAGATGTAAATACACTAGCACAGGGTGTCAAACTCAATTTCATTGAGGGATGCATCAGGATTATGTTTGTCCTTGGAGGGCTGGGGTGGGCATGGCCAGGATGGGCATGGCCACTTTGACATCATCGTGTCGGGGTGCCTGTGGTGGCCCAAGCGTTCTGCCAAAGAAAATGGGCTCCCAAGCTCCGTTTTCAGCTGGGACGGCCTCCTGTAACCCTCTGCCAGCAAAAGCAGAACTCGGGAAGGCTCAGTTTTCACTGGCAGAGGTACTGTGGGCCAGTCCTTCACTGTTTCCAGGGCAGCCCCGCGAGCCAGATCTAAACACCCAGTGGGCCGGATCCAGCCCATGGACCTTGAGTTTGATACCCCTGCACTAGAATAGAATAGAATAGAATAGAATAGAATAGAATAGAATAGAATAGAATAGAATTTTTTCTTGGCCAAGTGTGATTGGACACACAAGGAATTTGTCTTGGCGCATATGCTCTCAGTGTACATAAAAGAAAAGATATGTTCATCAAGAATCATAAGGTACAACACTTAATGATAGTCATAGCAAAAGAAGAAGAGGCTAGATCTGAGATTGCCATATCTGAAATTATACCTCAAGTCTCCATACAAATGTATCAAAATACTCTCCTCTAACCATTGCTAGTGGAGCAGTTACCTTTTGGCATATGATGCTATATAGACATGTGGTCTTAATGTGTAGGATCAGTGGTCAGGTACCAAGTTCTTTTTACATTTACTCAATACCTGGTGCGGTTGGGTTTTATGAAGAAAATTAATATCTTGATCTGGTTTTGTTTACGGAAGTCCTGAGTTTTATGAGTCAGTCATAAATAAGATTTTAATATACTGAATTTATGGTTCTGTTCTTCTGAGAGAAAGACCTCAAATTGTTAATTTAAAATGAAATAGAAAAGAGATAGAGGGATAAAGTGATGGGGTTTGTGTATTGCCCTAGCCATGATTTGCTGTTGATGTTAAACATCAAATTAAATAATTGTTATCAGAATAGAGTTGAAGATATTAAAGGTTGAAGGGGAGATAAGAGCAGAATCAAGATTCACTGTATGGGTGGACTTTAACCAGAACCCAAGTGGATTTCTCTTTTAGTTGCTATTAACTACTACTTGTTGAGATTACATAGCACACACTGCAGTTAATTTACAGTGGAAGTGAGTCTTTTCTAAACTCCTTGTTGAAGTTTTAAGAATACAAGTATGAGTCCAGAGTTATGAAAGCTGTTATATTGTAATGAAGACTCTTGAAACTAGCCTTCTCCAATCTGGAAGCCCCCCCAGATGTGCATATTTTCCTAAAATTCCATAGCCTTCATTGCCATTGCTAGGAAATCTGGAAGCTAAAATTCACACATCTGATGACAGCCCAAATAAAAAGTTATCTTATGTTTTTATCTATAGTAGCTCCCTCTCCCTCCCTCCCCCCTCCCTCCCCCCCTCATCTGTCATAGCAGTGTAGAAGAAAGATTTGGTTGGGACAACCTTATTATTTTTAATTCTTTGTTTTGCAGCACTGGGGAAAAATGGCACTCCAGAAGAAAAATGTTAACTCCAACTTTCCATTTCACAATCTTAGTAGAGTTCCTTGAGGTGATGATTGAACAAGCCAATATCCTTGTTCAAAATCTTGAACAATATCTGGACAAAGATCCATTCAACTGCAGTTTATACATTGCATTATGCACTCTTGATATAATCTGTGGTAAGATTTGATTATTGTCTAGAAACACAATATAAAAAGCTGAAATAAAGTCTAAATAAGTCTAAAAATCCATCTGTTTATGTTACAGAAATAATTTTATTGTGATATGTGACAACAAGATAGCAACTTTTTCTATTGACCCAAAGAGAAATACTATCTACTATAGTATTTTTTTATAGGACCTTAATCTCAGAAACCAGGAGGAAGGCTGGGGCAAGAATTCCTTCTGAATGGAGCTCTGCAGAATTCAAATAACTCAAAGAAATCAGCAAAACAAACTCAAATATTCTATTTCACACTGCATTCAGTTAAATTTATTTGGAAATAAATTAACTCAGCCCTCTAAGCGTGTGAATGTCATGAATTTAATTAACAGCTAGGTTCATACATTGCTCCAAATCCAGGTTAATTAACCATGGCTTACTGAATGAATCATAATTGCTTGAGTCCATAAACATGCTAAATCAAAATTCTAAGGAGTATGAACTCATTGCTTGAACTCGCAAGAGATACCAAGTCAAAACTAGACAATCTGTGTTATGGGTTTGTGTGCATGGTGAACGAGGTCTCAATCTTCCTTTTTTCTCTCTCTGTAGAAACAGCTATGGGCAAAAATATTGGTGCACAAAAGAACAAAAATTCAGATTATGTCAAAGCTGTCGAAAGGTGAGAGTATATATATTGCAATTTATATATATTTATATAGAAATTAATGAAATCCAGTTAGTGAGTCCCAGAACTGACAAATTAGTTTTACATATGTAGATTGCACAACTCCTATTATACAAAAATGAGACAAAACTGGTTGAGCATTTTGTAGCCTGTTGAGCATCATAAGCAAGCTATATGTCAAATGATTTATTGCACATTTTATGGTTACAAAACAATGTTGTGGCAGAAGACCAAGCCAGATAAGGGATGTCAATTAGTCCATTATCTAGTCTTTTAATATTTAGTAGCTAAAAATTACACTATACGTTCACATAATGAATTATTACATGCTAAGTTCTTGGTGTTCCCTGACTTCGTTTTTCTTCTGAAGATGTCTCATTACCAGAAATGGGTAATATCATTAATGCATATAAATAACCAACAAACTCTACAAAAGTATTATAACGTTGTTGTTTGTTACTCTAGTATGAGTGATCTAATTCATCATAGACAGAAATCACCATGGCTTTGGCCCAACCTTTTGTACAGAATATCTGGAGAAGGAAGGCAACATTACATGAATCTGAAGATACTTCATAGCTTTACAGATAAAGTGAGTTCCAGAATACCTCTTCATGTCACAGTTTGTGGACTTATTTCTATCGAGCTTTTGCAGTCATGCCTCTTTTAGATTCGTATTTGACATTCATCTGAGTATTAGGCCTGTGGGAGGTGGCCTCATTTCATCTTGATGAGAAGCTTTGCACCATGGAGTCTATATGATTTTTTTCTCTGAGAGAGGCAGCAGCCTAGTTTGTGTCACTTCTGGGATCTCTCTCCCTGCTCCACCAATAGCAACTCCAGCAGTTCTCTGAGGTAACTGAGAGACATCCCAAAAGCTGTGCAAAGCACAGTAATGCAGCACGTTTGCTTTTAGAAAACAATGAATGAGTGAGGAGTTTGGCTCAATACAATAGCATTGAAGGAATGTCTTCTAAAGCATTTCATTTGATTCATGGTATTTTTTCTGTTACTTCAATAAAAGCTTTTTAAAATGTATTTGCTACTTTAGCCTTATAGAGGCTAAAGGCTTGAGAAATCATGACCAAATGGTCAAATGTCTATTGTTCTTTGTGGTTGTTTCACAGTTTGATTCTAGAGCTTCTTGGACCAATAATTAATCCCATCTAAATCTATTACCGCTCTGTCACCACCAGAAATGTCTCTATATATGGGCATATAGGGGATCTGGGGTATTTTCCTAGTACTCATAAAAGCGCTTTGCCTACCCTTCCATTTACGACCAAGTATTTTAGGGTCAATGTTGAGTTCGGCTTTTTTGTCTGAATCCTGAGCAGGTGTAAGATTTCAGGGAATCTGAAGTCTCTAAATTTCCAAACAGTCTTCAGAGATTTAGATATATTTCTAAATTTTGTAGATAGATACATTATCGATAGATAGATGATAGATAGATGATAGATAGATAGATAGATAGATAGATAGATAGATAGATAGATAGATAGATAGATAGATAGATAGATGATAGATAAATAGAATACAACCTTGAGGTTGGTGAGCACTTTACAGGTTCTCCTCAATTCTTTAAAACTTTTTAACTTACATTACCAACTTCGATGAGTTTTTCAATATACTGATGAATGGAACAAGAGGTTCTGTTCTTTGAGATTTAGTTTCCACTGTGTTATTCTGTTCAGATTGATTTCACAGAACAGTTGTTTGATTTGTAGCTTGAGTCTGATCCTACATGTTAGATAGCAAGGAAATGCCTAACTAGGTCTGCCTAATGTTGGTGGTTGGATTTTCCCTTTATTTACCATCAGAATGCATAATTCTTCTCTTAAGAGATACTGTTCATTATAGGTAATCCTCCACTTAGAACACTTCATTTAGTGACTGTTCAAAATTACAGTGGCACTGAGAAAAGTGACTTATGACCATTTTTCAGACTTATGACTGTTGCAGCATGTCTATTTTTACATGATCAAAATTCAGGAGCTTGGCAACTTATTCATATTTATGATGGTTGTAGTGCCTCAGAGTCATGTGATCACCTTTTGTGAACTTTTGGGTAAAGCAGATTCACTATAGTTGTTAAGTTAGTGATCCATTTAACAACTGTGGCAAGAAAGGTCATAAAAATGGGGCAAAATTCACTTAACAACTGTCTCTCTTAGCAACATAAATTTTGTGGTTAGTTGAGGACCAACTGTACTTTTGCATGGTGTTGCATATAGCATATTTTGAATTATATATAATAAATGGTATTTTCTCACCACTCTCTAAGGTTATTGAAGAAAAAGTGTGCAAAATAAAGCAACAGGAGCAATATCAAATTGGTGCTGCCAGCAGCAACCACCTAAGAAAGCACAAAGAGAGGAAAGCTTTCCTCGATATGCTTCTGAATGCCAGAGATGAAGATGGGAAGCAGTTGAGTTACGCTGGTATACGAGAGGAAGTGGATACGTTTATGTTTGAGGTACAGAGTGATCAGAACACAACTGCAAAGAGACCACTGGAAATCAGTTCATTTCTCTTTTGAATGCCACAGCTTTCCTCTGTAAGACTATAAATCACAATAAACTATTTTTTCTTAGGCTACCAGTTGTAATATGCTAACATTTAAGTATCTTTATTTTACGTTCTGCCATATTGGCAAGCATCCTTATGGTAGCTAATATTTTGGAGAACCAAGATTTTTTTTAATCCACATTATGTGACTAAGATTAATAAATATCAGGATTATACTTAAAGAATAAGGCTTTAACTAGGTTTTTAACTAAGCTCTTTTAGGAAGGAAGTTCTCCAGAAGGGAGACTCGTATGGCACTTATATCCATCATAGCCACCTGGCACACCCATGATGGTTGATGACTTTGAAGACAATAATAAAGACCGGGAAGAAATAATTTTAAAGATGGAAATTCAAGCCCTAGAGTTGTGTCTGTGCCCCCCACGTCAAGCTTCAATTTTGTCATTCTCAGATTTCTTCCGATAGCAGTTGGTAACCATTGTCAGTATACCATGTCCCATACCATATTTAGTTGAAAAAAGCAAAGATTAATTTCTTCCATGTCAGGAAGAAACAAAGACAAGCAAAACTCCAGAATCTCTGTTGAGAATAGACTTGGCATCAACTCTTTATTTTTTTTACCTCACTTTCAATCTCTCTCAAAAAAACACTTTAAATTTAACAGGGCCTTCATTTAAGATTGTGCCTTCTTTGGATATTTTGTTATTTTATGAAGCATGTAGGAGTTCCTGTATTTGACAGGTACATGCGAACATAGGAACTCCCACATGCTTCCTTCTTTCTCCTTCCAGTAGAAACATCAAAAATAAAATAAATAAAAATAAAATAAAAAATAAAACAAGATCTTGTTCCAGGCTCCACCATACCTAATAGAGCTATGCAATACTTCACATTATATTGCAGATCAGGAATGTCAAACTCACGTCGTCACAGTGGCGTCATGTGATGTATTTTTCCCCTTCACTAAACCAGGTGTGGATGAGGCTACCACGTGACACATCCGGCCCGTGGGCCATGAGTTTGACAGCCCTATTGTAGATGGATGCTTTGAGCATCTTGGGAAGCAAATGTAACAGCTACCTGCAAGTCTTTCATGAGATTGGCCTTAATGTTCAGTTGTCCATTAGTGGGTAAATATATATTACACAGTCAAAATGCTTAGTTCCTTTTAATCAAGCTCTTTGCCCGTTTTTTGCCCCTGTTAAATTTTGGTACTTGGTTGCTGATCAAGGTTTCTTTCATGATTGCTTTTTGCATTGTAATTTCATGTTGTCCTTCCAACATTGCTATTTAAAAGCAAAAGTATTGCTGTGAACCTGCCAAAGCTAAGTATTGTGATACCCATTGATTTCAGGGAGATAATTGTGTGTCTGATTTTGGCTGAACTGCATCAGCTGACATACAATTATGCAAACTTCCTTGGCCTAATGATATTGAGATGTATCAGGGTGACAACTTCCTTAGTTCCCAACCAGCATGGCTATTAGCGTTTGCAATTGGTAATTGTATCATAACCCTTTGACAAGATGCCAAGTTAAGAAACGTAATAGAGTTTTATAGATTGAAATTTCTTCTCCTAGGGTCATGATACAACTGCTGCTGCCTTGTCCTGGGCTATTTACTTACTTGCAAGGCATCCAGAAATCCAAAGAAAAGTTCACAATGAACTGGATGAAGTTTTTGGTAAATGTTTCTTTCCTCTTAAGCATTTTAGTATAATTCTGGGGTAGAACAGAATTCACATAGATTCTATGTAACCAGTCAGAAATATTATATCCAGAGGAATAAGGAACTCTGAAATCTGACATTTGAAAAATAATCTTGATTATTCATAAATGTTATGCATTTTGCCCATCAAGGTGAGTTCCATTGTTTTTCTTTAAGAGGAGCATCTGTAGAAAGTTAGCCAGTTTCTTTATTAACAATAACCATTAAAACCCAAATACTAACCCATGAGGCCTTAGAAAATACCAGAAGAATCATAGGCTGTATTATTATTATTATGGTAGGTTTTTATGCTGGTAGAAATGTTATTAAGATGTTTGTGTTCTGAACTTTGAAGCTACACTTCAGTCAAAACTGGTCTGGCAAATATTTTGAGATATTGAATCAAAATTTCTATTCCTGACCATATCAGGAGTAGCTCCAAAACACTGTACATAAATCATGTGTTTGTTTTTGGGATGAACAGCATTATAAAGCACAGAAAAAGAATGAGAAATAGTGAGACATTTAAAATGAAAAAGAAATATAGCTAATTACCTAACAGGTTTACATACCTTTCTAGCTTTGCAGGTTATCCTTGCTTCAACCACTTCTATGTCACATCTACATTGTCTTTTGTTCTTTTAACAAGGAGAAAGAAGAACACATATGCATGAAGTCATTTAATTTCTTTTGACAAACACTAGAGAGCACATTTCTCCACCTTTAGAAATTATTTTCCATTTTTTCCAACATTTAGTTAATGTTCTATCAAAGTACAAAAATTGATCTACTTTATTTTTTCACTTTCTAGGTCTAAGTTTCAATCATCCATTTTCTCTATCAAATACAATCACTTTGGCTTTTGATACACTATTTTTCAGACACAAATTCCTTGTCAAAACACATAATCTATATAAAATTTGCTGCAAAACATTGGTCAGCAACACAGCACTATCTGCAACAAAAATGCACAAATATTTATATCCCCATCTTAAAATACATCTTCAGTATCATCACATTCATTATTTATTTGTAATAAATACACTGAACAGCCAGTGGAACATTACATATCCTTGTATTACTCTCTGCTTAATGCTGAATCATTCACTAAGCATTATATTTATTTCCACAGATGCTTTATCCTGATCGTCTTGTCATATTCAGCAATCAGTCTTTAATTCTATAATCTATATACTGCTAAAACTGTTGTCATGACTTTTAATTGGGTGAAATGGTGCATCATAGGGCAACAATTTTTGGACCAAGGTATCTTAAGTAGATTAACTTAAAGAATGTGTCCAAAATCTGGGATCCATGACTCCTGATGAAATGAAATCTGGAGATGTTCTAGCAGCTTCAGTGCTATTGGCTGCCACAGTCACATGAACTTTATTTTCAGTTTAGTGGCAGTTTTTCAGCCAGTCTTGCATTTCCTCAATCTCTTCCCCAGCCAGCTGCAGCCACTTACCTGCCCACTGGAAAGGGGTGGGGAGGAAGGAAGGTAAAGACAGAAAGAAGGAAGGAAGAGACAAAGGAAGAAAGTAATAAAGGAAGAAAGAAAGAATTCTGTTGCTCCCTGTGAGATTCTCACAAGGAAACTCAATTGGGAAGCTGGTGGGAAGTCAGAAGTTGTTTCTTCTTTTACTGCTTTTTTATCCATCCTTGTTTTTCTGCTTAGGTAAGGAAATATCTCTGAAATGATAACCCATCAGGGCATAGGTTGTCTAGTATAAATGTATGAACTTCAATAGATTTGTGCTCCAGCTTTACATTCAAAGAAAAATATCTTTTTCTAAGAAATTATTTACCAAACTATTCTTATTCATTCTAGGACTATAAATGACCCTAAAACCTATGTCATGCCATAGAATCATAGAGTTGGAAAGGACTGTCCCATATATTGATACTTCATAAAGTATCAATATATACTTCATAAATCAAAATCTTTGTTGAATTCTAAGTTGTGACATTCCTAATCTATTAAGATAGCTACTCTATCAAAAGAAGCAGATAATGTTAGCCTGGCATTATTTGTTTGCAACAAACCCATGCTGGTCCCTGTTAATTTTAGTTTGCCTATCTAAGGTCTCAGAAACAGGATGTTGAATTTTCTCTTTGAGCACATTGCCCAATGTAGATGTCACATTCTGTGATTTCCTAGTTCCTCCGAATTCTCTTTTTTGAAGAAAGGAATGGCATTTTTTTCTCCTTTAATCTTTTGGGCCTTCACAGTCCTCCAGGAATTCTCAAAGATCATTAAGAGTGGATCTGTACTACTTCACTAGTTCCTGAGAGATATTCCATCTTACTTTGGAAATGTGAATTTAATTAAATGAGCTAAGTTTATTGCTTTGTCTATCCTGAGGTGCTGTTCCTTGTTTCTCCAGAGGCATAGCAATGACTAACCTGGGCTTCATTTCTCTTCTGAGAAAAGACAATTGCAAATTCTGTATCAGAAGTTCTTTTTCTCACTTTCACCCATCATTGCTTCAAAACTTTCTCCTCTTAATGGACCTACACTCTCTTTTCTTTTTATTTCTAGAATACCCAAAGAACTCTTTTTTGCTGTTTAGGGTATCTCACAAACATCAGCTTGTTTTGAGCTTTAGCTTTTCTGTCAGAATTCTTATCATTTCTAGAGATTAATCTGCATTTTTCTTTACTTATGTTTCCTCCCATTTCCTGGTTCAAGTCTCCTCAGTGTTTTATACAAGTCCACATGTCAGTCTCTATATTTCTCCCATTTAAATTCCTTATGGGAGTTGTTTGCAATTGTGCTCGTTCAATAGAATTTTCCATCCTTCCTGCACTTTTATGTTTTTTTTATCTTAAGGCACTTTCCCTGAAACCTATTATTTCACTATCACCATCCCCCAGGACAGTGATGGCTAACTTTTTTGCCAGGAAGGGGGAGGGGGGGTTCACGTGTGTGCATGCCCACACTCATAATTCTATGCGCCCCGCCCCCATGCATGCACGTGTGACACTCCCCCCCATGCTCCATGTGGGACCAGAAGTTGGCAAACGGGCCATTTTTGGCCTCCGGAGGGCTTCTGGAGGGGTGAGGAAGGCTGTTTTCACCCTTCCCACACTCCTAGAGACAGCAAAAAATGGGCCTCCCCAACCCCCCCCCCGATACCCTCCAGAGGCAGGAAACAGCCTGTTTCCCTACTTCTGGTGGGCCCAGAAGCCCCGGAAATCAGCTGGCCAGAACGCACATGCACGCTGGAGCTGAGCTTGCATGCCCACTGATATGGCTACACATGCCACCTGTGGCATGCCTGCCATAGATTTGCCATCACAGCCCTAGGGTGTAGAATGAGTCTGTCACCAGCCTATGAATTCCTATATTAATAGACACCCACAACATTTCTAGATGACAGCAATTTATACCAAAATCATAGATTTTACCGCCCCCCTTCATTCATAATTAAGACTATATCTTTTCTTTTTGACATATATTCAGTAATTCTACTTCACAAGACAGACTCCCCTTGGTCAGACCTATCACATATTTCCCCCTTCTTTTAGCTTCACAAATACACAACATCTTTATTTGTCTTTCTTTCACGGCAAGCCATTCCACTTATTAATTGTTCTCAATGACAGGAAATTTCTTCTTAATTCTAGGTTGAATATCTCTTTGATGACCTTCCATTTGTTACTTCTCGTCCTGCCCTCAGGTGCTTTGGAGAATAGGTTGACTCCTTTTCTCTGTGACAACCCCTCAAATATTGCTAGCTTGACTTCTCTTCATTAGGCTAAACATGCCCAGTTCCTAGTCCTTATTCTGGTTAAACAACACTTTCATTTATCAATTTTAAAATAGATAGTGCCTATATCTAAATTAGATGACCAATCTTGTGCCATACACAGTGTTCTCTCTTAAGAACATCACTAGTCAGTTCTAATACATTTTGGCAACTAAAGGTGCTCTGCCACAAGCATGCAAATGTTTTTGTATCTGAATTATTAACCCTTCTGTAATGATTACCTTATTGAGCTAACATTTTTTTGTTCTTTTATCAGGTGATTCTGACCATCACATCACAATGGAAGATTTGAAAAAACTGCGATATCTGGAGTGTGTCATTAAAGAAGCACTTCGTCTTTTCCCTTCTGTTCCACTTTTTGGCCGTATTCTGAATGAGGACTGCTATATTAGTAGGTAGTCCAAACAGCTTGTAAGGAGAAGTTTTGTGTTATTGGACTTTATCAACTTTAAGAGCTGTGGTAGTGCAATGGTTAGAATGCAGTATTGCAGGCTAATTCTGCTGAGTGCTGACTGCCAACATTTTAGCAGTTCGATTCTCATCAAATCAAGGTTGATTCAGTCTTCCATCCTTCTGAGGTGGGTAAAATGAGACCCAGATTATTGGAGGTAATATGCTGACTCTGTAAACTTAGAGAGGGCTATAAAGGACTATGAAATGGTATATTAGTCTAAGTGCTATTGCTATCTTGGTATGACAAACATTTGTTGTTCTTTGGCAGGAGGATATAAAATACCAAAAGGGACTGATGTCATAATTCTGCCATATGCATTGCATAGAGACCCTGACAATTTCCCAGAGCCAGAGGACTTCAGACCAGAGCGTTTTTTTCCTGAGAATTCCGCTAGCCGACACCCATATTCTTATATCCCTTTTTCCGCTGGGCCCAGGAATTGCATTGGTATGTACCCAGAACAAAGTTGTATATCCCTTGGTTCTCTGAAGAATTATATGTCTTGAAATGATGACATTTTTTCCCAAAGAAGAGGTAATCATTAGAACATAGAACGATAGGCTTGGAAGAGAGCTTACACATCATCATCCCATGATGGCGAACCTATGGCACGTGTGCTAGAGGTGGCGTGCAGCACCCACTCTGATGGCACACGAGCCGTTGCACCAGTTCAGCTTGGCCATGCATGTGCATGCGCCTCCTGCCAGCCAGCTGGACTTTGGGTCTCTGCCGTGAATGCGCAGGCGGGATACGTGGAGTGCCATGCGTGGGGGTGTGGTGGTCTGCAAGAAAATTTTGTTGGTCTGTGGAAAATTTTGGTGGTCCACAAGAAAATTTTGGTGGTCTGTATTTTTGCTGGTGTACCCTGGTGCAGGAGCTGTGGCGCAAGCGGGCCGAATCAGCGATTGCGATGGCTAGAAGCCGTGGGAGTGAAGCACTACTTGCACTTGCGCAACATCAGCATTCCGCCTCGGTATATTTGCCCAGCCAGTGGTGCAAAGCAGCTCTCATCTCCTGCCGCTTCGGACTCAGAGCTGTAAATGGCGACTGGTCCATGGAGCAGCCGGATTTTGCTCTCCATTGCGGATGCCAGATCAGCTCCCTGTAAACTCTCGTCTCTCAAGGAGCGCTTGCTGAAGTGGCATGGGAAACTTTGGCTGGGCTCCTCGAGAGATGAGACCTTGCAAAGGGCCAGTCTGGCATCTGCAATGGAGAGCAAAATCCGGCTGCTCCCCTGACCAGATGCTGTTTACCACTTCGAGTCCCAAGTGGCAGGAGACGAGGGCTGCTTTGCTCCACCGGCTGGCGCAAATATACCAAGGCGGAATGCTGATGCCGTGCAAAATGAAATAGAGAAAAAGAGACAGAATGAAAGAGAGACAATGAGAAAAAAAATGAGAGAGACAGAGAGAAAGAGATAGACAATCAGAGAGTGAGAGAGAGAGAATGAGAGAAAATCAGAATGAGAGAGAATGAGAGACAGAGAAAGAGAATGAGAGAGAATAAGAGAGAGAGAGAATGAGAAAGCAAGAGAGCACCGCCTTCTTGGAAGAAGTGCGGGGGGGCTGAAGGGGGATGTCTTGCATTAAGTATAGACCCCCACCTCAATTTCGCAAGGTCGATGCAGCAGGCAGCGGTCCTTCCCAGCGCGCCTTGTTTCTCTGGAGCACTCCACCCCCTCCTGCTTCTGCCCGCCTCCTCCTTCCGGAGTCTCTGGGCTGCTTACTCAGCCGGAGGGAAAACTCAAAGGGTGCTCCACCGCACAGCTTGCCCACCTCCCCGGGGATGTTGACCAGGGGGCTGCTCTCTTTGCAGCTCTTGCTCAAAGCCGCCTGGCTCTGAAAGGGACATGCAGAGAATCAGAGAGTGAGAGAGAGAGAGAATGAGAGAGAATCAGAATGACAGAGAATGAGAGACAGAGAAAGAGAATCAGAGAGAATCAGAGAGAGAGAAAGATAATGAGTGGGAAAGACAAAGAGAGAATGAGAGAGAAAGAGGAAAGAGGGGGAGAGAGAAAGAGATGAGAGAGAGAGAAAGAGAGAGAAAGGGGGGAGAGAAAGAGAGATGAAAGAATGAGAGAGAATGAGTGGGAGAGAAAGAGAGGGGAGAGAAAGAGAATGAGGGAAAGAGTGGGAGGAGAAAGAGGGGGGGGGAGAGGGGGAGAGAAAGAGAGAAAGAAAGAGAGAATGAGTGGGAGAGAGAAAGAGACAATGAGAGAGAAAGAGTGGGAGAGAGAAAGAGGGGGAGAGAGATGGGAGGAGTGGGGAGAAAGAGAGAAGGGACAGTGCCTGAAGGACCCCATCCTGTCACCAGGCTTTTCAGCAAGCGGCACGCTGGATTCGTACTAGTGGTCCGCGGGATTTAAAATTATGAATTTGGTGGTCCCTGAGGTCCAAAAGTTGGGGACCCCTGTTTTGGAGAATATATCCATCCCCTCTTCTCTGTGACTGCCCCTCAAGTACTGGAAGATTGCTATCATATTACCACTAGTCTTTCTCTTTATTAGACTATATATACCTAGTTTCCTCAATCCTTATTGGTATGATTTAGCTTCCAGACCCTTATCATCTTATTCCTCTTCTCTGCACTTTTTCTAGGGTCTCAAAATCTTTTTTGTATTGTGGTTATCAGGTGCAGTATTCCAAATGTGGTCTTACCAGGCAGTATAAACATTTGGAGTAACTCCTAGAAGTGTCATAAGTTATGCTTGCTTTCTTGGAAGAAAGTATCAAGAAGGATCTCTCAAGACATCACACTTTAAAAGAATTATGGCGAAGCTAGATTTACTTTAGATGACAGCTTCCAAGATGATTAAGATTAAAGCACCAGGTTAGAAACCAGGTGGTTGAGTTTTAGTCCCACTTTAGGCAGGAAAGCAGGATTGGGTCAGTCACTCTCTCTTATCTCAATGCACCTCCCAGGGGAAAATAGGGAAGGAAGGAGTATTAAATATGTTTATTTCCTTATTTATAAAATTTATAAAAATAACAAAGGCAAATAAATAATGACAATGATCTGGGAACCTAGTGATTATGGGGAATAATTAAAAGAGAGCTAATATTTAGCTTCTAAAAGGGAAGTCTAAGATCAGAAATAAAAATACTCTACAAAGCTGATATGTTTGAGAATTGAAAGACTTGTTTTCTTTAGAAGTTGAAGGCAGGTCAAAGGGCAATGGAAGTATGTCTACATGGTTGAAGTTGATAAATAGTACAACATTTGCTTAGAATAGGTTTGGAGGTTTTTAAATGAGTCTTGGTGGTCATGTCTAAGCCATTATTTCATGGAATCCTGCAATGAACAGAGATAGAAGTTAATTTTTATATTTCTTCCAATTCCTACAATTATTATATCTGCTTGTGCTTAGGAGAAAAATATGAATAAGGTGTAGATTGAAAAAAGACACTCGGGTTATTTATTTATTAAACTAGTAATTTCAATCTAATATTTTGCACTAGAAAAAAAATAGGGCTGAGTCATATTGCTGAGATAGAACCACTTCCATGATTTCCTGCAATATGAATAATTTATAAATTAAGATTCGTGTACTCATTGCTCCTTCCTTCTCTTTTGTACCAATGAAGCAGAGGCCTTTATCATCTAACAAACTTCATTGCCCATGATGTTAACATAAGAGTAATCATTATAATTTAACCATGGTTAATGAGAACAACCAAATTCATGGATTATTCTCATTAATAGTTTTATCTGTTTGGTGATTACAAAAAATTGTGTTTGAGAGCAATGGATAGTGTAACCCCAAAGATTCATAGTCTCAGTAAAGTGATGGAATATCAATCTTCTGAGAAGTCCCACAGCAAAGAAAGAGGCAGTTGAAGAGAATATTCGAAGGATATAAAATTTATTTTCAATATGTTTACTATAGTACAATCCACTTCCTATTATGCTGCTTTACCCAATGGGATGGCTTTGTTTTGACATCTGTATAATGATGCTAGCTGCTTAATAAGGCTAGAATACATCTCCTAATATCACTCAGTGATGTTTTGGCTGAGCAGTTATTGGAGTTTCATGTGCTGTGCAGCCTTAATCAATGAATCTGAGATCTTGACTGTCATTGAGTTACATTGAATAATTATTATCACTAAAGAATAAATATTTGGTATCACAATTCAGTTAATGCCTTTACTTTTGAAACTCATATGTAGGTCAACGCTTTGCCCTGCTAGAAGAAAAGACAATTCTAGCAACCATATTTCGACATTTTTGGATTGAAACTAAGCAGAAATGTGAGGATGTTCATATGGTTGCAGAACTGATTCTTCGTCCAAGCAAAGGCATCTGGATTCAGCTAAAAAAGAGACCAACTTGCAATTCTTCGTATAAGAAACTACAGGAGTAGTACATTCAATCATTTCATCGATAAAAACCATGCATTTTGATGAATGGACAATAAAAATGACTGACAATGAAGAAAGTAGCTTGCTTTTAGAAAACAATTACAATCAAAGAGTTTTGTGATTGTGGATCAATGCTCAAATAATTAACTATACCGAAACAAAATAAAATACATCAATCACTACACATCCGTATGTACATAGGGCAATATAACAGTATAGTAATATAACAGTTGTCAAGGATGATATGTTAAACCTGGTACTGCTATGTTAGGTCATTGGTTCTACTCATGAAGTTTCTCATTAAAGGTTCATGATGAAAGTTAGGAGTCCTGAAGAAAGCAAAGAGTAGGAATAAATACGAAATGTCACTGGGCTGAAATAAGAAATAGAGTTCCTCAAGGATTTCTTCTGCAATGTTTTTTTATGATTTTTAACTTGTTTTTTAACTTGTTAATAAATAATCTTGACTTCGAGATAAGAGCTAGTCATCTGCAAACTGTATAATGCTACCAATAAAGAATAATACTATTGATCAAATTCTGTTAATCAAATAATATATATTTGTGTATGTATGTACGTATACACACACACACACTAATATATGTAGTAAATCTATATATGTAGTAGATCTATCAATAGTAATAGCATATGTATAATACTATTATTCAAAATCAGTTCTGAAGAGTTCCTGAAGTTTTTAAGCCAGTGGTGAAATCCATTTTTTTTTACTACTGGTTCTGTGGACGTGGCTGTGGCTTGGTGGGTGTGGCAGGGGAAGGATACTGCAAAATCCCCATTCCCTCTCCACTCCTGGAGGAATGATATTGCAAAATCTCCATTCCCACACCACTTTGGGGCCAGCCAGAGGTGGTATTTGCCGGTTCTGCTAACTACTCAAAATTTCCGCTACAGGTTCTCCGAGCTGCTCAAAATTTTCGCTACCAATTCTCCAGAACCTGCTGGATTTCACCCCTGCTTTAAACTCACTAAATTCAGTGAAATGACAAAAAAAGCTTCAGGACCTGAATGATTCGTGAAATTAATGCAATATATATAGTCATTGCATTAGTGCAAAAGTGCATAAATTCAGTATCCAGTAAAGGCTTTGAACCCATACAGAAAATTTGGCTTTCCAAGTCTCAATTTCCAAATAAGGATGAATACAATAATGTAGTGCATCCTGGTGGCCAGTAACTTCAGTCTAAGTATAAAATAATTAACTTGGATAAAAAAAACTTTAATTTTATGTGCTGATTGAGTCTGAACTGTCTGCAATTAGAGAGAAAAATATGTTGGATCATAATCAATAGCTCAATGAACGGATTCTGCAACTATTAAAAAAAGCAAATTCCATTTATTAGGAAAGGAGATTGAAAATAAAATAACAATGTTGTAATACAAACCTTCAAATAGATATGTCTGTAACTTGAATGCTATGTACACGTCTAACTGCTACATTTGAAACAGAGTTAGAAAACTAAGAAGGGTAACCTGGCAGTTCCCAACCCCCGGACCCTGGCTCACTCCTGGGCCATGAACTATTCAGAACTGGGCCGCAGAAATGGAGTGCGAGTACATATGTGTATTCCCACTTGTGCGAGCAGAGGATAAGTGCATGCACAAATGGAGCAGCACACACAAGTTCCATGGAACTATCCCCTCTTCCCATCCAGCTGGCTTGCAAAACCAGAAAGGTTTGAGAACTGTAAATGGGATGGGGATCTCAAATACCTGTTTTTGAAGAAAAGGTGAGAAATTTTTGGAACCTGGTATGCAAAAATGACAACTGAAGGACCTAAAATATTAAAAAAATCAGGAAAGGTTTTTCTCCTGTCAGCACACAAGGACCAAACGTAATTTAATAAAACTGATATTTAGAGGAGTTAGAAGAAAACCCTTGTTTGCACAAGAAGTAATATATCTGCAGATTCATTAACCCAATAGCAACAGCACTTAGAGTTATATACTGGTCCACAGTGCTTTACAGCAGTGGCCCAACCTTTTGGACATTGGGGACTGGGTCCATGGAGAAAGGTTTTTCTGTGGACTGGGTGTTTTTGCATGCTGCCTACATCCTGTGGACAGGGCTTCACTTGTTTGTACAGCCTGGTTAATGGCAGGTTGCAGACCAGTGTCAGTCCATCGACTGGGAGTTGGAGACTCCTGCTTTACAGCAGTCTGAGCAGTTTACAAAATGAGCATATTGCCTCCAACAATCTGGGCCCTCATTTTAGTGACCCAGAAGGATGGAAGGCTGAGTCAACCACAACTCCTTCAGGACTGAATTCCAGACTATGGGCAGAGTCAGCCTGCAACACTGCATTCTAACCACTGTGCCACCAGTCATAAAACATGATGATTACTAATCTGGATGGTGTTAAAAGCAATTTATTGTATAATATTTGAGGACAGATCTATCAAAGACAATATTGAGACTCGATATTTTCTCTTGATTGTGGGACAGCGTGCTCGAGATACCATTAGCAAAGGACTTCTGTGTATAGCAGGAGTCCCCAACCTGGGACACAGCCTATTGCTGGGCCATGGCCTATTTGGAATTGGGCCATGTGATTGGCAGGCTGTAGCATGTGTGTGCACATGCTGGCCCGCTACTTGTGCAGCCCACTTCCCCTCTTCCTCCACCCCCAAAGCAGGGCCACCAAGCCGGCAAGGGTGGGGGCTGCTGGTGCACAGTATATCTTCATTTTCTACTTTTAGTGAATTTGGGTATATTAAGCTCTAGGAACCTTTGTCTTTATATAGTAAAATTTATGCACAGCTTTGATGGAGCCTATAGAAAAGTTGTATACTATACATATTACAGGACTAATGTATGACATCGGATTCATAAACTATTATACAAAACAGTTTTGCATAATAATATAATTGTGCTCTAGCAAAACTAGTAAAAATGCTGCAGTAAAGTCATTTGTTTTTTAAAAAGTATTTTTGGATTTTTAATTATTATGTGCCTCAATCCTGAACACATTGATGTAACGTTACTGCTTGTTAAATCCAACTTCCAAAAGAAGGTCAGTTGGTGAGATTACCCTGTTCATTGCACATTCCTTTGGGTAGTTCCCAAATTGATAAATCCTGACTTTTTTCATCAATTGTTACTTCTAGAACTACTGTGAACATGCATTTGCTGCAAATATATGCCAGGTTGACAAACATATTTCAACCCTGCAATCAAAGACAAACATATTGCAATGCTGCAATTAAACAAATCCCCATCTGTTTGATTAATTTTTGTTCTTAGGGCAAGAGTAGTAAGATAGCTTTATTTCTTCTTGTCCCTTTTTCACAATTTCAGGCTAAATAACTATAAACTCTTAACTCAAAGAGATATTAATTATAAATTTTCCTTAAACGTCCTTCTAAATTTGTCAGGCAAATGCCTGCTAATTTAATTGACTCACTCTATGAATGATGCTTCCTGATATCAGTGTGCATTTTTATTTGCTTTTTAATCAGTGCTGACTCAGGAAGTGATAGTCACTCTTTTACCCACAATGGACAGATCACTTGCAACTTTCAGTCCTGACTGCTCCGCACACAGTTCCTCAGACCATATGGAGCGTTTCTGATCAGTCTTACTTACCTTGCTGCCTACTTATCTAATCTTTAAAATCACCTACAGTAGGTTGATGGACATCAGCAGATCTAGGGACAATGAATTACATAGTCTTATTTATTTTTCAGTTGTTTTGTTGTCTTGGATTCAGCTATATTGGTTGACACCATATTGTTTCATTTTATATTTTCTGGGGAAATAACAACAGTGACAGGGTTCCGACAGATGCCCTAATTAAAACATGAGCCTCGAGCCAAGCTTCAAAAGAAATTCAGTTATTTATTAGATGCTTCATGTTGGCACGTTCCCAAATGAAGCCAACTCTGACCCCACATAATTTACAGCCCTAATCATGATCCTGTTTGCACCCCTCCCCCCCCCAGCATGTGTCATCAATCACATTCACCAGTGGAGCAATTTCCTAGGTTGTAGAGATCACCCCCCTCTGGCTGCTGTGGGTAAACCTGGGAGACAGCCTTTCTCAAGTATTCAGCTGGAATATGCTCCTGTCTTTGGCTGCCATGCTGCTTCGTCAGTTTTCCATTACCCTTGCCTATGGCAACTCGAGAGCAGGCCAGGGATGCTATGCAAGTTGACAAACAGCTTTATATATATATAAATGGTGCAGTTTGGATGGTAAGTGAGCCTTCAAGGAAATCCTCATTTTATAGCCTTAGTAGCACGGTGAAGAAAGTCTCCTTCCCCTCCTCAACTGCATTTGGCAGAATTACAAAGGAAGGGCCTTGACAAAGATCTTAATATAGAGACCAATTAGTGCAATTTATCAATTGTTATGCCTGTGTTGTCTATATAAAATACAGCCTTCATATTGGAAGGGTATTTTATAAATAAGAAACCCAAATGAACTGGGTAGAAATCAGGTTTGAGTGGATGTAACCTAGAAGGCTTGCCCAGCAAGTTACCTTTTCTAGTGATCATAATGGATGATTAGCTTAATGAACTACAAGATGAATATTCATACAAACTCCTGTATGTAAGTCCATCTGAGTATTTATTTATTTATTTATTTATTTATTTATTTATTTATTTAAATTTGTATACCGCCCTTCTCCCGAAGGACTCAGGGCGGTTCACAGCCAGGTAAAAATACATAATAAACTATAAATACAATTAAAATACTATTAAAAGACTTATTAAATTGGCCAGAATTAAAATTTAGAAATAAAACCCATTAAAAACCCATAAACTTAAAAAACTAACCCAGTCCAGCGCAGATAAATAAGTGAGTTTTAAGCTCACGGCGAAAGGTTCGGAGGTCCGGAAGTTGACGGAGTCCTGGGGGGAGTTTGTTCCAGAGGGCGGGAGCCCCCACAGAGAAGGCCCTTCCCCTGGGCGTCGCCAGACGACACTGTCGCGCCAACGGCACCCTGAGGAGTCCCTCTCCGTGAGAGCGCACGGGTCGGTGAGAGGTATTCGGTAGCAGCAGGCGGTCCCGTAAGTAACCCGGCCCTATGCCATGGAGCGCTTTAAAGACGTTCACCAACACCTTGAAGCGCACCCGGAAGGCCACAGGTAGCCAGTGCAGCCTGCGCAGGATAGGTGTCACCCGGGAGCCACGAGGGGCTCCCTCTATCACCCGCGCAGCTGCATTCTGGACTAACTGTAGCCTCCGGATGCCCCTCAAGGGGAGCCCCATGTAGAGAGCATTGCAGTAGTCCAGACGAGACGTCACAAGGGCGTGAGTACTGTGCATAAGGCATCCCGGTCTAGAAAGGGGCGCAACTGGCGCACCAGGCGAACCTGGTGGAAAGCTCTCCTGGAGACGGCCGTCAAGTGGTCTTCAAAAGACAGCCGTTCATCCAGGAGAACGCCCAAATTGCGTACTCTCTCCATCGGGGCCAATGACTCGCTCCCGACAGTCAGCCGCGGACTCAGCTGACTGTACTGGGATGCCGGCATCCACAGCCACTCCGTCTTGGAGGGATTGAGCTTGAGCCTGTTTCTCCCCATCCAGACCCGTACGGCTTCCAAACACCGGGACAGCACTTCGATAGCTTCATTGGGGTGGCCCGGTGTGGAAAAGTACAGCTGGGTGTCATCAGCGTACAGTTGGTACCTCACACCGAAGCCACTGATGATCTCACCCAGCGGCTTCATATAGATGTTGAACAGAAGGCGAAGAATCGACCCCGCGGCACCCACAAGTGAGGCGCCGCGGGGTCGACCTCTGCCCCCCCGTCAACACCGTCTGCGACCGGTCGGAGAGATAGGAGGAGAACCACCGATAAACGGTGCCTCCCACTCCCAATCCCTCCAACCGGCGCAGCAGGATACCATGGTCGATGGTATCGAAAGCCGCTGAGAGGTCTAATAGGACCAGGGCAGAGGAACAACCCCTATCCCTGGCCCTCCAGAGATCATCCACCAATGCGACCAAAGCCGTCTCCGTGCTGTAACCGGGCCGGAAGCCGGACTGGAACGGGTCCAGATAGACAGTTTCCTCCAGGTGCAAGGGAAACTGATATGCCACCATACTCTCTACAACCTTCGCCGCGAAGCGAAGGTTGGAGACCGGACGATAATTACCTAAAACAGCCGGGTCCAGGGAAGGCTTCTTGAGGAGGGGCCTCACCACCGCCTCTTTCAAGGTGGCCGGAAAGACTCCCTCCAACAAAGAAGCACTCGTAATCCCCTGGAGCCAGCCTCGTGTCACCTCCTGAGTGGCCAGCACCAGCCAGGAGGGGCACGGGTCCAGTAAACACGTGGTGGCATTCAATCTACCCAGCAACCTGTCCATGTCCTCGGGAGTCACAGGGTCAACTCATCCCAGACAACATCACCAAGACCGCCCTCAGATGCCCCGTCCGAATCACCACAATTTTGGTCCAGACCGTCCCTAAGCTGAACGATTTTATCGTATAGATAACCGTTAAACTCCTCAGCACGTCCCTGCAACGGGTCATCCCGCTCCCCCTGGTGAAGGAGGGAGCGGGTCACCCGAAACAGGGCAGCTGGGCGGTTATCTGCCGACGCAATGAGGGAGGAGTATACAAGGACATTGAAATGCAACAACACCTAAGGTGGACCAAAGCAATTATGATGTACCAAAGACCAAGAGAAAATTAGAGTATAACTGATGGATAAAAGAAACAAGAGTCAATACATGAACATCCATGATTAAAAACTGCCCAAGAACAACTACATACTTCCCCAAATTATTTTCTACATTTGTACCAATATTTTACAAGATTGATGAAAAAAGCTTTAGATGATAAAATTAAAAAGGTGAAAAAAAATGGGCATGTTTATAAATTAGATGAAGTGTGTGTGTGCTTGTAGTATATAAGAGATTTTCTATATACCCTTTTTTTGTAATTGATGTTTTTCATCTACAACTTCTCTCACTATTTTTCTATACCTGGAAATCTTTCTGAAATTAAGATATTACAAGAAATTTTGGTAGCTAAGTTAGAGAAACTCTTCACTTACACTTAGTTGGGAATAGCATGTTGATCTGTGATGAATATATCTAATTAGTTGTAGTGGTATTTAGAAATGTACTAAAGGGACAAATAATGGGGTCTAGGAAACTCACCACAGCCAACTTGCCATGATCAATTCACCACAGACAACTTGCCGTGGGACAGCTTGCTGTGGCCAACGATTCACAGGACAACTTGCCACAGGACAATTCAACGCCATATTAATCATTTCATTTAGGTACTTTTATTATTGGCTATCAGATTTTCATCAAAATTATTGTAATTCTCGTATTTCTGATTTGACTTTCTTTAGTTTATTATTATTGGCCATGGTTCCATCAAAATTAATTTAACTTTGTATTTGTTGATTGTCTTTTGGCGAGTTGGCCACAGCGAGTTGGCTGTGGCAAGTTGGCAGTGGTAAGGTGGCCATAGAGAGTTGTCGCATTCTACCACTTAGAATTCTTTTCCTAGGGAAATGGGCAGTTCAAAATGTGAAAAATACATACATACATACATACATACATACATACACAAAGAGGAATATATGATTTTTTTAAGCACAGTAGAAAGAAGTATATTGGCATATACATATATAATTAGATAGCAAAATATCTATTTGCCTTTCTGATCTCCTTTTCTCTTTGCCCCCATCCATCCAGGGGGTCAAAAAAAACAATGAAGGTGGCCAGAGCTATGCAAAGCCCATTTTTTAATATGCAGTTTGATGCATAGCTTCTATGATGCAGTCTCAATGTAGATTGCCTTCCCTCCGTCCCTCTCTTCTTTCCTACCTTCCTTCCCACATTTCTCATGCTAAACTTTGGAAAGCAAATCTCTGTCAGTGCTGGTATTTATTGGATCCAGCAACTTCAAAGGGTGAAACAATGTTTACTGTGCAAGTTTTTTTGAAAAGTAAACATGTTAGGCTAAACATTGACAGAGGGGCTGGTATTACGGTGCACAATTGAAACCAGTCTGTTTCTTCTCCTTTCTTTTCAATACAGGTTTTTTTTCTTTTCCTTCTTTTGCTCATATTTTTTTTTGGCAAAGAATATAAGCACTTGTTTACAGAGAAAAGTTACAACCAGTAGAGCCACTGCTCCAGGTAATGGAATTCTTCAACTCAAAAGGGATGGCTTTTTAATATTAGAGAAAACTGATTCTACTGCAGGAGATAAATTTGTGACTGTTTACAGCCATCCATTTAACAATAATAACTTTTAGCAATGTAACAATAATTAAAAACAACACCAGAATAGCTGCATCTTTAAAATCATTATTCTACTGTATTAATAAGTTAATTTTTTTTCTAAATAATTACAAAAATGATCTGGAATAATTAGAAAACGGATTTTTTTTAAAGGTGCAGACAATCCTCTTTTTTTTTCTCTTATAAAAATTTTCTAATAATCATATATGCATGTTCCTACATATAAACAACTCTGAAAACTGTAGGTTTAACTTCAGTATAGATTTTACAGGATTAAAAACATTAAAAACAACAGCAAAATGTTTATTCAAACGATAACAATAAAACATTCATTTTTCAATGAAAACAAATGCCGTATAAACAGTAGCAAATCGGACCTCTTGAGAAATTCAGTGTTTGTGAATTTGAGTAGCAACCTCTTGATATACAACCCTCCCATAGATTATAATGCAAGTTTATATATATTATAATTCATAGACATGTACTGTATAATATTTAGAAAGGATTATTTAAAATAAGTGGCTGCAGGTTAAATGGAACCAAATGGACTTTTACATGAATACATGTAAAACTAAAACTTGATGTAGAATCATTCAAAAATTGATAGCTACACACAGAAAATGGAATAAAAATATAGTGTTGCATTTTTTTTTCTTTTAGGATGTTTTGGATCTTTCAAACTTTTTATTTCATTGCATTGTCTTCTGTACAGAGTGGTAAGTACCATACACAGGACCTATGCACTTATCTATATAATATAAACCAGGGACCCCAACACCCAGGCTGCTACTGGTCCATGGCCTGTTTGGAACTGGACCACATGAGTGGCTGGCCAGTGCATATGTAGGCCAGTTTCCCTCTCCCCCCTCTACTGGGCTGCCAAACCGTAAAGGTTGGAGACCACTGATATAAGTTACCATAAAGAGTAGGGTACTTCAAAGAACTGTATCTTAAATCCATACAGAGTTTTGTCTTCAGAAGGGATTTTCAGAAGTAGCATCATTTTCAATTGAATTTTTTTAATGAAAAGGCATAAGCTTTTGTGATGTGCAGCTCACTTCAGATGCATCTATGGTAGACAGTTTCTATGTAGATCTATTACTGAGTGTGTAGACAAACTTATTGTTTTGGTGAAATGTTCACTTGAATTCAGTCCTGTAAATGGTCCTTGCCATTTCTCCTTATCACCTTTTCAACACCTCATTCCTAAAAATTAGACTTTTTTTTTAAAAAAAGAAACAGAATGAGAGTTGAAGGGTAATAAAAGACTTAAAAAGGCATGATTGACTGATTTTAATCCTAAATTGGAGCATTCCACATTATTTTGTTGATATTCTTACTTATAGATTGCAAAATCTTTCCCTCTATGGTGGAGAAAATTAACACTTGCTTATTATTTCATTCTTGGGTCATCTAGAATTTATCTATAATATACTAGAAATAATAAGGGTACTGGCTACTTACAAGACTGGACAAAGGACTGTGACCAGGGGCATCTTTCGTTAGCATTTCTATTTTATTCAAATGAAAATATCCTTAGAGACAGGATCAATAATTTTTGAATTTAATATTTTTCATGAATTTAGTACTTGCAGGAAGTTTTGAAAAACATGAAAGGTAATAATCAAGACAAAGTTTCAGCTCCACAATGCTTTTTCCAATACATGACTGTGGCAATGATTTATGTTCTTTTGTTTATCAATCATAATTACAAAAATATTCCAGTCCAGCATTTTCACAGGATAAAAAGAATATATTTGAAACTAGATGTTGTATTTTCTAAGTTACAAACTATTTTCAAACAAGTTAAAATTTAATGATGTAACAGGGACAGACAGTAAAATAAATGCATTTTAAAAGTGTAGTTATACATTTCTTATTCATTTTGGAAGTGCTACAGTATTTTGGATTTTGATGTGAACAAAAACCATTTCAATTTGCCCATATAACAGGAATGTTCTATATTTGACAGTAACCTTCAAAAAGACTAGAAAACTTGAAAGATGTGAGAAAATAGAGATGCATGGAAAATACTTCTGTTTCAGCTAAGGAACTTGCAGCCAAACAAGAAATTGTGTTTAGTATAGAGGGAAGAGCTTTTAAAAAAGGAAAGAAGAATGGTTTCCACATTCTGAATTAGCATCCTGGCATGAAATTTTGGGCCATGAATTTTGTTGCAAAACCTGGGTATGAATAACATATTAAGTCTTCAAATAACTGGAATTATTTCTGTTTAAAAATATGGATAATCTCTAAATCTGTCTATGCCCTTTGGTGACAGTTCTTGCATTACATACTGAATCACAAACTTGTTAGCCAGATTTTAGCTTTCATGGTTTGTGATAAGGTTAGCTCATGGTTCTCTAAGTTGTGGAAGCTCAGATGATTTGGTTTAAGCAAAGCCATGGTTAATTATAATGTCCTTCCTGTTAAAGACTACTTCAGCTTTAATTTCAATAATACAAGAGCAACCAATAGATTTAAACTTAATGTTAACCGCTTTAATCTAGATTGCAGAAAATATGACTTCTGTAACAGAATCATCAGTGATTGGAACACTTTACCTGACTCTGTGGTCTCTTCCCATAATCCCAAAAGCTTTAACCAAAAGCTTTTTACTATTGACCTCACCCCATTCCTCACCATAAGGGGCGTGCATAAGAACACAAGCGTGCCTACCGTTCCTGTCCTAGTTTTTCTTTTTTCTTCTTCATATATATATATATGTTTTCTGAGGTTTTCACGGGTGTTTGTATATAGGTCTTTGGTTGTTCGGGTTTTCTCCCGTGTAAAATTGGAAGTGTCTTGGCGACGTTTCAACGAAGTCTCATTCGTCATCTTCAGGCTTCAGCTTCGTGCTTCTGGGAGCAAAAGCACTCCCAGAAGCTCCCAGAAGCACGAAGCTGAAGCCTGAAGATGACGAATGAGACTTCGTCGAAACGTCGCCAAGACACTTCCAATTTTACACGGGAGAAAACCCGAACAACCAAAGACATATATATATATATGTTGGACCAGGGAAGAACACTTTAAAGTCACAGGACACGATATTGACTTTAAAAAGACCAGAACTATCGCCAAAACTGAACACTTTAACAACAGAATAATCAGAGAAGCCATCGAGATAGAAAAACGCCCACACAGCATGAACAAACGAGATGATACCTCCCGCCTACCAGCCATTTGGAAACCTGCCCTTATTGACAAACGTGTCCCTAACACGAGGAATGACACCAGACCCACACTCACGAGGTCCACACAGGATGTCACCACCACACATCCACCCAGAAAGCACACCCAAACCCACACTGATCAGGAAGCACGACCAAGGACCAGAAGCCAAACCGCAGCTGCAACATTAGCCATTTCAAACCCCTCCAATCCATACATGCAGCAGACTGACACCCACTACGAAGATGTAGCACGACCACGAACACGAAGCCAAACAGCAGCAGTGCAGCTCACCAGCTCAGATCCCCATGCAACTCAGACTAATTTGAGCACAACCAAGCCCCCACCCAAACAGGACACACCCCCAGCCAATCAGAGCACAAAAAAACCCACATCCAATCAGAGCACAGCCAAGCTCCCACCCAATCAGTTCAAACCCCACTAGCAGTTAAAAGGAAGAAACAGCTGCAATCACACATTGCTCCCAGAAGCACGGTTGAAGCCTGAAGATGACGAATGAGACTTCGTCGAAACGTCGCCAAGACACTTCCAATTTTACGCGGAGAAAACCCAATAACCAAAGACCTACATACAAACACCATGAAAACCTCAGAAAACATATATATATATATATATATATATATATATATATATATATATATATATATATAGGTCTTTGGTTGTTGGGTTTTCTCCGTGTAAAATTGGAAGTGTCTTGGCGGCGTTTCAGCGAAGTCTCATTCGTCATCTTCAGGCTTCAGCCGTGCTTCTGGGAGCAATGTGTCACACATTGCTCCCAGAAGCACGAAGCTGAAGCCTGAAGATGACGAATGAGACTTCGTCGAAACGTCGCCAAGACACTTCCAATTTTACACGGGAGAAAACCCGAACAACCAAAGACCTATATACAAACACCCGTGAAAACCTCAGAAAACAAATATATATATATATATATATATATATATATATGCTTATACCTCCTTGTTGTGTCTCGTCCAATCTCACCTCAGCGGGGTCTTCTTATCTGCTTCCGAACACGGAGGAATGTTCTAGTATGCCTCCTGGCCCCAGCCCTGGCTCCATGCCCAGACAGGCTGAAGAGGAAGAAATATCTCCAGCCCCCAGCTCTGGCTCCATGCCCAGGCAAACGGAGCAACTAGACCCCTTCCCCTCCTCCACAGCATGTGAGTCTGAGGGAGGTCTATTACCAACAGCTGCCGACTGGAGTGATCCTCGCGTCAGAAGACTTGATAGGCGGAAGCAACAGAAGGAAGAGAGGGCAGGCCTGGATAAGTGCTGAGTCATGGAGCCACACCCCATGGCCTATATAAAGGATCTGCTTTCTGGCATTCTCTGAGTCAGGCAAAGTCTAAACATATCTTGCTGAAGTCACTTTCTGGTCTCCTGCCTGCCCTGAGGACTTTGCTAGGACTTTGGCAGAGCTGCAGAGGCACACCTGATTCGGATTTCCCTGACCCGGCCGTCAGCGGAGGAGTGGGACACGACACTCCTTATATTTCTTCATATATATGTTTAATCTTTTTATGTGATGCTTATGTATATTGTGACAAAATAAAATAAATAAATAAATAATCCTGGGGCAAGCATATCCATAGCCCGGCTTCCTTTAAGTCTACGCTTAAGTCAAAACAACTCATCAATATTTTTCATTGTATTTATTAATTAATCAAATTTATATGGACCCATCTCACCGAACGTGACTCTGGTGACATACAACAATATGAGTTATAAGTAAAAAAGGTATTTATTCTGTTTCCTTTCATGGACAAGATATTTGAATTCCTGCATAAGATTCCAGTGCCTTCTAGTGTTGACTAAACTTAGATCTTCTTAGCAAGGGGTTCTCTGCCTGGTTGCTGGGTAGGCATGGCCATGGTGGGCCTGGCCTAGCTGGCCTCCTGCACCATGGTGGAAGGGTGCCTTTTTGCCCTCTCCAGGCTCTGGAGGCTTTCCTCAAGCCTCTGGAAGGGTGGAAACGGCTTTTCCAGGCTCCGGAGGCAAAGTCCTTCCCGAATTTCCAGTAGGCCCATTTTTTGCCTTCTGAGAGCCTCTGCCTGAGCCCTGTACTTACCTGCATCCAAAACGGACTGCTTGGGGACTCCTGGGAAGGGCGGGGTGGGATGGGCAGGGCCAGACAAGAGTGGGATTTGGGGGTTCTCCGAACTGCACAGAATCTTAGCTATAGGTTCTTCCGAACCCCTGTGAACCCCCAGCAGCCTACCCCTGGATCTTCTGACTTTGCAGCACAGCTAACACTCAGCATCTTTTCTGCTTTTTTCTTGCTTCAGAATGTATGTCTAAGGTGTACAGAAACACATATATGGAAGGAGGAGACATAGCTAGGGTTTATACCCCAACTGCAGATTATTGTCAGATGGTGTGCACTTATCATCCAAGATGTCTTTTGTTCTCCTACATACCTGGAAGCTCGGTAAAAACTACTGCAAGGTAATGCTAAGATTATTTGATGAATTATGTGTACATTCCTGAGGGCATGACAGTGGTGTGAAAAGGCCTTTCTAAGACAAAAGAGCAAATAAGGAAATGGAAGGTACTTCTAAATAAATGATGACAAGAAGAAGACAAGAGTGAGTGGCAATGGAAGTTACATCTGTTGAGTTGGACACTCTTATAAATCCAGTAAGTAAGAAAAGAAGTAAATGTAAGAAATACCTATTGTATGAATAATGTATCCTACTTCCAACTAACAGGTTTTCTTGCTTCCTGAAAGAAATTGATACTCAAGAATTACCAAAGATTTACAGGGAAGGAATAATCTCTGGTCATTCTCAGAAGCAATGCACTCAAATTACTGGTAAGGCCTAATTATTTATTTACAAACAATTTACAAAGCAATGAAAAGAACATATGGCTCTAAAAGTGACCTTATAGCAAATCTAATAATTGGCCATTTATTTCAATATTCCTTGTACCAAAAAATTTGCTAAAGGTTTAGCTGGAAGCTTGAGTTGAAGTCTTTCCAGAACTTCAAGAATTTTACTCAAAGTCCTCTAGGAGAAGGGTTTTTCTTCTTAAAAAACTTAGATTTTCTTCCACATCTTTCTTTCTTTCTTTTTTCTAGCTTGCAGTAAAAAAGTCTATGAAGGACTGGATATGCAAGGGGAAAATTACAATATAACTACTGCTGACAATTATCATCACTGCCAACAGAGATGCACCAATGATAAGCACTGTTACTTTTTTACATATACCTTAGAATCATTTCACAGTGCACCACTACGGTAAATAATAATAAATAATATTCAGGATTTGTGTCATTGGACTAAAGAGAGAGTACAAATAGCTTGATACTACTGAAGTGCTTTGATATGCAGGTAGTCCTTGACTTACGACCAGAATTTGAGCCCAGAATTTCTGTTGCTAAGCGAGACATTTATTAAGTGAATTTTGCCCCATTTTACATCTCGCCATAGTTGTTAAGTGAATCACTGCAGTTGTTAAGTTAGTAACATGGTTGTTAAGTTAGTAACATGGTTGTTAAGTGAATCTGGTTTCCCCATTGACTTTGCTTGTTAGAAGGTCACAACAGCTTATGACCCTAGGACACTGCCACTGTCATAAATATGAGTCAGTTGCCAAGTTCTGAAATTTGATCACATGATCACGGGAATGCTGCAATAATTGTAAGTGTGAAAAATGGTCATAAGTCACTTTTTCCAAAGTCATTGTAACTTTGAATGGTCACTGAATAAACTGTTGTAAGTCAAGGACTACCTGTACTAACTGCTTGTGGGAATCAACACAGTGTATACCCTAGCAAGTGAACTTATGAAAGCTGGATCTGAAGCATTCATCATAAAAAGCAGGGACATGCAAGGTTTTCAGTTATCAAATGCAAACTATGCCCCCATTTTAGTTGCATGTTCAGAACTGGATTTGAAATTAAGTTCATAAAATGGCAGGTTCTGATACTGTTGTGATCCACTGGCTGTTGTTGCCCACATGGTGCACCAAAAGTCTTTCAATCTAGGATCCACGAGTTAATCAAATACTTAAATGTATCATATTATTGTTGAACACAATACTGGAATAAATGCAGGGAGATTATATCTAGGTCAGGGAACCCAGCCCCTGGACAGTCGCCCTCTACTGGGCCTTGAGCTGTTCAGAACCAGGCTTCAGAAATTGCGGGCAATTTTAGATGGTGCATCCCCAGTTGCGCAAGCAGTGGGAAAGTGCATGCGCACTCCATTTGCGCAAGCGGTGGAAGAGTATGCTCTCCTCTCACAGAAATGGAGCTGCTACTTGTGCAGGCAACCATCCCCTCCCACCACCACTGGTTCACAAAGCTGGAAAGATTGGAGAACACTGATCTAGGTTAAATATAGTTAAATTGTTGGACTTAATTAGGAGACCATGAATTCTAGTTTTCTCTTTAGAATGGAAGCTAGCTGGATAATTTTGAGTTGGTCAACCTCTCTGCCTAAAAAGAAAATACAGCAAAACTCTGTGAAATATTGCCAAGAATAGTGTCCTGTAGTCACCAGAAGTTAAAGTTAACTCAATGGACTGTAACAACTACATATTGGTTGAAAAAAACTTGATTGAATATTAGATAGCAGCAAAGAAATATAGAAACTTTATTTGTTGTTTTCTATTTTTTCAGTCCATCCCATTTTTTTCTACCAGAATCTGCCATTATACATATTATGTATACATATACTGTATACATATACAGTATACATCTAGAATTTAAGTACTATTGTTTTAGGTAATATCATATTTTTCCATGAATTCAGTTCAATCATTTTTTGTGCTAAAGCTGTCTAAAGTATTGGCCATCATTGCATGTTATGATACTATCTTTGCCTGACTCAAAGAATGTACTATCAGCATCCGGCAGGAGACGAGAGGGGCCCGGCTGCAGAGAGGGGGGCGAGCAAGGCACAACAGATACTAAATTATGTGAATTAACAATGAGTGATATAGATATGATTTGGAAAAATACTTTTTCTTGTCTACTCAATATGTATAGTTCCTAATAGAAACTATACAATAATAGGTTATAGCATAGTACTTTCTTTCTAATCTGTAGCACCATGAAAGATTAAGAAAGACATTGGATACTGGAGTCATATTTTACCCAAAACTGCGGTTTAGCTTTAACCGCAGTGGAATAAGCCATAATGACTGTGGTTACCCATTGCACTCAGCTATAAATCACATGGCTGGAATTCATACAGACCCTAAGCAAATCCAAGCAAATTGTGTGTCATATAGTATCCAGGTCACAATATGTTTATAATAAAACACAGGAGTCTGCAAGCTTAGCCTGAAATAATTGAGCTGAAGTTTGCATTAAATAGTATCTGTTTTCTTTTCTTATCCAGTAATAAATGCTACTTGAAATATAGCAGCACAGGAACCCCAAATCATATAAGGCAGCTTAGGAATGTTGTTTCTGGATTTTCATTGAAAACATGCCAACTTGCCCAAACAGGTAAGTTCCTTTGTTTTAAAACTATGGATATTATCACAAACTGTTTTAAGACATGGTGTGTAAATATGTGTCATACCAGACACTTTTCCAATTTGGCACCTTCCAGATTTGTTGGGACTGGCTGAAAATTTTAGTAACTGCAATTCCAGGATATCTGATGGGACCATATTGGGAACTTGCCCTATGGAGCAAGTTCCCAATGCTACAAGATCTATAACAAGGCTCTATAGGCAATTACAAGATAATTCTATAAATATGAATGCCAACTGAACTTGTTTCAAATTTTATTATGAATATTATAATCTAACTGGATTCATAATGTTCTTTGCATATTTTAGCACATTCTTCTAAATTATTTTTGCAATCTAAGCTATGCAGTCTAAGCTAATATTTACACCTAAGATTTGTGTCAAGCAAAAGTCATCCCTAACCCATCCCAGTGTCTTTCTTTCCGTCCTTGTCTAACTCATATTTTAAAAGGGGGCACCTGTATGGCACCATGCCCCCTCCCTCCATCAGACTGTCATCTAAGTTAGATCTTCTGAGTGAAGATTGTACTAGCCCACCTGTCTCTTTTCTGGGAAGCAGGGGAGAAGGGATACAACAGGCTAAAATGCATTTCTAGCTATTTTGGACTTGCCCTTTGAGGTTTTCAGAAATCTTAATCTCCTAAACTAAGAGATCTTCATCAATCACAAAATATATGAGCATCTTCTATGCCTGGTGGGCAATTTTCTATGAACATTATAGATCTCAGTTTCTTGCAAGTATCACCATTTTATGTAGGTTATCCATTAATGGTGAGATTAGTCCAGTAGAGAAACACTATATTGTAGCTTTCCTAGTATGGCATCCCTTAGATATACTGCAGCTCTTCCCAAGTCTCCACACATGTGGGGACACCAAGCTGGGATAGACTATTCTATGCACTCAAAAGTTTTCTGTCATGATTCTCATACATTCTGACAGAATCTGAAATGTAGACCTTTTCTCTCTCAATCCATATGTTTTTTTGATAATTTGATGACCGCATGGACTACTATGACTTTGCCAATTTATTTTCTGTGCAGATTGTCAAATGGAACTTTTTCAACATTTTGCTTTTTCTGGAATTACTGTTGCAAAGGTTTTGACCCCTGACAAATTTATATGCAGAACAGTTTGTACCTACCGTCCAAACTGCTTATTCTTTACGTTTTTCAGCAGTGAATGGGAAGTAAAAAGCCAGAGGTGAGTATAGTTTGATAACGTATGACAACTTTTAGAAAATTCAGTATTCGTTCTATTACCCTCTATGGTTCTGTGACATGAGATACCTTGTAGTGGGTATTTCTGCCCATCTGATCAACATTTGGCAATATCACACAGATTTCTTTTTGCAAAAATTACAATCTCACAAAGCTTTCTGGCTCTCAATTTACATTATATATAGCTAAATGTACCAGAAGAAAATTAAGATGTTCACCTGGGGGAAAAAAAGAATGTACATATATACACCACATATGAAAATGAAAAAAAAAGGGAAACTAAAGAAAGCTGGGGAAAACAGCACCCATGTTGGTGGTGTCATAACAAAAAGTATTCCTATAGAATTAAATGAATATCAACAGGCTGGTAAGAGGACAGTTCTTTGAGGACATGAGGCCAGGGTAAGCTGTAGGGAAATAGATAGTTCCCTAAATAACCACCGTGTAACGGGGTGAGCTCCTGTTACTTGTCCCAGTTTCTGCCAACCTAGCAGTTTCGAAAGCACATAAAAATGCAAGTAGAAAAAATAGGGACCACCTTTGGTGGGAAGGTAACAGTGTTCCATGCACCTTTGGTGTTGAGTCATGCCGGCCACATGACCACGGAGACGTCTTCGGACAGCGCTGGCTCTTCAGCTTTGAAACGGAGATGAGCACCGCCCCCTAGAGTCGGGAACGACTAGCACGTATGTGCGAGGGGAACCTTTACATTTACCTTTTAAGTAACCACCAACTTTTTAGCAGCTTAAGTCAATTGCAACACCTTGAAAAAGTCATGAACACACTTCAACATTCACCCTAACCTATTAATTGCAATTCCAGAACTTTGTTTAGAACAGGGTGCAATCCAGCAGGTTCTGACAGGTTCTGGAGAACCGGTAGTGGAAATTTTGAGCAGTTTGGAGAATCTGCAAATACCACTTCTGGCTAGCCTCAGAGTGGGGTGGGAATGGAGATTTTGCAATATCCTTCTCCCAGGAGTAGGGAGGGAATGGAGATTTTGCAATATCCTTCCCCTGCCACGCCCACCAAACCACACCACACCCACCAAGCCACGCCCACAGAACTGGTAGTAAAAAAAATTGGGTTTCACCACTGGTTTAGAAGTACTGCATTCAGCGCCAAAACAGTTTCAGTTCTGCTGGTTTATATTCAGTTAGGCCTGCAGACACACAAGGACTGAGCATGCTCATGCTGTCTGCTGGTGACACAGATTCATCCTTGCTAATGATAAGTATATAGGTAAAAGATACAGAACTTAAATACTGTATTTATTATTCTGTTCTTAATAGGATTTCTCCTGAATCCAGTCCAGAAATGAATACAAAGAGACTCAGAGACATTAGCAATCTATTGTAATAGCAGCAAAGTCAGTTGGCAGGTTAACTCATAAATGGCATGTAAGCTTAGATGGAAAGAGATCTGGGAAGAAGCATTTTATATAACTCGAAGAAACTCCACTTTCATTGACTTATAATAGATGCGGCCGGAAAATGCCTATTACACTTTCTAAGGTTCTGTATTTATATCAAATGTCCATTAAAGATATCTCCCTGAAATCTGTGTAGTTGTTGTGACCTGCCAGTTGCCAGCAGAGCTGGCAGCAGACTCGGACAATGAGTCTATCTACCATTGACCTCACCCCATTCCTAAGAGGTCTGTAAGGGGCATAAGAGCACAAACATGCCTACCGTTCCTGTCCTATTGTTTCCTTTCGTTATATCCAATTAATATAGTCATTACATACTTATACTCATATATATGCTTATATATTGTACAATTATTTCATGCTTATGCTTATATATACTGTGTGACAAAATAAATAAATAAAAATAAATAAATAGAGATTGGCGAGGAACTTGGACCAGCTCTGGAGTCTGGGGAAGGCTCTGATGGATGTTGTGTGTTGGACACAGAGATAGAGCCAGGGCCGTCTGACATTTCCAGCCACCGGAGAGGCAGCTGCCTTTGGAGGCTGAGATAAGTGGGCAGGAAGAACAGCTTGGGCCTATTCCAGATGCGCATATGCGCAGAGCTGTTAGGAGAGGAGAGCAACTGAGGATAAGGAGTTGACTCGGGAAACAAGGCACACTGTTGTGTCTTGCAGCCGGGGCCTTCTTACCTGCTCCCGAACACTGAGGAATGTATGCCTCCCGGCCCAAGTCCTGGCTCCATGCCCACACAAACTGCAGAAGAAGGAGCATCTCCCGGCCCCAGCCCTGACTCCATGCCCAGGCAAACGGAGCAGCTAGACCTCCCCTCCCCCACAGCATGTGAGCCTGAGGAGGGTTTATTCCCAACAGCTGCTGATTGGTGTGACCCTCGCATCAGAAGGCTGGATAGGCGGAGGCAACAGAAGGAAGGGAGGGGCAGGCCTTAATGAGTGCTGAGTCATGGAGCCACACCCCATGGCCTATATAAAGGATCTGCTTTCTGGCAGTCTCTGAGTCAGGCAAAAGTCGAACTTATCTTGCTGAAGTCACTTACTGGTCTCCTGCCTGCTCTGAGGACTTTGCTAGGACTTTGGGCAGAGCTGCAGAGGCAAGCCTGATTCGGATTTCCCTGACCCGGCCGTCAGCGGAGGAGTGGGACACGACACACACATGGATGCTCAATGGCCCCACCCTAGCTGGGGAATAAATAGAAGGAAAGTGGTTGTAGGAGACAACAGTTCGGATTTCCATGTTTCGTGCCTCAGAGACTGCTTGCCAGAACTTAATTTTCAGCTTTGTGGCTGGGACCTCACAGCCTGGCAATTATCACAAGGAACTGATAAGCTGTTGTGACCCAGGTTCCTGGACCCAGACTCCTGGACTCGGATGATTCAGAAAATGAGGGAGAAGACCTGGCAAGCCCTGCTTCTCTTGAGCCCTCTCCCTCCCTGGCACCCACTCAAAGGGAGGGGCCGGCAAGGCCTGATTCTCCCGGGCCTTCTTCTGATTTGGCAACGCCCCAAGAACAGTTTTGGAGGGACGCAAGATTACGAAGGCTTGATCGACGTGCGCAGCAGCGGAAGAGTTGGGACAAAGCCAAGTCATAATTGTCATGCAGTGACATCTGCAGAGACTATAAATAGGAGGCGGGACTTCCTGGTTTTTTGTCTCGGACAAAGCAATGAATTTGGCGCAAGCTAATTCATGGAGGGAAGAATATATTCGTGAGTAATTCTGGCCTTATCTATAATTTCCTCGTTATCTCCAGAAACTTGGCAGGCCCGTGGGTAGACGTGGCCAGGACATGTATCTATGTAAATAAAAGGAAAAAAGGAAGGCCTCTGACGGACTCTTTGCTGGGAGTATTGGGGAAGGAAACAGAACATTTTGTCCAAGACCTGACTAAAACATCTTCCACCAAAGATGGATCAGCAGCAGGTACAGCAGCAGTTAGAGCAGCTACGCGGCTAATCAACAGCTCCAGCAGCAAGTGGCTCACTTGGCAGGCCAACTTGCTGCCAGGAATGTGCCTGCAGCCCCCGCCATCCTCCCACTCCTCCTCCTCGTCGCAAGTGCCCGATAACCGTGCCGGATAAGTTTTCTGGGCAGCCTGAGATGTTCCCGACCTTCTTGGGACAGTGCCAGCTCTACATGGCTATGAGGCCAGAGGATTTCCCAGACGACCGGGCTAAGGTGGCCTTCGTGATTAACCTTCTTTCCGGCTCGGCTGCTCGATGGGCCACGCCCCTCTTGCTCCAGGACAGCCCCCTGCTGGCGGACCAACAGCGTTTTTGGCAGCACCTACGCACCATGTATGAGGACCCCGTTCGAATGCTGACGGCAACCAGGCGCCTTAAGGAACTCCGTCAAGGGAAACGCCCCCTGCAGGAGTACATCGCCGAATTTCGTCTTTTGTGCCAGGACTCTGACTGGAATGATGCAGCGCTGGTGGACGCGTTCCAGGAGGGACTCTCAGAGGAATTGCAAGACGAGCTGGCCCGCGTGGAGGCGCCGCGGACCCTCGACAACTTGGTGCCCCTTTGTCTCCGCCTCGATGCCCGTCTGCAACGGCGACCGTCCCGTCGCACCCCCCGGGACCCTCCGTCGACATCTGCACCCCCACTTCCTGCACCACCAGCACCCAGGGTCGCCCCACGTTTTGTAACCGCTGCGGAAGAGCCCATGGAGTTGGGAGCGGCCAGACCTCGCCTAACAGCCCAGGAGCGGAACCGGAGGCGCCAAGGGGGATTGTGCCTGTACTGTGGGGAGCCCGGCCACTTCGCCGCTTCTTGCCCCAGAAAGCGAAGTGGGGCACGCACGCCGGTCCCCGAATCACAGCGTGACCAATCGGGAAACGGAGCAGGCCCGACCTCGGGGAAACCCTAGGTCGGGCACGTACTAAGCCCCCACTGGACGTTGCGGAAGTAGACTCTGGGCCCCCTCGGCATCTGATTCTGGACACACGGATATGGTTGGGGAACCAGTCGGACGGGCTCCAGGCGCATGCGCTGGTGGACTCAGGAGCCACAACAAACTTTATGGACCAGGCCTTTGTGACCCAGTTTGCGGTCGCCGTGGTTCCGTGGACCCTCCGATGCGGTAGAGACAATTGATGGGCGAGAACTGGTGTCCGCCCCATTAAATTCGCCACCCAGCCTTTGCGCCTGGCTATTGGGGACCATGAGGAGGCGATCCAGTTTTATGTCACGGCGGACCTTCATTTTCCTTGGTCCTTGGGTTGGCCTGGCGGACCCACGATCCTCAGGTGGCCTGGTCGCGAACGCCATCTCTTTCCCGAGTCTGCAGTGCGTCGATCACATCCGCCACACCTGTGCCGGCCAGAACGTCCCCACCGCTGCCATCACCTTGCCTCCTGAGCTGACGGACTTCGCCGACGTGTTCAGCGAGAAGGAGGCGGACCGACTACCCCGCATCGGCCCTACGATTGCCCGTGGACCTTCTGCCCAACGCACCACTGCCTGTGGGACGCCTGTATTCCATGTCGGAGCCCGAGTTGGCCGCCTCAGGGACTTCCTGGACAAAAACCTGGCCCGAGGGTTCATCCGCCTTCAAAGTCCCTCTCGGCCCCGGTCCTCTTTGTGAAGAAGAAGACAGGGACTTGCGCCTATGCTGTGATTACCGCCGCTAAACGCCATTACGGTGCGGAATCGCTACCCCCGCCGCCATCCCGGAGCTACTGGAAAGGTTGCGGAGGCCACGATCTTCACCAAGCTCGATCTCCGGGGCCTACAACCTGGTGCGGATACGAGAAGGAGAAATGGAAGACGGCATTCGCACCCGACACGGACACTACGAATACACTGTCATGCCATTTGGGTTGACCAATGCTCCCGCCGCTTTTCAGCACTTCATGAACGACGTGTTCCGAGACATGTTGGATCGGTTCGTGGTTATCTACCTCGACGACATCCTGATTTACTCCCGGTCCAGGAAAGCCACCTTCGACACGTCAGTCTGGTTCTGCAACGCTATGGAGCAACAACTCAATGCGAAGCTGGAGAAATGCGTCTTCTTCCGGACTTCCATAGAATTCCTCGGCATATCATCTCGCCCGAGGCATAGCCATGGACCCATGTAAAGTAGAAGCTTTGTGTAGCTGGGAAGCCCTCGTCGGGTGAAGGATGTTCAGCGCCTACTGGGCTTCGCCAACTACTACCGGACCTTCATCCCGGCTTCGCCACACTGACAGCTCCACTTACCCAGCTCCTCAGGAAGAAGGTTGCATTCGGTGGGGTCCCCGCAGCAAGAAGCATTCACAGCCCTCAAGAAAGCCTTCGTCACGGAACCCGTCCTGAGGCATCCCGACCCGCTCCGGCCTTTTGTGGTGGAAACGGACGCGTCAATGTGGCTCTGGGAGCGGTGCTGCTACAGGCTCCGACGAATGGTGGCACACTTTTTCCTGCGCTTACTACTCCCGGAAACTCAACCCTTCCGAGCGCAACTACACTATCTGGGAAAAAGAGTTGCTGGCTATCAAGGCTGCATTCGAGGCTTGGCGACACCATCTGGAGGGCCCGACATCAGGTGGAGGTCGAGCGGACCATCGGAATCTCGAGCACCTCACCACAGCTCGGAAGTTAAACCAGCGGCAGATCCGGTGGTCGTTGTTTTGCCGGTTCAACTTCCGCGTGACCTACATTCCCAGCGGTCACAACCGGAGGGCGGATGCCCTGTCCCGCAAGCCAGAGTACCTCTGCGCCACGGACCCCCTTCCTCCACGGACAGTGCTGCCGGCAGAAGCCTTGGCCGCAGCACGGGAGCCAGTGGACTTGCGGGCCCAGGTGCGAGGCGCAGCGCCAGGACGCCTGGTCGCAGCAAAGGAGAGCGGAGGTGGGCCCCACGTCCCCTTGGACCTAGGAGGAGGACTTACTCAAGTTGGGGGGGCGATTATATGTACCCATAGGACCACTCCGAGCCCTCGTCATGACCCAGTGCCACGACAACCCTGCAGCAGGACATTTTGGGTTCTTCAAGACCCTCCACCTGGTGACACGGACCTTTTGGTGGCCCAGTGCGGCATGATATACATGCCTACGTGACATCCTGCGTACCGTGCCGGCAAGCCAAGACCGCCACGGGGCCCCTCCCGGCTCCTCCAGCCCTTGCCGACACCCGACAGACCCTGGGGCGATCTCTATGGATTTCCTGACAGACCTGCCGCCGTCCTCTGGGTTCACCACGGTGCTGGTGGTGGTGGACATGCTCACCAAGATGGCACACTTCATCCCATGCCGCGGACTGCCCACAGCCGCAAAACGCCCGTCTCTTTCTGCAGCACATCTTCCGCCTCCATGGTCTACCGGACAGGGTGGTTTCGGACCGCTGGAGTTCAGTTCACAGCCCGCTTCTGGAAGAGCCTGATGGCGCGTTGGAGGTGCAGGTATGTCTGTCGTCATCGCACCATCCGGAGACCGACGGGGGTACAGAGAAGGTCATCGGTATACTGGAACAGTATCTCCGTTGCTTCATCAACCAGCAACAGGACAACTGGGCCGACTACCTGTCTCTGGCGGAGTTTGCTTTTAACAACTCTCAGCACACCTCTACTCAGATGACCCCGTTCTTTGCCAATGTGGGGTACCATCCGCGGCTCTTCCCTCTGGCACCACCGACTCTCCTGTTCCCGAACGCAGACCTTCCTGACGGAATTGCATGCGGTCCAACAGTTGGTACGCCAGCAGCTGAATCGGGCAAAGGAGGACTACAACGGTCCGCTGACCGCTCCCGACGGGCAACGCCCCGCTGGCAGTTGGAGACCGGTGTGGCTCTCCACCAAACACCTCCCGTCCGACGAGCCGGTAAAGAAGTTGGACCACCGATTCATCGGCCCGTTCCCTGTCGAGGCAGTCATCAACCCGGTAGCCTACCGACTGACCCTGCCACGATCCATGCGGATCCACCCCGTTTTTCACCGGTCCCTTCTGGTTCCTGAGGCCACACCGAGTCCCCTTCGGTGCCCAACAGCACCCGTCACTGTCGCCGAGGACGGGTCGGAGGAATCTGAAGTCCACAGCGACGAGACTCTCGCTGGCTAAAGGGTCGTTTCCAATATTTGATCGCGTGGAAGGGATACGGGACTGATTTCTCCTGGGTAGATGCCTCCGACGTTCATGCCCCTGACCTGGTGCAGGCCTTCCATGAGCAGAACCCAGCCCGACCGCATCCCGATCGTCAGCCCGGGGAAGGGCCCTGCGGTGAGGATAGTGTTGTGACCCAGGTTCCTGGACCCAGACTCCTGGACTCGGATGATTCAGAAAATGAGGAGAAGACCTGGCAAGCCCTGCTTCTCTTGAGCCCTCTCCTCCCTGGCACCCACTCAAAGGGAGGGGCCGGCAAGGCCTGATTCTCCCGGCCTTCTTCTGATTTGGCAACGCCCAAGAACAGTTTTGGAGGGACGCAAGATTACGAAGGCTTGATCGGCGTGCGCAGCAGCGGAAGAGTTGGGACAAAGCCAAGTCATAATTGTCATGCAGTGACATCTGCAGAGACTATAAATAGGAGGCGGGACTTCCTGGTTTTTTGTCTCGGACAAAGCAATGAATTTGGCGCAAGCTAATTCATGGAGGGAAGAATATATTCGTGAGTAATTCTGGCCTTATCTATAATTTCCTCGTTATCTCCAGAAACTTGGCAGGCCCGTGGGTAGACGTGGCCAGGACATGTATCTATGTAAATAAAAGGAAAAAAAAAGGAAGGCCTCTGACGGACTCTTTGCTGGGAGTATTGGGGGAAGGGAAACAGAACATAAGCCCTGTTACTGCAGTTAACTCTTTGAAGGACTATTGCCTGGACTTTTCTGCTAAGGGTGGGTCGGAAGCAGTGTTGGGATTCAGCCAGTTCTCACCACTTCGGGAGAACCGGTTGTTAACTTTCTGAACAGTTTGGTAAACTGATTTTTGGAAGAAATCATTAGGGCAGAGAACAGGTTGTTAAATTATTTGAATCCCACCACTGGTCGGAAGAGTAGCTTTTGGTTCCTTGTTCTTGTCCAGCTGTGTGGGACTTGCAACAGTCAAATATTAGCCCTGATTATTTGATGTTTTTGCTTTAGATATACCTGTCTAATGATGACTTCAAGAAGTGAAAAACCAGAGAAAATTACAGAAAGAGCAAATGTTATATCAGGATTCAGTCTCTTGAACTGCCGTAGAGCCGAACCTGGTAATGAAAAGATGATTCAAAATGCTACTAATTATAATAAAATTGCATGACCAGTTTTTGGCCTGTAATCTGTCTTTGACATAAACTTTCATAATATTTATAAAATGATTGCAGCATGCCATTCCCAGACCTACCCTGAATTAAACTTCGGTGGGACAGAACTGAATGTGGAATATGTCAGTGGGCACAACGCTTGCCAGCAACTTTGTACAATGACCCTACGCTGCCAATTTTTTACTTATGTTTTCCGTAAAATGCAGTGCAACCAACAAGGGTATGTGCTTTTGTTTCATTTACAAAATAACCATAATGTGAATTTTTACATGCTCCCTTTTGGAAAAAAAATACTTTTAGAATGATATTGCTTCTTTTATTTCCTGTATAGCAAATGTAAATGCTATTTAAGAATGTCGGCCAATGGGTCCCCAGATAATATTGAGGCTGAGAATGAAATAGTTTCAGGCTATTCTTTAAGACTGTGCCAAACTAGTGAAAGCCCTGGTGAGTATTCAATTCAGTCCTCTTCTGTTGTCTTTATAGGATGGAACAGGAGATGTTCATTCACTTTGGGAAGACTTGTATTATCCCTAACCTGATCATTTCCAGAAATGTTGGACTAATATTCTTCTAGTCTTGTACTAGCATATTACTGAGCCCTGCAGTTGGGATTATGGGGAAATGCAATACTCCAACTTGAAAAATTGTTCTCAAGGATGGAAATTCTCATTTTATCAATATTTCATAACTTTTGAATTTAAAATATTTAGTGATACCAAAGAGACTAAAGAAAATTATACCCATCATTTCATTTCTGAATTTCCTTATGATTCACTATACTGAATAGTTTGCAGGCTGTTCACTGATGTCACATATTTATTGAATTTTGTGATTTGACATTATAGATCTTTAATTGTTTAGTCTTTAATATCCTTAATGGTCTACAAGCCAACATCAGGTTTACTTATTTATTTATTTGAATTTTTTTATCCCACCTTTATTACTTGATTTCTTGATAGCTTTTCTACCTTTGTTAATCCCGGTGTTTTCTAAACTAGAATCTAGCTGTTTAAAATTTTATTTTATTTATTTATTTATTTGATTTTTATACCGCCCTTCTCCCGAAGGACTCAGGCGGTGTACAGGCAGAATAAAACCAACAAAGAACAATATACAAAGTTAAAATATCAATTAAAAACTTATTAAATGAGCCTGAAAAATTTAAGAAATTTACCATAAAACCAAAAACCCCATTAAAATTGCTAAAAATTTGAGTTTAAAATTCCATTCAAGCCAGCCCCGCGCGAATAAAGAGATATGTTTTCAGTTCGCGACGGAATGTCCGAAGGTCAGATATCTGGCGTAAGCCCGGGGGGAGTTCGTTCCAGAGTGTGGGAGCCCCCACAGAGAAGGCCCGTCTCTGGGGCCGCCAGCCGACATTGTTTGGCGGACGGCACCTGAGGAATCCTCTCTGTGAGAGCGCACGGGTTGGTGGGAGGCATGTGGTAGCAGCAGGCGGTCCCGTAAGTACCCAGGTCCTAAGCCATGGTGCGCCTTAAAGGTCGTGACTAACACCTTAAAGTGCACCCGGGAGGCCACAGGTAGCCAGTGCAGCCTGCGCAGCAGAGGTGTTACATGGGAGCTGCGTGCAGCTCCTCTATCACCCGCAGCTGCGTTCTGGACTAACTGAAGCCTCGGACGCACTTCAAGGGAGCCCCATGTAGAGACCGTTACAATAATCCAAGCGAGAGGTAACGAGCGCGTGAGTGACCGTGCATAAGGCATCCCGATCAAGGAAGGGGCGCAACTGCCGAACCAGGCGAACCTGGTGGAAGGCCCTCCTGGAGACAGCCGTCAAATGATCTTCAAACGACAGCCGATCATCCAGGAGGACACCCAAGTTGCGCACCCTATCCTTTGGGGCCAATAACTGCCCCAACAGCCAGCAGCGGTTGCAGCTGGCTGAATCGGGATGCCGGCATCCACAGCCACTCCGTCTTGGAGGGATTAAGCTTGAGCCTGTTTCTCCCCATCCAGACCTGTACGGCCTCCAAACACCGGGACAGCACTTCAACAGCTTCATTGGGGTGGCCGGGGTGAAAAGTACAGCTGGGTGTCGCCAGCGTACTGCTGGTATCTCACCCCAAAGCCACTGATGATCTCACCCAGCGGCTTCATATAGATGTTGAACAGCAGGGCGAGAGGATCGACCCCTGCGGGACCCCACAAGTGAGGCCCTCGCGGCCCACCTCTGCCCCCGTCAACACCGTCTGCGGCCGGTCGGAGAGATAGGAGGAGAACCACCGATATACGGTGCCTCCCACTCCCAATCCCTCCAACCGGCGCAGCAGGATACCATGGTCGATGGTATCAAAAGCCGCTGAGAGGTCTAACAGGACCAGAGCAGAGGAATAACCCCTGTCCCTGGCCCTCCAGAGATCATCCACCAATGCGACCAAAGCCGTCTCTGTGCTGTATCCGGGTCGGAAACCGGACTGGAACGGGTCCAGATAGACATCTTCATCCAGGTACTGGGGTAGCTGTTGAGCCACAGCACTCTCTACAACCTTCGCAACAAAGCGAAGATTGGAGATCGGACGATAATTACTTAAAATAGCTGGGTCCAGAGAAGGCTTCTTAAGGAGGGGTCTCACCACTGCCTCTTTCAAGGCGGCGGGGAAAACTCCCTCCAACAAAGAAGCATTAATAATCCTCTGGAGCCAGCCTCGTGTCACCTCCTGAGTAGCCAGTACCAGCCAGGAAGGGCACGGGTCCAGTAAACATGTCGTGGCATGGAGCCTCCCCAATAACCTGTCCACGTCCTCGGGAGCCACAGGATCAAACTGATCCCAAACAGACTCAACAAGACGTGCCTCCTCTCCCCCGCTTGGATCATCCCAAATTCGGTCCAGATCGTCCCGGAGCTGAGCGATTTTATCGTATAGATAACCGCTAAACTCCTCGGCGCGTCCCTGCAAAGGGTCATCCCGCACCTCCTGATGAAGGAGGAGCGGGTCACCCGAAACAGGGCGGCCGGGCGGTTATCTGCCGACGCAATGAGGGTGGAGGCGTAGGTACGCCTCGCCTCCCCCATTGCCACTAGGTAGGTCCTAGTATAGCACCTAACTAGTGTCCGATCAGCTTCGGAGCGACTGGACCTCCAGGTGCTCTCTAGGCGTCTTCGCCGGCGTTTCATCTCCCTCAGCCCCTCGGAGAACCAAGGGGCCAGACGAGACCTACGCCGGGTCAGAGGCCGCAAAGGCGCGACACGGTCCAAGGCCCCCGCCGCGGCCTGTTCCCAGGCCGCGACGAGTTCCTCAGTCGTGCCGTGGGCCAGATCCTCAGGGAAAGGCCCAAGCTCCGTCAGGAACCTCTCAGGGTCCATCAGGCTCCTGGGACGGAACCAACGTATAGGTTCCGTCTCCCTGCGATGGTGAATGGCGGTTCGGAAGTCTAGGCGAAGGAGAAAATGATCGGACCATGACATTGGTTCTGTTACTAAATCATCTAGTACCAGATCATTTAACCACTGACCAGAGATATAAATCAAGTCCAGCGTGCCTCCCCCCATGTGCGTAGGGCCATCATTTACTCGAGTCAGGTCTAAGGCCGTCATGGAAGCCTCAAACTCCCGAGCTGCCGTTGATGACAAGCAGTCTGGGGGTCTCAACCGCCACAGCGGCGAGCACCTCCAACAGCTCTGGCAGGGCTGTGGTCACGCAGCAAGGAGCCAGGTACGCGACCAACAAGCCCAACTGGCTCCTATGGCCCCACCGCACATAGAGGATTCACAGCCGGCAATCTGAGGAACAGTGGCCTCCTCGGCTCTAGATCTTCTTTAATAACAACCGCCACCCCCACCCCTACCTTGGGCCTCGGCTGATGAAATGCTCGGAAACCTGGAGGACACATCTCAACGAGGGGAACCCCCCCTCTGGGCCCAACCAGGTCTCCGTAATGGCCATAAGGTCCGCGGGCCCCGGCTGGATAAGATCGCAGATCAGGGGGGCCTTGCTAACCACGGACCGGCATTACACAACATCAGCCAAGGTCCAAGCTCTGAGGATCATGGCCACCTGAGGAACGGGTGGGGTTGGGGCTGAGCACGCGATCGCATTTAGACATCGAACACGTGCTCCCAACTCTCGATACGCCCCCCCCGCCATATCTGCCCCTCCCACTTACCGTACAGATCGAAAAGCCCTCTGAACCTGGAACATCGCCCTCCCCCGCTGCCTTCGGACAAGATGGCAAAGTGCCGCGAACTAGCACAGGGGCTGGATCCCTCCCCGAT